>NC_046365.1:9512714-9885008 GCF_011125445.2 Fundulus heteroclitus
TATTTGAAAAATCCCCAAAATAATTTACTTATTTTCCAACCAGAGGCAGGTTGTGGTTATTACAGGACTGCGATGTGTGTTTTTTTTACACCTATTGCACACACCAAAATCAGCTAATTCCTACATCCACTACTCATTAGAACCGCTGGTTAAGTAAAAAATAAAGCACAATGTACAAAAACAAACAAAAACAAAAAAAACATTAACACACAGTACATTTATATTGTAGCACCATTCATTGTAGAACTCTAAAGGACAAAAGAATCATTTACACTTGGGTGGGGTTTACATCGTTCACAGGCTTGTGTTCCATGTGCCTTTTCAGAAAGCCTGAAGGAGAGCCTCAACATACAGGCCCACTGCAGCTGTCCATGCATGCAATGTTAGGCAGCTATAAATTCAGAAGATAGCTCTGCTCTTCCATTTTTTTGAGAGAGTTGTCTCGTGTTATTGCTAACAGAAGGCACAAAAAAAAAAATGTCCAAAAGTGGATGATAGAGTGCTATTTAACTTAGAAAGGGACTGGTCCGTAGAAGGCGGTGTACGCTGCCACGATGCCTTCGGTGTCAGCCATGTCATCGCAGGCAACATTCAGCTCACACACCTCTTTCAAGCTGCAAAAAACAAACAAACAGGGGAAATAGAGTCAGACATGTGCAAGAACATTTTTAGATATTACAGGACAAGCAATTAGCCAAACTAACGTCTAGACAACCGAAGCTTAAATTTGTTCCCGTTAAGCAGTTCGGTTTCGTCGGCTGGTAGTACCTTTCCAGCTGCAGGGGGCTGAGCTTGCCTTGGACAGCTCTTCTTCTCCTGAGAATAACCGAAGCCAGGTCTCTCTTCATAACCACATGGGAATCTGAGGGAAGAAAAGGATGAGAACATGTTTAAAGATTCTCGCTTTGAATCCTAACAGAACTATATTTCTAAAACTATGCAAACAAATCATAATTACCTTCAGCACTGGCTGACTCTGAGGAGGATGAGGAGGAGAGAGGAGGAGGAAGATGAAGAGCAGCAGAGTCAGACGCTGAGGAGTCAGAGGCTGAAGAGTTGGATTCAGAGGAGGAGGATTCTGAGGAGGACGATTCTGAGGAGGACGATTCTGAGGATTCGGCGGAGGAGGACTCAGACGACTCGGTGGACTCAGAGGAGGAGGAGGACTCTGACGTTGAATCAGAGGCCGAAGAGTCAGACGCGGAGTCAGAGGCCGAGTCGGATGCAGAGTCAGATGCAGAGGATGAAGCTGAATCAGACTCAGATGAGGAAGAAGACGAAGAAACGGGAGCTGCATCGGCTGCGGGGTCGGCGGCCGTGTCAGCAGCAGGATCCACGATGACCTCGGGTTCTACAGCTGAGCAGGACAGGACAAAATGGTAAAGTCGTTTTCAGGTATTTACGTTGTCCGCACACAGCCCAGAGAGCAATAGCATTTGGTCCTTACCTCCCATGGACCAGCACACCGACAGAAGAGCACAGATGGAGAGCAGAGCCAGCGTCTTCATGGTGTCTTGTAGAGAGGTTCTCTCAGAAGCCAAGCAGATTTTTTTTTTTTATCGGCTGCTTTTCTTCCGATGTCTTTGACTGTTTCTGTACCCAAAGTCGAGGTCAATATATACTGTAGTCCAGCTCTATAGTCGGAGCAGACCCACACACTAAAACAGAAGTCTCTGATTGGCTGGAGAATCAAAATATCAACGTTCCAGCTTCCACTTGTCATGGAAGCTCCAACAAACACCCACGCAACCCCTGGCACTGAATCGCAAAACTCATGCAGCCACAAGCATTCCTTTCATTTGCCTGTTTGCAGACTACATGGCAGGACTTGTACATCTGAAATGCCTTGTAAAAGTCTTCACTGGGACTTTTTTTTTTTTTTTTACGTTTTGCCATGCTGCAGGCATAAACTTAAATGCATTTTGGTGGGGATTTAGTGAAATAGATCAGGAAATATTAAACAACTGTTATTATTATTTTCTTTCTTAGAATCTGCATTTTTTTATTAAAGGTGTGCACATATCCCAGTTTATTCTGCAGATAAAATCTTTGACTATGGGACAGCTTGAACCCTACGCTTAATGCACATGGTGATATTGCTATTTCTGTCCAAGATAGGAAACAAAAAAACTGGTAATAGAGAGATGACTTGCATTGTTTATCTTCCCAGATTATTTAGTATTTATTTAAAACATTTATTTGGATGTTTTTTCTTTTTTATTTGTTGGCATTTTGTTTGTTTTTATTTCAATTTTGTTTTGTGTTTGGACAGTATTTTTGCTGTTGTGTTTCCTGGGTTTTATTATACTATTTTTTTTATTAATTTTGTATGTTTGTGTTTTTGATTGTTTCTGATTTGTTTTCTAGTTGCTCCTATTTTAGGTCAATTGACAATTAATACTATTTCCTTTTAGATTAATTCCATGTGTTTCCCTTCAGTCGCTGTTCATTAAACTCCTCACCTCAGCTCCTCTGGTCTCGTTAGTTTAGCTGTTCCTCATCCCTCCTGATTAGCGCTTCTTTTGCTGGTCATTTGTCCTCAGTATATATTCCGTCTGGTTCACTTTGTTCCCCGCTGGTTTCTTCCATTTGATTTTCTGCTTCCTGTAGATTTGTTAATTCTATGCTCCCTCTGGCTGCATTATTTTCTCCATGCCTGGTGTTCGTTGTCCTGAGTTCATTTGTAAGTTGGTTTTGTTTTGAGTCGGTGGGTGATTGGGATTTAACCAAGTGTCTGACTTGAAGGAAACAGGCCAAAAGAGTTTTGGGCAGCCCAAATCTAGTTAGAAGCTCTGTGAAGTCATTGAAAGTGTTTTCTTTGTAAAGGTGCTTTATCTGTAGTAGGCCCATTTCTCACCTGGTAGGGGAAAGTTGGGTGAGTTGTGCCAGTTTTTACGTAAACTGACTTTAAAGCGAGACCATGACAGTAATTCTTCCAACTACGTACAAGCATGTACATATATTTCAGGATGTGGTGCATTCCTGGGAACAATCACTGGATCTGAAATATAGAAAGTAAGAAACATAGCTTTCTGAGAAAAAGTTGTCTTGTGTTGCAACTTGCCCCCAGTCCCCCCAAGTTGTACCTTTGGAGAGAATAAATTATGCCATTGATTATTGAAGTAAAATAAGGATATTTTAATCCCAGAAACTGTGATTCCATATAAAGGCATAGACAAGTTCAGTATAAAATTACTCAGTAATTATTACTATTTTAAGGTTTATTTAAAGTTACATTGCAACATCAACAGGCAATCTTCTACAAGCCTATTGTGACACAAGAGCTCCTCAAAGGTCAGTTTTCTTAAAGGGGACATATAATGTTTCATAATTCTTCCCTTTCCCATGTAAATTATTTAATTATGGTCTATGGTGGAACTGCAATGCTTTAGTCTGAATTTCTCATTGTCGTAGCTCTACATCCTCCCTCTTTTACCCCTGTTCTGAGATGCGTCTGAGAGCAACTCGTTTTGGTGCCATCTCTTTAGATTTAAAGGACACACTTCACTTCAATTGCCCCCAATTCTAAACTCGCATGCAATGACGTTCTCTTCTTTGCAGGATGAGTGAAATGGCTGACACTTCAAAAAAATATGTGGTCATATTTCTTTTATAGTTACCTAGAAACAGGGGGTGGCACAACTCACCCCGTTCTCCCCTACAGAAGATTGGATCAAAGCTGGATGGTGGGAACAAAGTTTTTTTTTTTAAAGCTGAAGCTACAGCGGAGGGTTCTTGCAAACAGTGGTGTTAACGAAACTGAATCAAAATTTTCAAGGACTTGGTGACCATAGGGTTTTGTTAAATGTTATGGATCTAAAGAGGAAATGTTGCACAGATAACAGACTGTAGCAAGAACTTTGAGGATTGCAGCCCTATCCGGGCCCAGGAGGGGCATTTTTCAGCACTACCGTTGAGCCGGCAGCAGAGCTTGTTGATGTTGTTGTAAGATTGAGTGAAATTTGGTAATGCAAGACCTCCCAGCTCATTAGGGAGTTGCAGAACAGTTTTGCTAATGCAGGGAAGCCTGCCAGACCACATAAAAGAGGATACCATCTGATCTAGTTGGGGAAAAACATATCTTTTAATAAATATTGTAATATGTTGGAACAGTTAGAACTGATCTAATGAAGATGGTAGTCCTCTTAAAATTTATCTGCCAGTCAAGGAAAGGGGGGGAGAAGACCAGGGAGTCATGTCCTGCTCACACTTCTCAACCAGGGCAGAGAATTTCAATAAAAGAGGTCATGGAAGGAGGGAGACATAAAACCTCCCAAATATCAAAATCCTTCTGAAACTATCCTGCACAGGAAGAGGGATGTTGCCAAGCTCCAGGACAGGTGATTGCCTGGAGAAGTCCACTTTTATCAAATTTAATCTATCATCTGAGTATTTGCCAAACTGAGTTAGTATGTCTATGAATAACTGGAATAGACAAAACTGGGTTTGATACATACTGCAGCAAATTATCTGCCTAAAGGTTTATAGGTAATGCCATTTTTGGTGATGCCCTCCACTCTGGCCTGCTGAAGCCAGATAGCGAATGGTACCACTTTTAATGGGAATAAGAAGGGAGAGTGAGGACAGTGAGGACCCCTGCTCTAAACATTCATTAGGACACAAGCAGTGGGAGAGTCATAGAGCAATCTGATCCATGCAATAAAATCAGTTGACAAGAATTTTTGATTAATATGATACATAAATATGATATGAATTTGATACAAATATTGTCCCTCAGCTTTGTCGAGCATTTTCTACATACAGGTAAATATCACTTCCAGTACCCGAGGGTCAGGTGACCCACTGATATTAGTGATATTAGAAAAGTCTTGCATTGAAAAATTAGCTCCTTCTGGCCATGAAACCAGTCTGATCAGATTGTATCACAACAGGAAGGACTTGCTGTAATAGTGTGGCTAGGATCTTCGCAAGAATTTTCTGATCCACATTTAAGAAAGAAATAGGCCTGTAATAAGGGGATCCTTGTCTTTTTTTCTAACGGAAGAGAGATATTAGCTTCAGACAGGGTCAGGGGCAATCTATCTCTAATTTAAGATTTGTTATAAAGATTACCAATCAATCAACCGATCGATCGATCGATCGATCAATCAGTCAATGAAAACTTATATAGCATTTTCCAACAATTCGAATGGTGCTCAAAGTGCTTTGCATGTCTGGAGTAATGGAACAAGTTGGAACAAATGAGAAAAAAACATAAGATACTTAGTATCGCGATTAAAAGATTAAAAAAAGAGCTACACCTAAACAATAACTGAGCATCCCATGCCTGCTTGTAGCTGTGATCTCAAAACTTGTAGCACAGTAATAGATTGCAGTTCTGTTGGCAAGGCGCTCAGGAAATGTTAAAAACAACAACAGTTTAATCATGCCTCCATTTTTACATATCTTGCCTTTGGGACTTCTAGATTTCCAAAGACAAGGCTCAGAAAGCCTTGACATGATGGCAAACTTAAAAGCTCTGTCAAGTAAATTAAAGCAAGGCCTGTAATATGCAGAAGCAGGACTCTGATTTCAACCGACACAGGTCAGTGGCGTTTTCAATGTTTTTATTTACAAGCAGGAAGTGGACTCGCCCTCTCCACAAGCAGTAGCTCGCACTTAGTGTGGTTAACCCCTGAGGCAGAGACAACAGGTTAGTTAACAGTGGTTGGTTCACGGTAGCAATGTGTAGGACTTATCCACTAACCTGAAGTTGGGGTAGCTGAGTCTGGAGAGCCGGCAGAAAACCAAGCGGACTGATCCGGGAGTGGAGGTCCGGGAGTGGAGGTCCGTTAGCGGGCGAACTGGCAGGGATCCGATAGGGGCTTTTCCAGGGGCGTAATTCAGGAGAGTCCAGGTCCAGGTTCGTTCACGGGTGGGCTCAGAAGAAACACAGGGGTCAGGAAACAGGCAGACAGGCAGGGAAGAGAACGCTGGAATGCTCATTCGATTTGCTTGAGACAATCTGGCACTGGCATCTGATCTGCACAGGGATTATAAGGAGGTGAAAACAGATGGAACCAATGAGGACTAATTGCAGACACGGTGGAGATGAGCAGGTGAACTGATGGGACAGATCAGTGCCAATGCCAGTGCCGAGATCATCACAAGGCCATTGATAGTTTTGAATACAAACACCAGGACCTTAAAGTCTATCCTAACGTGTACTGGACTTCAGTGGAGAGATGATGAAATGGGGGTGATATGGGCATGTTTAGGAGCATTGGAGAGAAATCTGAATAGTAATAATAGAAAAGGCTTCACTTTTGACAAGGGCCTTATCTGAAAAAGCTTGCTCTGAGCACAGTTATAGCCTGCTTGTGAACTTAATGGTAGAAGAGTCAAAATTAGGGGCATGGAAATGTGGTTTGGGGCAGAATACAATGTACTCAGTTTTCCCCTCATTTAGGTCCAATGAACAGCTAACCGCTAACCTAGCCGCTAAGCTAACCAGATACATAAACACCAGAATTACATCTGAATACATGCGCAGCCAGCAAGCAGAAACTCAGAAGGAAAGAGCACGGACACATTACATGAGCCTGTCAGAATGATTGACATGAGTGAAAACCAATAGATAGATGGAACTTGAGGGACAGAGGGAGGTGAGTATATGACGTCTATGGATGAGTGCAGGAACAAAACTTTGACAAATCCATGCCCTTCGGATGCAGCTCCAAAGGGCTCCCACAGCTCCAATGGATAAATATTTTTTTCAACCTCATTTTTATTAATACATAATGTATAAACTACTTTCTGGATGGAAGGATGATTTTACTCAGTGTAACAAAAAGTGTTTCTTAGCAGGATCACCAACTATAGCATTAAAGTAGGACCATGATCTTAGATCACAATGCTGTGATAATTACTGGAATTAACCCAATTTAATAGCTCTTCATTGAGGAAGAAGTCGGTTCTTGAGTATTTGCAATAAAAATTGGAGGAAATAGAAAAGCCTTGGGAAAATGGATTAAAGGATCTCCAGCGGGCAGGGTTGAATGCCAGGAATAAAGTCCCAAAGTCCAAGTAGCGTCACTCAATGACAAAGAAACCAAAGTACACTCCAGTCAGCTGGAGAGGGTACCTCGGAGCCTGTGATGGTCATAGCCATGGCTACTAGCAAGTTAGCATGAATACTGACCATTCAGGTTACAAATTAGAAATATTCTACTTAATCCATCTACCTAGTCCATGCATTTGTTACTTCAAGGCTGGACTATTGTAATTCTTTACTATCAGGAAGTCCACAAAATGCAGTTCAAAGTCTTCAGCTGATCCAAAATGCTGCGGCAAGAGTTCTGATGAAAATCAACCAGAGGGATCATATTTCTCCAATTTTAGCTTCCCTTCATTGGGCTTCCTGTTAAATCAAGAATAGAATTTAAAATTCTTCTTCTAACGTATAAAGCCCTTAATAATCAAGCTCCATCATATATCAGAGCTCTGATTACCCCGTATGTTCCTAACAGAGCACTTCGCTCTCAGACTGCAGGTCTGCTGGTGGTTCCTAGGAGTCTCTAAAAGTAGAATGGGAGGCAGATCCTTTAGCTATCAGGCTCCTCTCCTGTGGAACCAACTCCCAGTTTTGGTCCGTGAGGCAGACACCCTGTCTACTTTTAAGACTAATCTTAAAACTTTCCTTTTTGACAAAGCTTATAGTTAGAGTGGCTTATGTTACCCTGAGCTACCTCTATAGTTATGCTGCTATAGGCTTAGGCTGCCAGAGGACATCAGGGTCTATTTTTCTCACTCTACTGAGTTCTCCTACTGTTCCCCAATTTGTATCGTTTGTTGTTATTTCAACTTTTAAATTTGTGTTCTCTCTCTCTCTCTTTTCTCTTCATAGTAGGTACACCTAGTCTGGTGTTCTGTTAGCTGTGACATGATCCAGGGGCAGATTATCTCCCATTATCATATAACATAGAAAGGATTCCAGGATCAATGTGGGCTTCTGTGCTTTTTTTGAGTCTCTGCTCTGTCTTCTCTAACCCCCAGTCGGTCGAGGCAGATGGCCCCCTTCACACTGAGCCTGGTTCTGATGGAGGTTTCCTTCCTGTTACAGGGGAACTCCAGACCCATGGTAACTCCAAAGTTACCATGGGTCTATTGGCTCATTTTCCATGTAATACTCTCCTTGCCTGTCACTTTAGGTGAATGGTCATGGTTTAGTAAGTTTGCAGTTTATTCTTTTTGTTCTAAATTTTGATCATTGGATTGAGATGTTTAGAGCTGTGGATTTTGTTTCCGTACTTAATCCCGCTGTGTTTCTTGGTCTTCATGATGCTGTTTGTTTACTAATGTTCTATAACAAACCCCTGAGGCCTTTACAGAACAGCTGCATTCATACTGAGGTGAAATTAAACACTGGTGGATTCTATTTACTAAACAGGTGAACACTGAAGTCATTTTAGTAGATTTCATTTAGGGTTTTCCATATGGGTAACATACAAAATGTACACCAATTACTTGTTAAAAGGTTACGAACATAGTGAATAATTTCTTCCATTTCAAAATGATCTACTACTCGGTTGCCCCCTCACTTAAAATCCCAGTAAAATCCATTGAAATGTGCAGTTACAAAGGGAGACAAAAGGTGAATTGGTTCATGTGATTTAGTGACTTTTGCAATATACTGTGTATGCTTACAGGCATAACACTACATCTGTTAAACCACCTTTACGATTTCTGGGATTCGCTTTGCACACATTCCTTATTTTTGTTGCAAATTAGCATTTTCATGCACAATTGCAAATGTATCTGTAACAATTATATAATCTTTTATAAAAAGTTATAAATATTGCACAAAAACAACCCTAAAATGTGTTACAATATTTCCATAAAATACCCTAAAGATTACCCTTAAGTAATTGGATTCTAATCAGGGAGACGTCGATGGAATGCTACGTCTTTCACAACAAGGTTTCTCCTTGTCCCGTCACTGTTGTGTTGCTACACTCTTTGTCCCAGATGTGATCCCCCACCTCCACAAACCCCAAACTATAGCCTGAGTTGACCGCAAGCTACTAATCGAGTGACATGGAACAGCAGTCAGCCTCATTATGCGACAGAGCTTAATTAGAGTGCTACACAGTCCGTCTCAAACCGCAGTCAGTCACTATTTTGGGACGCTACTCGGCCCGGGTCCTGGTAAGATCCAGAGCACGGCCACGGCTTACAAACACAAATTGGTGGCCCAACACACGGCCTTGCTTGAGGTATTTCAGCGTATATGGAGGTATATTTAGGCAACCCCCACGTGTTGGATGCAAAGCGTTATGCATGCGGCTTTGGCTGCAGCTTTTTGGTTTGTATAATATGGTTCAAGTGTGGCCTTAGCTGTTTTTTTTTGATAAAAATAAATATTTGGAGTTTGCAAAATTGGCTTGAACTCTACTTCCCTTGTAAAGATCACCAACCATTTATGCTTCATATATAAATATCCTTGAGGACCCCTGGTCTGTTCATTGGTCACATGGGAAGGGACTCATTCCGCTGCAGAGTGACCTCGGTGTCCGTATTGTATCGCAGCCTGCCGTTATTCCTGGTGTCCGTGATTTGTTTTGGACTGTACGCTGTGTAATTTCAATGTCTGGTTCAGTGTCCATTTTTGTGGATGCATTTCAGTGTGTGTGGGGGGGACAAAGCTGTAGAAAACAATTGCTATAATGTCCCTGAAGAGTCAGGAAATAAAACGTCTGGGGCTTTTCTGCTTTGGGTTAGTTTCTCCTGTGGTGCTCGGCTACAGGCGGTGATCGTTTTCTATTTTTCTATGGCCCTTGGAAGTCCACTGGAAAAACAAACTATGGAATAGATCCTGTGCCATGAATTGTCTCTCTGTCAGCACAAAGCATTCAGATTTCTTTTATAGATCATCCCACAAGTGGTTTATGCCAGAAAAGATAACAATCACAAGTAGAAACAATTCAGACATCATTTTGATTGATTTAATTTCACCTTAAAATGTATTTATATCTTCTGATTGGAAGCCAACACTGCATTCCCTCAGCAGTAAATATCTCTTATGAACAGAGATTTTACACTTTTAAACTTCAATATTCCCATCTCAGTGTGTCATGGTTTGTTCAGCTCAAAGGATTTTAAAAAATGTAATTCTACATTGTTATATTTCCCCTCGTTGATGTTACGGTTTCAAATATGCTTGCTACGGCTTCACTCTCAGACTGGGAACACTACGCTCACGGTGGTACGGTTGTTATTCACACAGTAGTGACACCCAGCCAAGCTATTCACGGGTCGCTAAAATGATTTACCTATTTCTGTGTAAAACTTGGCCAAAACATTATGGGACAAAGCATTTTGCCAACTAATTTCTTCCTGTTTTTTTAATCATCTCTCCTATTGTTCTTTGGACTTTATAAAACCTCTGTCCTTTCCATGCTTCTTCCCATTATTTTTGCCACCTCTTTCATTTTTTGTCTTACTATACTCTTTATTTCTGTTTTACTAAACTTAACATTCATATTAACTAATGAATGTTTGATGCTCCCCTTGGCTATCGTATGTGCCATTTCATTCCCCTTAACTCCATAATGTGGTGGAACCCATTTAAAGGTAACTGTAAGCCCCATCACATTGTTTCTACTTTAGTTGTACTAAACTCTGTCATACTCAGGCTCAGTCTGAATACCCTCATAAAGCAAGGACTGGAAATATGTCAGTGGTCGCCATGATGAGTGCTGTCCGAATAGTGCAGTCAGTAGGAAAATTAGCCTGTATGCTCCCTGTCATGGCTAGTTTTGCCTAGGAACCCTGCGTCATCCCCTACCAGCACTATCCCTTTAGGTATCCTTTGAGTGACATGATGTATCAGCACAGCCCCCTCATGGAAATTAACGTAAATGTCCGGAAAGAAGAGATTGTGCACTTTGTAGTTCATTTTTGGAAAGCTGCAGGCCTGATTTGACTCGCAACCCTGTTTCCTTCACATAGTGATGTCAGGGTTAAAGGCCGCCTGAATTCAAGCAGTCCGAAGCTCCTTTCCTTCTTACTGTTGACCCTGTAAAGGAACAGGACCTACGAGCTATTATTAAGGGTGCTTGGATGAAGCCCCCGTGTTTTTGGCTTCAAAACAGGTGGCATCAATCAGGTAACTAAGCTCAGCGTCCAATCAACCCTGAGTTAAGCACAAGCATCATGGAAGAAGACTTCATCAATGGAACACAGATTCTTTCTGGGCCCCGAAAGGAGTGCATCCCATTACATTGGCATATAGATGTCAGCAAAATAAACCATACTATGTGTCAAACACTGGTGTGATGATCCAGGGATGGTCTATTCAAAGACCTTAAAAATGCTATTTGTGCTCAAAACCCTCAAATCAAATAGGGCTAAATCAGAACACTTTTGCAAAGCAGAGTGGGCTAAAATCCTTCAACACTTGATGGTAGTTGTATTTGAAGGTGGCGAAAACTATTATTAGGTTTAAGTGGCAATCACATTTTCACATAGGACCATGTTGGTTTGATTGGCTTTTTTCTCCTAATGAACAAAATCATCATTTGAAAACTGTAGTTTGTGTTTACTTCAGTTATCTTTGTTTGATATTATCATTTGTTTAATTGTGTGACTCACTTAAGGGTGGCCCAAAAAAAAAACAGATGTTAAGAGGGGGATGTCATTGTAGCAACATAAATAAATAAATAAATAATTAAATAAAATGTTTTTAAAATGCAATAATTTGTGGTGTTGTTTTATTGCCCAAAGCGTACATAAACTAAAAACATGGGAACAGTTTTGCTTTGCCTTCAGATGCCATAAAACCAAAACCACAGCATCAAATCTGTTCCCTTTGACCTCGCTCAGCTTTACATTCGTCTTCTCTGTCAGCTGTCTCACTCGCAGCCACAAACAAACTCGGACGGCAGGCGTTGCTTACTGCATATTTCCATCTGGTCTCTGAGAAACCATCACCTGCCAGGCTTCCCCGATTCCGCCGGATGTATCCGCTTGGCAGCGCAGCACCACTAATTATACCGATCCCAGTCTGGGCCTTGAAATTCCCATCTTGCTTGACAGAATATTTTTGGGACAAGCCCAAACTTTTCTTCTCTCTTGATGTCTACGGCCCATCTGTTGTTCTTTTACTGGGCTTCCACGGCTTTTACAGCAAAAATAATCATACTTTTAATCTCTTTTTAGACAGCCACATATGTTCTCAAGTCAGATATAGAGTTGATTTTAATTTAGATGCCCCAGTTCTTGAATGTGTGTATTTGCTACAAATGTGGCTTCTTAGTATTTTTAATGAGGATTTGGATGTTGACTCGGTTTGTGTTTTGCCTATTTTTTTATTTTATTTTTTGCATCCTTTGCTATAAAGTATCAATATAACTAGCAATAACAACTCTGCCTTGACTTCTTCCATTTCCGTCTGCCCAGTCTGCTTTCTGTCAGTCTCCCTGAGGTTGGTGTGTTGTGGTTTGGACGCTAACATTTGCAGACAGAATATCAAACCCCACCACATCAGTGCGACTTGTGGCCAGTGACCTGTGGCTGTCTAACCCGACCACAGACTGGCTCGCAACTCGTGTAAACAGACAGAACCTGACATGCACCAGCAAACAGGTGAATGTAAACAGGATTGTTTTTTTTTTTTTTGTTTTTTTTTACCACATTACCTGCGTTAAAGAAAGAAAATTGCATGCCAGGAGAGTCAGATGTTCTGTTTTTCATATATGTGTTTTTTTTTTTTTTTTTTATTTAGATCTTTGATAAATCAGTTACAGTAGTGGTGAGTTTTACAGCTCTGTTTTGGGCTCTTCTCCAGCCTGCTTCACGTTCTGAAATAAAAGAAAAAAAAAAACATTTTCTGAGTGAATTACAGAAGAAAAAAGTACTATGAGAACAATACAGAGGTGTGCTTTTTAATTTACAATTTCTGAAGCATATATGTATATCTCTAAACAAAAGAAAAAGTAGCTTTAGCTGAGGGATATAAGGTCAGGAATATTCCACACAATGCCTAGCAGCAGTATAAAAACTCCTTATACTTTTAGACATCAATCCCAACTTGAAATGGATTTGAACAGTTTTCACTTGAAAGACCGGTCCAGATTATCAGACATATCTGATTTTCCGATGTTTTTTACAAATAAAAGCCTTTGCTGTACACACACACACGTAGTGAAAGGTGCTATGATCACTGCACGTCATCCTAACAAACCCTTTTATCCTCCACACAGTGAAACGTGGTGGTGGCAGCATCATGCTGACATGATACTTTGCTCCAGGTGGGACAGGGAATCTGGTCAGCGCTAATAAGGATGCATGGAGCTATGTGCACTGGGGTGGCGGCTCACCTTTCAGCTAAGCTGGAAGAGATTTACCCCTATCGTTCTGATCCACGCCTTAGTTAGGCGACATAAAATCCCACAAAACACACCGAGATATACACAATTCTTTTCTTGAATATGAAGATTAAAAGGAAGCAATGTTGCCCTCACTATTGTACTGTACCTAATGCCTCACCCTGAAGTTTATTAGACTTTAATGTGATGAATTCTGATATTATTCATATAGAGAGAGCCTTTATTTGAATAAAAATTGAATTAACTGGTTGTGGCTCATGCCTGATTTATGACAGCCTGGTTTTTACTGTAACTTTCTTCCTGTTAAATGGGAGTGATTCCTCTGTACTTCTCCTCTTCCACTCTCACCAAGTTCTTGTTCTATATCAGGACTATCTGACTAAATTAGGGCCACAGTTACTGAAGGCCAACAGCTCATACAGCAATTGAAGTCATTATGTTAAAAAAAAGGATTAGAATGACCTGTTACCTTTTTATTTTTATTCTGGTGTGTAAATGCCAGATTCCTGAACGCCTTTTCAATGAGTCAACCATCCAACGTTCATTGATAGAGATTGCTTCTGCGAAGGTTAGTGGCTTTTATTCAGTGTTCTCACTATCGCACTTAGTCGTTGTCGGCCACTAAACCCTGTTCTCTCCCCCACAGTGGTTCCAGAGTTCATTCCTGTCAGTTCCTGTTCCAGCTACACCAGCTCATTCAATAAATAATTTCTGTGTCAGGTGAATTATCTGGTCTCCAGACTCTGTGAGCATTACAGTTTTACTTGTTTCCTTTCACAAAGACAACAGAAGTGTATAAGAGAGTTTTCTATTTCAATTAGCAGCCTTACAATAAAAGCTGGTAGACAGCTGGCTTAAGTGCGGTCATCTGTGGTCATCTGTGGTTATTCGTATATCAGTGATTGAATTGTCTCACAGATAACACAGATACATAGAGACATTTTCCTTTTCTTGTGGTTCATGATTAGTGATTCCAATTGCAATTATAAATTAAGTTTGTTAACATTTACTGGTGGCTAGTCTAACTCAGTTTCACAACTGGTTTAAACAGCTACCTTTTATGGTAAATAAGGTTAATAATTATTTTAGACCCCCAAATAAGCGACTGCATGCTCAGAAATGAGCCCAAAAAAAAACACGATTCACGCAATTTACAATGACTTGGCAACAGTTCCAAAAACCATTTCACATGATGACCATAGCTATTAGCTATTAGCTATTAGCTATTGCTATTAGCTATTAGCTATTAGCTAGTAGCTAGTAGCTAATAGCTAATAGAGGCTTCCATAGTAGCTGTTACGGCGAAGTCTTTGTAATTCATTTAGTGCAGCACTACATGGCGGGCCAGTGTGAAAATCTAACACACTGGAGCTTTCAGCGATGTTGTTCTATAAAGTAATAAGCAGTAAGAAATCTGACCTTGTAGAGGGTGAATTTTACCTCCAAACTATCCACCCCAGAAGTATCACTGCTCTCTGTCTCTTCACATTTAAAAAAACAAAAAAAAAAAAACAACGATATATTCACATTTTGATGACTTGAATGTTTGAGCAGTCGATTGTACTAACGTGTTACCAAGTGGGTTGGTATTAAGCAGGCATTGAGCTGGGTGTCTTTTTATTTTGTTGTTTTTAATCTTCCTTATGTGTGATATAAATGTTATTGTATTCCCACAGTTAGAACCTATCCATAAAATGTGACGGTAACACAGCAAGAGACCAATATATGATAACGGCTCACCTTCAGCTCCCCATGTAAGAAAGACTGACAGAAGTCCCGCACACGCTCTGTGGAGATCTCTCCTTCAGGTAGGAGCCACTTCATGTCAGAATCCCCATCATATATCCCAACTCGAGGCAGGTCTGTTGACTTCAGGCCAAAGTAGTTGAGTGACTTGAAATTGGACTTTACGCCTCCATTAATGAGCACGAATAAGAGCTGCAACACAGAGGTTTGATTACATTACGACATGATCAGTTATTTTTTCTAGGACAGACTACCAAAAAAAAGAAATAACTGGGAGTCTACTTGTGCTATAACTGGCCAAATAGGTAGGCGAGTTAAAGTTTGAACTGAATCTATATTTCACCAGGAGAATTTGTTTTGGGAATCTCTTCACCTTGCCACTGAACTCGGGAGCCAGAGCTCCCAGTCGCTCCTTGAGCTCCTTGTAGCCTTTACTCCCCCTGTTGGCAAAGAGCACAAGGTGTGTCTTCACCTCTGAGTTGAACAGGCCCACGGCTGTCTAGGAAAATGAAAATAGAAGCAAATAAAAACCCCGAGACAAGAGATGGCAGACATGCTATTTCCACTTGAAATCCATTGGTTTTTCAGACTTCTAACTTGACCAGATCTACTGCAGCGCCTCAAAAACTATTTGTGCACATTAAGCTTTTCCATGTTTTATCACATTACAATCACAAACTCTGCTGTGTGTTATTGGGATTTTAGGTCACAGGCCAACACAGAGCAATGCTTAATGATGCGATGCAAAACGCACAAATGAATGTAGAAAACTGTCTATTAGCTGTCAACTTCATTGGGTATGAAATGGCGAAGAATAGGAATAACCAGCAGGGCACTCTCCATTACTCGTGGTTTAGTTGAACAAGAATTGGTGGCTAATGTGGTAAATGTAAATAAAATGAGCACGCTATGCGTTGACAAATGTTTAAGCCCAGACTAAAGCCGACGATTACAGCAGAAACTAGCCAGAACTCATGGCAATGAGAAATATTATGTAAAATTACTACAAAATTGAATAAGGCTGCGGCTGAATACATTTGGACGGATCCTAGTCTACACTGTGAAGAAAATACTTTTTGTATTGACCACATCCATGTTTACCCGGTGAAAAAAGCAGTTTCAGATTAGAATAATCCCTTATTCATCACTTGGAGGAAATAGTTCAGTGTATCAGCAGCAAACCGACAGGTAAGCAGAAGCACACAGATGCACACTTAAACAAGCAATAGAATTAATATTACAAAATAATAGCGCAGCTAAATTAAAAGCACATACCGGTACCGGTAAAAGGATGTTAACATTCGTTTTAAGGGTTTTAGTGTGTTGTCTACTATGTTTACTTAGAGGGAAGTGACATTTTTTTTCTGGAAGTGAGACTGAATGGCATTCTGCGTATTGGTTTTGGGTTAATTAACAAAATAAACAGTTTGTCCTGTAACTGGCAGGTTGCCGGCTCGATCCCCCGCTCCAACTGTCTTAGTTGTTGTGTCCTTGGGCAACACACTTCACCTGCATTGCCTGCTGGTGGTGGTCAGAGGGTCCGGTGGCGCCGATGTATGACAGCCTCACTTCTGTCAGTCTGCCTCAGGGCAGCTGTGGCTACTAACATAGCTCACCACCGTCACGGTGTGAATGGGTCAATGACTGATTGTAAAGCGCTTTGGAGTCGTCTGACTTGATAAAGTGCTGTACAAGTACAATCTATTCACCATTTTCTTAGTATTGGTGCTGAGTTGTAAATTTTTTATTGGAACAACCCTACTCACCACTTGGTTGTACTCTGTGATGTATCGGAGCTCGTTGATGGAGATAAAGTTCACGAGCCCATCGGCATCTAACTTCTTGGCCTCAGCAAGAACCAGGTTCTCCTGATGGTTATCTGCCTGGATCACAGGACATTTATCATCACCTCTCTCACAAAACCTACCGTACCCCTAATAATAAAGACCTACGAAAAACCTTTAGACTGTGTGAAGTACTTTTCTGAAGAGGGTGATGGTTTCTGAAGAGATGCTGAAATCAGTCCACACCTCCTTCTCAGTGCACATAGCTGCAGGGACAGCGACGATTTTCTGGGAAGCTGCCAGAAGTTCCTTATAGCCAAGACTCTCCTCGCTCTAAAAAATAAGGGAAAAAAGCACAAGATAGTTTTCAACTGTTTCATATCACTCTATCTATTCTCATTCCTTCAAAACTATGTCTTAATGACATATTTGGGCTCCTTCTTGGCCACTACTACTGATCCGCTTCCATGAAATTGTAATCATTCTTATATAAATCTTATGTAACCTGACCAAGACTGTCTGTGGTTGCAGGGAACACCGGGGACTGTTGGTGGGAAAAGAAATGGAAAAGTAAAAGAGAAAAATGGAGGGTGCCTCAAAGAGTGATGAATCATCGCTATTTTTGAGATTCTGTTTTATGAGTTCTGGCAATCTGATTTTTCATTTTGAAGCCTCCGTGTGATTATTCTCTGTGAGTCACTGCTCCAATATTTTGGTCTCATGTTGCTTCCAGCATTCAGCTCCGTTCTATCCTCAGATGCTCTTGCTCCTCCGCTCTCCTCCTCGTGAGCCTTCTCCCTGCACTCGCGGCTGCGGACATGAAAGTCCACAGAGCCAATCCCACAAGTCTTTGTATATTTCCTGTCGGGCCTGCCATCTTCCCCCGAATGCAGAGTCTGGCCAAAGAGGTTGGGACAGAAGGCCACCGCTTCTACTCTGCCAAAGGTGTGGTGACATTCCTCAAAATCTGTTCGTGACAGGAGGATTATACCGATCAGGTTAAAGGATTATTGCTTTTAAGACGTTACGCTTGTCCTGCGTCAATTTGTATAATCATATCTTGCTATGTTGATGCCAAGATGATGAGTGACCAACTTTTAGCCCATTCTTTGTAAAATACGTAGCTTAGTCTAAGTACGACTGGATGAAGAGCATCTGTGAACATCACCTTTCAAATTTTGCAACAGATTTTCAGATGCATTTTGTCTGGACTTTGACTGGGCCACTCCACCACATCTCCACACTTTGATCTAACCCAACCCTTGTAGCTCTGGGTGTATGTTCAGAGTCAATGTCCTGCTGGAAGGTGAACTCTCACCTCGGTCTTAAGTCTTCGGGAGGCTCCAACCGGTTTTGGTCCTTGATTGCCAGGATGTACGTACATCACCAGGATTAGTACCATGACGTGGTAGGTGTGCAGTGGGGAGGGGCAGTTATCACACGGTTGATGACGTGGCACTGGTGCCATCTATTCATTAGTAGCTAGACAGGACGAAGGGCAGAGAAAGAAGGCACAGCATGCCATGACATGATGTATATGGTCCAGGGTCAGGAATCAAGCTGAGGTCAGCTGCGTTGAAGATCTCCATTCATACC
The DNA here is from genome assembly GCF_011125445.2 of Fundulus heteroclitus. NCBI lineage: Eukaryota > Metazoa > Chordata > Actinopteri > Cyprinodontiformes > Fundulidae > Fundulus > Fundulus heteroclitus. Next base: position 9,531,169 of record NC_046365.1, read on the forward strand.
ATATGAACGTCCATATATCAGGAACCTGGTCTACCACTCATCCGGGGTCTTAACTATAGTTGGGTCTTCAAAGCCTGACGCATTGTTTACTGTTTCAATCTTCTCCACAACTTTCTCCCAGACCTGTCTGCTGTGTTCCTTCATCTTGGTGATGGTGTTTCTTCATTAACGTTCTCTATCCAGGTTCTGAGGCCTTCACAGACCAGCTGGATTTATACTGAGGTTAAATTACACATAGCTGGACTCTCTTAGCTGAGTAGGTGATTTCTAAGGCCAGTTGACTGCCTGGGCTTCGTTTAGTCTTATTAGAGTTAAGGAGGTAAATATAAATGCACCTAAAAGTTTTCAGATTGTTTGGAGATCAGATTATAAAGAGGACGACTCTCATTTTCTGATTAGATGGCTTCTGACAGCATAATTAACTTCTCTGACCTCCAGGAATCCGATGACCACCACTTCAGCGGAGTCGATGAAGGCCTTAACAGCTTTTGCATCGTCGAGCCTTGGAAGGCCACTCTCTGCGAAACAAAGACATGTGATTGACTGCATCAACAACCCTGCACAGACGTTGTGGCTCTGCTTTCCATTTCAAAACCGTTGAGCGAGACTCCTAGTGATGCTACCAGCAATAAGACCGGACAAAGACCCAGTTCTGCTCACACTGACACAAACTGACCAAGTGTTTATCATGTTTAGCCTCCTGAATTAAGTGTGCATGTAAAAACATTTTATTTAAATATTTAATTAATCAAATTTAACCACAAAATTCCAATCTGGGATTCAATTACAATCAAGGCATTTTTAAATGATTGGTGGAGTCCCTGACAAACCCAAACCACTGTTATATGTTGATTTTTGTATCGTCTGTGATTTCATACCTACTGCTAGGGCTGGGCAATAAATCTAATTCATCGATTCATTCAAAGTTGCAATTTATGAAGATTAAAGTTTTGGAAAATCAGGATTTTTATTAAAATATTTTTTTTTTACACTCCTTGAGCTGCATTTAAACTTTGCACCATATTTGTCCTGAAAGCAGAAATTGTTTTGGTAACAGCATGAATTTGATTGATGAATCAGATTTGGTATAATAAAATCAGAGATTTTATATCACCCAGCCCTGCCTACTGCATAACCAGCAAGCTGTTTGAAAATCTCTGCCTGTTTTATGTGCACCTGCTTGAAAAAAAAAAACTGTTCGGCATGCCAATCATTGTTGTTGATAGAAAAATGTTCCAAACGTTTCTGGCACAACTTCACCAACCTTCAAGGTGCATGAAGAGCATAAAGGAACTGGTCGATAAAAACTTCAGCAACACTTGAAGGTTCTGGAGCACATTTTATTGACAGACCAACGCGTTTCGGCTTGTGGCCTTCTTCAGGAAAAATGTTTCCCACAACAATTTAAGTGTGTTTTGACCATTCCAGTGATGCTCATTGAAAGAGAGACGGGACTAGCTGCTGTAGCGTCCGGTCTGTGGCACCATGTGCTGCTCTGCGCTCACTCAGATATCACCTGCTGTCCTGGGAGAAGTGAACAGTGAGCAGCTGAAACGCTACTCTAGTTATATTAATATGTTTGAAGCAAAGCACTACGTATTTAAAGCAGGGGAATAACTTTTTCTGAAAGTTTTCTCCACACATAACTAGAACTGCAACAAGAATATAGAATAAAGGAGAATACACATGCTAACATTAGCCTTGAAACACTGTCGCCAAGAGGAAGATGCAAGTTTCCCCGTACTCTGGTGGGGACCGAACTTCTGTCGCCGACATGAAAAATTCATTTGAGACACTGTTATGTCCAGAATTATTCAAGGTTAAAAAACAAAACAACTGGACTTTTTTTCCGAAGTTTGAAGACGTTTTCGCTTCCCATCCAGAAAGCTTTCTCAATTCAAATGTCTGGAGTAATGTGGAGTTCCAAGCTTTATATTATTGCTCAAAAATATAAAGCTTGGAACTTCACGAACGTCTTCAAACTTCAGAAAAAAGTCCAGTTGTTTTGTTTTTTAACCTTTTTTTTGCAATGATCATGACTTGGATGACTTAGAATCTTCACCAATTATGTCCATAACATCATCAGTAAGTGAATTAATCTGGACACAATCTCAGTACTTATCTAGAACATGTAGTTCTGATTAAACTTAAGCCTGTTATTTTACAGCAGTTTAAAACTGCGGAGCTATTAAACATATACATATCTATATCTACATCTATATATCTACAGCTATATCTATAGAGATATTTGATGAAGTAACAGAATGGAACTATTAGTGAAACCTCTTTGGTCAGGCCAAAGATGCCGACCCTTCAAATGGTCAGATTAGTGTTTCAGCCAAACGTACTTACTGAGATGTCCGTAGGAGTGATCCCAAACAGCCTACTGCTGCAAAGGCAGCACTAAACTATTCAGTGTGAGTGGCAACACTACAGAGAAGAAGCAGAGAGAAACACAGAGAAGATCTAATGCAATTTACCTTTTTCTGTGGCAATGACAGAGGACAGCAGGAGGGTCATACACAGAGTGAGCAGCATGTTTGGAGCGATTTAACTCACAGGGAGGAAGGTAAAGAGAAGGCCAACCAGGGCAAGCCCAGCACACTCTGGGGCTGCTCCGTTCTGTGTCTATCTGTGACGGCTGCCACATGGCAGGGACTGCAGCAGCCTCGCTGCGTTGTGATTGGAAGCTATGTGGGAATCAGCCAGGTGTTCTTCAGACGTTGGACAATCAGCAGTTTTAGACTACGTGTCACTGTGCCACAGGAGACACGTGTGTGTGTACTTGTACTTGCAGCTGAGGGAGAACATATTTTTCATATTTTATCACCAAAGTGAGGACTTTGATGTAACGTAAGGACCATTTTTTTGGTGGGCAAGGGGTTAGATTTAGGATAATTGCCAATTAGGCTTAGGTTAGTGTCAGATATATACTGGTAAAGGTTAGGGTGGGGGTCAGGGTTAGGCCATAGAAAGGGCTGAAAGTAAATGGAAGTCAATAGAAGTCAAGGCATGGTCCTCAGTAAGTATTTAAAACAACTGTGTGTGTGCACTGCAAAAATGGATCTAAAAATAAGTAAAATGTTCTTAAAGTTAGTGTATTTGTCCTTGATCTGAGCAGGTAAAAAAATTATTTGCCAATGGAATGAGATTTTTGCACTTAAAATAGGAACAACTCATCTCCATCATCTTATTATATATCTTATTTCAAGTGCAGGATGTCTAATTATCTTATTTTAGGAGTAAATACTCATTCCATTGGCAGATAATCTTATTTACCTGCTCAAATCAAGGACAAATACACTAACTTTAATAACATTGTACTTATTTTTAGATCCATTTTTGCAGTGTGTGTTCTGGGACCGTAATATAAGGATGAGGGAGACAAAGATCATATGGTCAGTCCCACTAGTCTTTAATGCTTTAATGTGTTCACACGTTCACATTCCTTAACTGTCTCACTTTAAGTATGGTCAGAGAATACAGGATGGTTTGAAAGCAGCCTCTAAGGATGCTTGTGTAACCTGTGAAGTTTAACCAAAGTGTAGTTTTCTACTTTCACCACATGATGGAAACATATCCTAGTTATTTAACTTCATGCTGAACAATGCCATGTTTTTCTCCCCAGTCACACAGGAAATTTGTTTTAGTTAAAGACACTATTAACCCTTCTTGAAGTATGGATTACTATGTTTAATTTATTATATTATATTATATTCCAAGCATTATAAAGTGATATGCAAAATCGATTCCGTTCTGCTACTTGAAGTATAATACTAATCATTTTGTTTAAAGTTAAATCATGAACTTCATACTTAAAATGCAATCATACTAGACACATACAGCATTCCAGGTGTGGCACAATTATGTTTTTTAAGGATTTATTTATAGATGACACCTTTGCATAATTTGAAATGCTCCAGTAGAGTAGGAACAAGGACACATTTCTTTAGATACCTCTACCCCCGTAGTTTTGCTAAAACTTACTACTCTTTTCCTAATGCACCAGATGAAAACATCTTAGACGCCATTCTAGACTGGGAAGCAGAAATTAAAGGTCGTGTTTCAATGGTCTGTAAGATTATTTAAAACAGCGCTCTGCCTTCCTTTGATAAAACAAAATGAGCCTGGGAGAAGGACCTACAAATTTCACTCACAGAAGAAACGTGGTCAGAATATCTGCAACGTATCCACGATACATCCCCATGTCCACGATATTCAAAGTTTTGCATCGTTTACATCATCCTAGGCAAAAACGATTGAGGTTTTATCCTGACACTGATTCAACCTACACACTGTTTATTAGATGCCACCTGGGCCCTGCTTCTTCTGGTCATATGTTCTAAGATTGACCATCGTTATCCGTGTTCTGGGGCCATATTTGTGACGTTTTCTCATATATTTACCATACCAAAATCAATTATATAGCTAATAGCTATATAATTCATATATTTCATATATTTACCATACCAATATATTTACCATACCAAAATCAATTATAACCCAACAATTACTATTTTTTGGTGTGCCAGATCATATTTCTATTGCAAAACTCCTGGCTAATTTTATAGCATTCACTTCACTACAAGCACAAAGGTTTATCCTGTTGGAAGTTGGAGAAACCCCCATCATTTTCCGACTGAATTAAGGAGATGCTCTCCCTTATTCCTTGAGAAAAGCTCCGACATATTAGGAATAAATCTCGTCAGAAGCTTATTGATACCTGGGGCCCATTCATTGACTTTTTTCTTACGCTCTCATTCGCACCATCACAAGGGCCTCGTTTATAAAGCTTGTGTAAGCACAAAATGGGGCCGGAAACTTTCATACATCACTTTCCACTCAAAAGCAAAAACAAAAAACAAAGGCTTGACGGGAAAATGTGCGGTCCTCACAGCAACTCTGACCCAGGCGTACGCTCATTTTGGAGACTGGGGAACTTGTCTGATTCATCTCAGACTTTTTACTCCATATCAGACTTTAATCTTAGATCGATTTTATCATAAGCATACAAAACCACAGTGTTATTCATGCTTGCGCTGGTGACACACAACTGTATATATTTACCTTTCAAATAAATAAATACCATAAGCCAACTTAAATCTTAAAAAATTAAGTCCCCACAACACTACATCACGGTTTTCTACCATCACATTCCTCTCCCCCTGATCTCCAGAGTGAAGTGTGCCACAGAGTAATAGATAAATTGTGACAAGGTTACTTTAATTGCTGTAAACGGTCAACTACACTCTTGCGTAAAGCTGTGCAGTGGATGCTTTGGCACTAATGGAAGACCTTGCAGATGGGAGAATTAGGAGGAAACGCGGTTTCAGGGATCAAATATATCCTGGCCAATGATGATTTAACGAGGTCTTTTAATGTGGACATCTGTGCTTTTACCTCTGATTTACACCTTTAATAAACTCCTCAGTGAGTACTTTTCTCCCAGTTTGTTTTTTTTTTTTTCTCTGTGGTTGCCATGGAAAAAAAAAAAACCCTCAGCTGACCCATTTTAATAGACATTAACATTCATGAGGTGCTTTGCATTGACCGTTCATGGTTGAATCTGGGCGTGTAGAGGGTAGATAGTAGGGCAGAACCTGGTGCGTAAACATTCAGGTACAGCTGTGATCTATAAAGGAGAATTGTGTGCACATGTTTTTATTTTGGCCACAATTTCCAGAGGCCTGTTGGAGCTACGTTCATCTGTCCAAACTATCAGATGGCGGTATAAACATCATGGGAACGTCCAGTCATTAGCAGTTCTGGTTCTGTGTCCCTGATAAGAGTTTTGCTGTGAAATGTGTGCGTCAACCTCAGGACAAAAGCAAAGTACATTAGGAAGGTGCTGGTTGAAGCAAACCTGACCCGACACGGGTTGATAGGCCACTCAGCCAGAAAGAAGCTGTTACCCCAAAAGGAGAAAAAAAAAGGCCAGATTACAGTTTCCAAATGCACTTAGAGGCTCTATCTCAGCTGAAATGTTTGTGTGAACCCATACAAGATACTTTGAAAATACATGTAAATGTCTGAATTTCAAAACAATTTAAGGATTTTCTCTCACTAGTCTTGTATTCAGCAAATAGAAATAATTTTCTTGAGTAGTTCTCTTGAGATCGGAAGGTTGTGGGTTCGATTCCAGGTTCCTCCCATCTTGTGGCGACATACCCTTGAGCAAGGCGGCACTTACCGTAACCCCAAATTGCCTGCCGGTTTGCGTATCGGTGTATGAATGTGAGTTTGACTGGGTGAATGTGGCTTTATAGCTTAAAGCACTTTGAGTGGCCAGCATGTTTTAGAAAAACACTATAAATTCTGTCCATTCACCATTCCATTTGATGTTGGAAGTGATTAAAATATATTTACCATAACTACATACATCTACGTTCCTACCCCCATCTATGGTCACGAGCTTTGGGTCGTGACCAAAAGAACGAGATCCCGGATACAAGCGGCTGAAATGAGTTTTCTCCGTAGTGTGTCTGGGCTCTCCCTTAGAGATAGGGTGAGGAGCTCAGTCATCCGGGGAGGACTCAGAGTAGAGCCGCTGCTCCTCCACGTCGAGAGGAGCCAGTTGAGGTGGCTCGGGCATCTGGTCAGGATGCCTCCTGAACGCCTCCCTGGTGAGGTGTTCCGGGCACGTCCCACCGGGAGGAGGCCCAGGGGGAGACCCAGGACACGCTGGAGGGACTATGTCTCTCTGCTGGCCTGGGAACGCCTTGGGATTCCTCCTGAGGAATGTGGACATCTGAGAGGGACATCTGGGCCTCCCTACTGAAGCTGCTACCCCCGCGACCCGACCCCGGATAAGCGGAAGACAACGGACGGACGGACGGACGGACGGACGGACATTTGTTTCATTTCAAAACAGCATTACATAAGCATAACTACAAAAAAAGGTAATATAAATAACAATTTATATGAAACTGGACTTTATCTTAGAAAAAGACTAAATTCCCTTGACCAATGCATGAAAACACAATTTTTCTTGGAATCCTTTGGACTTTCTCTTTGAACCATTAAAACCTAAACACGTTCTTAAAAGCCTGAGAAAGCGACTGTTCTTCTTTGGAAAAGCTGTGCCTGTTGTGTTTTTGTCTTGTACAGAAAGAGGTTTATAGGTGGTGTCTAACCAAAGAGAGGCACATTAAAGCGCGGTTATAAAGTTTGGTGGGAAACTTTATGAAGTTTAAAGAAACAAAAGTACCACCAAAGAGTCACGATCCTTCGTTTATTTCTGTTTTACGTGCCATCCTCAGCTCCCCAGCTCGTCTTCCCCCCAACTGTTTGATATTCTGTTGTAACTCATCTGATCTTCGTCCTGTCGATAAACGTCCCTGTGTATTTAACTTCCAGGTTTCTGACTCTCCATCGCTGGATTCGCCCGCTGGTCACGTCGCTGCGTTCCCCCTGTCACCTGGGTTTGCGCGTGTTTCTAAGTTCTGAGTTATTTATTAAAAGAACCTCTCTGCATCAGGGCTCTGCATCACTCCTGCCGCACTTTGGGTCCTCTACAACATCGTACTTTGACATAAAGAGAAAGAAAGCGATCCTGTAGGGAAACTGCAGAGAGGCAGGAGAGGAAGCACAATAAACAAGTCAGACAATGGGAAGCACACAAGAAAAAGACCCACAGTCACTCTAAACCTCTTCAACATCTCCGAATATGTTGCTGAAGTACAAAGAGAAGCGAAGTCCAACCAATAAATGACGTAAAACACATTTACTGCCTAAAGAAGTCGAGCTCTCGGAACAAATGGACAGAACTGGGCCTAGATCAGGCAGCATGAGTGGAGGAGAGTAAAAAGCAGGTCCTAGAACATCAGACAGGAGGTAAAAACTAACTGAGACACGTAGAGGACGCTTATCAGGAATCTATATGTCATTCCATTTTATTACGTGAGCAGCCATGTCTATAAATCCAGTTCCCTGTGGGAACGCTTGTTTGAATCATTGTCTCATCTGACTCATATGGACAGGAGGAGAATTTCAGATTGCACCTGCAGAAATATATTTACCTAGAAAAATGGTGAGGTTGTGCTCTTATTTCCCCTGCTGTATGTTGCGTATTTGTCAGGATCCCCAGGAGTTTGATTATTTGGCGTTAGGCTCCTGCAGTTTTGCCATGAGTTCTGACTTTATATTATTATCAGTCTGTTAGGTTCAGGGTTGTCACCTTTTCTCCCTTTTAACATTTTGCCCCATCTTTTTCTCTTCCTTTTCTTTCTCTTTTACCTTTCTGTTTCGGTGTCCATTGAACTTGAGATAATCCCCAAATAATATCTAATAAAGTTTTTTGTATATTTAGCACTATAGCGAAAGCAGTAATGCTCCACATGTGAAAGTAAATCTGTTGGGCTCTCTTTGGCAATTTACAAAAGAAAAATAATTCTATATATTAGGCCATTTCTTACGAGTATGCACAGAAGTTAAAATGAAAAAAAGGTAACAGGACAAATTTAATTGTGTCTTTGAATTTAATTTATTCGGTATAAAAATCTGCAGTTGATGAGTGATCCGACAACACGATCAAAATGTTTCTGAGCTTTTTTGCAATGTGGGAGTCAGTCTGATCAGTTTCGTCGTCTCAACCCGCTGTCTTTTGCTCCAAAATAAATGTCTCCCCAACCTTATTTTTGTAATTGTAGCAGACAGTAATTAACGCTACTGTGGGGTGCTGACACAGACGCCGTGCCGGTAGTAAAGCTGGCGTTTGCAGCATTCCTGACACAAAAGGAATGCCAGAGACCTAACGGGAGAGAACAGGAAGGACAGGAATAAATCTGACATGTCAAACTCCTTCAGGATTCGTGTTAAATGTTCCTCGGCCTCACAAAGGACCATGTTCGGGATAAAATTACATGCCAGCTTTCTCATATGGCTGGTGCTGCTCATAAACATCGTTTATGTGGCGTTATAATGGGCAGAAATGCAAAAACCAGTAAAAATAGTCTCGCTTCAGAAACAAACAAAAAAAGAGTTTGTGAGCCATTTGAATGTAAATTGTACAATATTCACAAACACTTAAAAATCTAAACACTCCTGGCTGTAACATATTGTTATGAAAGGAGATGATGTCCTTTGATAAAATCGTCCAGTGAAGATGAACTCGTGTAGAGATTAAAAAGCCTCCACAAACTTGGAACTTGGAGCGAGCTCCGTGTCCTCAATCTGTCGCCGCACATTTATAGAGCGCCTAAGAAGAACGGGTCACATGGTGACCAGAAGCCACGGGCGGCCATGCTGTAATGTATATTTACTGTAAGGTCCCATGACACATGTGTGGCTGCCTCACCTGTTCTAGAACAAACGTGTGAACGTTTGCTTTATGGCTGAAAAAACAAAAGAAATCCAACAATGAATGGGGTATAGATAGATGACACGGTCTGTAGGCCATCAATAGAAGTAATTGTGTCCATGATTTCCATTTTTTCAATACATAAGGAAAGTAAAGTTTACGCAGCAAGAGCTTTTTAGACATCTATAAAACCAAGTATTTTAAAGCAAAAATGATAAATTCCCAGTTCTTGTCCTTCATTTCTACCTATCCTCTTACAAACAATACATTTGCAGATAGAACACCAATGCAGCTGTTGCAAGTGAGTCTTTCCTCCCTCCCTTTTGTTCAATTTCAAACTCTTTCAACTCCTTCCTGGTAATAATTAGCGTGGGTGGTCCCGGCTCAGCAGCGGGCAGAGCTGGCAGTGTGTGCAAACAGAGAGCAGGGTACTAGCTTCAAACATGGCTGATGTAATGCAGGTGAGCCTGAGGCTAACAGATTACCGCTAATAGGACTGAGGTCGGCTTTGTTTTTTCCTCCACCATCACTTACAAAACCTCTACCCTCGTTTGGCTTTATCACAGCCTGCGTGTGTGTGTGTGTGTGTGTGTGTGTGTGTGTGTGTGTGTGTGTGTGTGTGTGTGTGTGAGCTGACTTACATAACTCACACTTGCTACACTGAGGTAGCGTGACACTGAGAAACAGAACATTTACAGTGACTTACAGTTTTTGACTCAGCTTTATTCGTATGAACAATATTCCAGCAAAAGACGGGAAGTGCTGAAAAGTAAATGCAAACCAGACGGCTTAATCTCAAATGCTACATGTGAGTAATATCTTAAGGGACGCGTTTCCAGTTTGATTGCGCCTGGCAACACTTGCTGTGTGTCAGTGCAATGCGTGCTTGCTCTGACACAACTCTGACACTTAGTATGTCAGAGATTACTGAGGCACTTGGGACAATTACCTAAACTTTAACATTTTTAAATTGAGTAGAAAATTCACGCGCAAGTTTATGTCCATTTCATCAGCAAAACACTAATGTGTCTTAATGCAAACAGGCTCGCTAGCTGAGAATTTGCGCAGGCAGTGTGTCTCATTATTTTTGCAAGTAACCTTTAATTACTTTGCAGTTAGTCTGACACAATGCAAATTACATTTTCTCTGCTGCTGTCATTTTTACCACTGTAGTGAAACCAACAATGAGCTCGTGTCTCTGTTCCTGCTCTCAGCCACGTTCTCACTGCCTCTAAACTCCCGACTTTTCCCCACCTGACCCTCAGACGAGCGCGGCCTTTCCATCCAGCAGCTGTTCATTGTTCCCAATCTTTTAAGTCGTCCCCTCCGTACCCACACTCGTGACTCTGGTGTTATCTGTTTGATCTTCAGCCGTAACCCAAACCTTCAGCGTCCTTCACGCTTACCTCAGGTGAAGAGATGGGAAAAAAGGTCTTCATCTTTTGTCGCATCCGTCCGTCCGTCCGTCTTCTTCCGCTTATCCGGGGTCGGGTCGCGGGGGTAGCAGCTTCAGTAGGGAGGCCCAGGCGTCCCTCTCCCCAGCCACTTGGGCCAGCTCCTCAGGAGGAACCCCAAGGCGTTCCCAGGCCAGCCGGGAGACATAGTCCCTCCAGCGTGTCCTGGGTCTTCCCCTGGGTCTCCTCCCGGTGGGACGTGCCCGGAACACCTCTCCAGGGAGGCGTCCAGGAGGCATCCTGACCAGATGCCCGAGCCACCTCAACTGGCTCCTCTGGACGTGGAGGAGCAGCGGCTCTACTCTGAGTCCTCCCCGGATGACTGAGCTCCTCACCCTATCTCTAAGGGAGAGCCCAGACACACTACGGAGAAAACTCATTTCAGCCGCTTGTATCCGGGATCTCGCTCTTTTGGTCACGACCCAAAGCTCGTGACCATAGATGAGGGTAGGAACGTAGATCGACCGGTAAATCGAGAGCTTGGCCTTTTGGCTCAGCTCTCTCTTCACCACAACGGATCGGTACAGCGCCCGCTTCACAGCAGACGCTACACCAATCCGCCTGTCGATCTCCCGCTCCATCCTCCCCCCATTTGTGAACGTGAACTTTTGTTGCATCTCATGCAAAATAGTTTAGAAAAATCTAATCTTTTTGTTTGAGTACACCTGGGTTATACATTCCTAGGTTAAGAGATAAACTTAACAGTGCCACACCTATTTAATCTGGCAAGTCAGATTGATAATGTTGCACTCTACCTTCTGCACATTATCAATCTGGGACTGCTCCCATCGAATCAGTTTGGGGGAAGGAGGGACATTCAGCAGAACTTTCCGAGCTGATTGGATGAAGCAGAATCACCTACCAAAGGTTGGTTTTAGCCAATCACAGTATCAAAAGAAAATGTATGGTGGAGGATCTGTGGTGCTGTGAGGCTGATTTTCTGCTAACAGGTCGTTGGTATGTTGCGAGCACATGGGATTGTGAAATCTTTGAACAAATGATCTGTCTTCCTCAGCCAGAAAACTAAAACTAGGTCTTAATTGTATCATGGTTTTGGATGATGATCCAAAACCATGAACAATTCAACACAGAAATGGTTGATCAGTAATAAAATCAAACTTCCTCCACGCCAACAGTGTCCCAGACCTAAATTCTACAGATGACTTGTGAGATGAAGAGACGAGACTCTAGATTCTGGGATTCAAGGAGTCATTTGAGTAACTCGGTTACTGAAATTTCTTCCAGCCATTCCTCTGCCTTTCAGGCTTTGTTAAATTCGGTTTCACTATTCAGTGAACTGTGACATAAAGTGTAAAAAATGTGGGATCACTTTAAGCTTAACAGAAAAGAAAACACAAATACAGTGTGTGCGCAAAACTGAATTAGGATTTCCATGATGGCTCGACCTTGATGCCGCAGCAGAACCGGACCGCCTCGCCATCACAGAACCCAGCAGGAATTCTTCTGTGTATCAGAACGTGGCCGAGGAAAATGTGAGACCATCTTTAAAGAAATGGATCAAGTTGGACAAGTATTGGAGCCTCCAAGATGACAATGACCCAAAACATACCAGCAAATCCAACAAGGAGTGGCTGAGCGTTAAGAAAGAGAAGCGAGCTTTCCTCTGACCGATTTCTGAGGCTGGTAAGGGCCACAAGAAAAGGGGATACCACTGGCTATTAGGGGCTGGTAGACACAATTTGGTTGATGTCTTTGGTTCAGACTAAAACCGCTTGCATTGTTGTTGGCTTCATGCAACTAAATCTTGCTCAATAAATAAAACAGATAAAAATTGTTATTTATTTTAAATGCAGCATCTAAACCTTCAACTTTATGTTAGACCCAATCCCAACCATGTTATTTAAGGAAGTGTACCCTTTGATTAATGCCCCCATTTTAGACATGATTAATCTATCCTTAGTAAATGGATATGTACCACAGGCTTTTAAAGTAGCTGTTATTAAACTTTTACTTAAGAAACCCTCTCTTGATCAAGATGACTTAAATTACAGACCTATATCTAATCTTCTTTTCTTAACTAAAATTCTTGAGAAAGTAGTTGCTAATCAAGTATGTGAACATTTACAAAGTAATGACCTACTTGAGGAGTTTCAGTCAGGCTTCAGAGCTCATCATCGCATTACTTATAATTAAAGTGGCTCGTGTTACCCTGAGCTATCTCTGTAGTTATGCTGCTATAGGCTTAGGCTGATGGAGGACATCAGGGCCTATTTTTCTAACACTGTTGAGTTCTCCTACTGTTCTCTAATTTGTGTTATTTGTTGTTATTTAAACTTTTAGCTCTCTGTCATTTTTCTCTTTATAGTAGGTGCACCTGGTCTGGCGTTCTGTTAGCTGTGATATCATCCAGGTGAGACAGATCATCATTGCCTTGCCTTGCCTTGCCTTGCCTATAACATAGAAAGGATTCATGGATCAATGTGTGTTTCTGTGCTTTTTTGTCTCTCTTGTTGTGTCTCTGCTCTGTCTTCTGTAACCCCCAGTCGGTCGAGGCAGATGACCGTTCACACTCAGCCTGGTTCTGCTGGAGGTTTTTCCTTCCTGTTAAATGGGAGATTTCCTCTCCACTGTCGCTTCATGCATGCACAATGTGAGGGATTGCTACAAAGCCGTCAACAATGCAGACGACTGTCCACTGTGGCTCTACGCTCTTTCAGGAGGAGTGAATGCTGCTTGGAGAGACTTGATGCAATCTGTCTGTATGATTTGATCGAATTTGACTTTGTAAATTGCCTTGAGATGACATGTGTTGTGAATAGGTGCTAACTAAATAAAATTTAATTGACTTAATTAGACATCAATGTGTGGATATTTCTTAAAGAACTGCATGGTAAATTTTTCACATAACGTTTATATACATATTATGTATTTAATGATCTATTTCTTTCTCTCTTGAGGGGCTCAGGAAAAGAAGGTAAGGAAGGAGATCATCAGAGCTCATCATGTGCGTTATTTCCATCATGGTTGTCAGTGAAAACATCCAAAGCATCCTGGGTTCTGCTCTGTTTGAGCCGGTCAGCTGTGGATGTGGACAACATCAGATGAAGACAGATTTAGCAGAAATAGAAACGAACAAAGGCTCAGAACACACAGCTGCTGTGTTTGCCTACCTTGACCAACATGGACAAATCCCAATCCTATTAGGCTGTTAGCTGCTCACTTAGCCTCAGCGTGAAGAATGATGGTGTCATGTCAGGGCAAAGTGACAAGCAACACCTGTGGAAGCCCTGCACTTTGTCTTGTTTTCTGATTTACTGACATCTTCACATGCTATGTCATTTTGACAGGAAGAAGTATGTGAACAAACATTTATATCAATGTTAATGTTGCAGTTGGCGACACGTTGGCTTTAACAGTAATATCATCTTTATTGTCATTGAAACATACATTACAACGAAATTTGTTCTCTGCTTTTAACCCATCACCCTTGGGGAGCAGTGGGCTGCCATGTGTGGCGCCCGGGAAGCATTCTGGGGTTAAGGGTCTTGCTCAGGGACCCAGAGTGCAGGCGCTGGGGATCGAACCGGGTACTTGCATCCTTCGCTGAGTGCAAGCGTGCTGCTCTAACCACTAGGCCAACCCTCCCCATACACCGAGACGCAGCTCGGTAGGCAATTTGGGGTTAAGTGCCTTGCCCAGGGGCACATCGACATGTGGCAAGCTGGAATCGAACCCACAACCTTCTGATTGCCAGACAACTTAACTCATTTACTCATTAGCTCTTGTGGAAACAGTCTTTCAATTAGTCAGTGTAGGTTACTGGTGGTTCAGAATGAATAACAGCAACAGGTATTTTCATATTCATAGTTTAATATTGGGTTTAAACATTATTTTAAGAAAAAAAATATAAATATTTATTGTATGAACAACTTTTGCTTTGGCTGTTTCTGCTGACATCAATGGCTGACACTGACAACTCAAGCTCCCATGTTTTTTCTACATGTCATATTAAAAGAATGTATGTGCAAAAACATGGCAGTTTGGGGTAATACCAATGACCACAGGGCTGTGTGATATGAAATTATATGTAGGCTGCTCCTCAGAAACTGTACCTTTGCATGTGAATCAGCAGTTTTATGTTTCAAAGGTTTAATAATGCTGATAGGCTAAATGCACTTTAATATGTTATGTAGCAACTTCCAGGCTCCTCCCAATTCCTGGATATCGACCATTGACAAACTAGTAAAGTTCTTATGCTCTACACTACTTCTTTAGCCAAAGTGAGCCTTTCAAAATAAAACAATATGTGACAATGCTCCTTTTTAAAAAAAAAAAACAAACAAAAAAAACATTTTAACCACACATTAGTAGATTTTTAAGTGTTTTAAAGCATAACTTCAGTTTGTAACAACAACGAAAACCTACCTGCTAACGTTATTTAGGTCACCTGAAACGTAAGCAACATGTTAGAAAGGTTAGCAATGCTTCTCAAACACTCTTCATTTAAACATGAACTAAAACGTAAACATTGATTTCCATTGGATGAGCTGGTCGTGCCCATCGGTACGGGGTATGATTGTTGTTCATGTTTTCAGAATTTTTATTTTCAACAGAACCTGAGAAAATGGCGGCAGTCGTCGTTCTGTTTTTGTACTTGTTTTGTGAGTTGTCACAGCAGCGCCCCCTTTAGTAGCTGGTGCTCTGGGGAAAGGCTTATGATGCTGAAGTGTTGTTGTTAGCACAAACGTTTTAGCGCTTTGATATCATGCATCTACAGCTTGAATGAAAAGGTCAGGTTTGTCCTGCCAGTCAAGCTGAAAATCAGCCAAGTCCAGTCATGAAATTATTAATTAGTGCATCGTTGGTGATAACGCAATTGATGGCGTGTCACTTTTGCCTCGGAGGTCGGGACAAACGAGTCGCAGATTACATCATCTCCTCCTTTTTGAGTTCCAGTTTCCCTTGTTGGACAGTAGGGAAAAAAACATGAACGCTTGCATTGTTGTTAAAACAATAACAATGACAATCACGCTGTTCTAGGCAGTATTTTGTGCAGATAAACAGCTGAAACATCCCGTCTGATGAACATCAAAGGTAGCGCCTGTACTACTGACTAAATGTGTCATAAATAACAGAGAGCTGCTACAAGCAGATAAAGATATTCATCATGAATACAGAAGTCGGGAACCATCCTGTTGCACCAAGTTTCCGACTCGTAATACTGACTTTAGGAGCCGTTCCAGTTAAATTTTCCCTGCAGAAGTGGATAATTCTGACCACCGAGGACAAATGAAACGCTCTACATTTTCTTACCTGGGGTTGTAGTAATATTTTTAACTTAGAGGGGGGAAAAAAACGAGAGAAATGAGCAACAACAGCTCACAAAATAGGTGATCTGAAATAATAATAATGATCATCTTAACGTTTCCTTGAAGAAACAGAAATATTTAAACTTGGTTGTGAATTAGGCTGGGAGGCAGAGGAAGGGAGCGTGCGTAGCAGCAGTATGAGTGGCAGGTTGATGACTCAGACCTCAGATTTATGAATTGCAAATGCATCGTGTTGCCAAAGCTTTCACAGCAGACAGAATATTTGTGCTGCATATTGCTAAGGAAATAATGCAACAGATATATTGGCTTTCAGCCTGAATGTGCCTAATGATTTTCACTGAACATATTGCTCCTCGCTGGTGCTCCAGGGCAGAGACACCCTGACGTCTCCAAATGGACCGTGCCTGGCAGAAGTTAATCTTTGCAGAGTCGTTAATGATTAAAGACCCAGTTAGAGCACAATGTAAGATTTACAGACTAATAAATCTAAAATGATTGCCATGCATGTGCAGTCGGAGACTTCCATAATGTAACCCTATTGCCAATAGAGAGAAACAACAAACTGACGGTTATTTTTACTCCAGGCACCTGCAAGCAAACTTAAGAGTGACTGAATTTAGAAAGTGGCACATTAAACCCAAAATAATACTCCAATATACTGGCAGCTTCCAGTTATTTTGTTATCCTGCCACCCTCTGAGGAGTACATCTTTTATTGCTGAGAGGAAATCTCATATCCACCACAGAGAAGTGTCTACTTTATTTCTGTCAGGAAGCAGGGGCTCCAGATGATGAGGCTGTAAATACAATATGCCATCACATCCTAAAATGTATGAATATGCCAGATATTCTATATCCTGCACGGGTCAAATCATTCTGTCTCTGCTTTCATGCCAAAACTGCCATTCTATGGATTTAGAAAATAAAAAATGCACAGAAACGTTAATATTCCAGCAATATTTTGTAAATGTACCCTAGGTTTATGGGAATTATTAAATTAGTAAATGTCAAGGGTTGTTGGCAGATGTAATCAGAACTTTGTGGAATATTTCTGAAGTTTTGATCCGTTAACACAAATCCTAGACCGTTCTAATACTCTAAAATTAATTATGAAGACCATCATTCAAGATATTTTTTCTAGCCTTCCTAATTATAGACAGTCATCAGAGCAGCTGTGTGGCCCATTCTTTCATTTAATTTAATTTAAGTTTATTTTGTATGTGTATGATTCTACTCCGTTTTAGTCATTCCTTGTATACAGAATAACAGAAAAAAAATGATAAGTTATAAAAGGTAAATACAGTCCAAAACACACATGGCTTCACAAGTTGCATTCAGGTTCTTTTGTATTACTATCTAAAAAAAACAGAAAGAATTAAAAAAAAAGCAGGCAGAAAGACGAACATCAACTATATGTAGCAATGTTTTGAACTATGAATCAATAACAGCAGAAAATGCATCAAACTCTTGTAAATAGAGTTCAAAACATGCCCATAAGCCATACTATCTATATGAGGTAATTCAATTCAATTTTGTTTCCAAACTGCCAATTCACAACACATGTCACCTCAAGGCACTTTATAAAGTCAAATTTAATCCAATCATACAGATTGGTCAAAAAGTTTCCTATCAAAGGAAACCCAGCAGATTACATCAAGTCTTGACAAGCAGCATTCACTCCTCCTGAAAGAGCGTAGAGCCACGACCGACTGGGGGTTAGTGAAGACAGAGCAGAGACACAAAAGGCACAGAAACACATTTATCCAGGAATCACACTAATTCCTGGATCATTGTGTCAATCTTGTGCTTTCCATATACATATTCAATTAATGTTTCCAGCATATTGTTCACCATATTTTTTTTCCATTTGTTCCAATGTCTATAACATATGTTAATCTTTAAATTAACTATGAAGGTCACCTTTTTGTTCCAATTTGTAAATAGCTGCCACTATTTGAGTGAATTCTGGGATAGTTGGACCCTCCTGAACCATCCATTGTTTCGTAATTGTTTTTTTATAACTGTTATAAATATATTTCCCAGAGGTATCCATCTATTGATTGCATTGCTTCAGTTTTATTGCCCAAAAACGTGTTTTTAAAATATGATGGAATGTAGATTTGGACGATAGGTTGAACCGCATCATTAATATCCATGCAATACTTTTGGATACTATGGCAGTCCCAGAATACATGATAATGATGTGCTCTCTGACATCCACAGTTTCTCCAGCTTTGGCTCTTTCATTGTGAGCAGTCAGCACTTTGATTTGGGGAGATAAAGTAACATGTTACAGTTTTCCACGAGGATTTAACAGAGCAACTTTATGACACACTGTACTATTTCAGTAACAACCCCCATAGCTCGATCAGGTAGCGCTTAAACACGGTGCGTTCACTGACTGTAAAAAGAGTTTGCAACCTGCTGGTCACTTTGTTGCTGGTCGGTAGATCTGATCAACGACTGATTCCTCAGGGCTTCTCTGTGGAAAGCTATAAAAGACTAGATTAAGTAAGATGCGGAGACGGGAACTGTTGTTGCTTCCGCAAAGTCCATTGTACAATCAGATTTTGTATTATGTGTCCTATAACATTTTTTTAAAGGACTCCCTTGCAGCCAATCAGAATCGAGTATTCACCCAGACCATGGTATATCTAAAATGACAGTTAATCTTCCCTTTTATTTTAAATGCCTTTACCAGCAAAACTATGTTTTGTCCCTCCGGGTAAACTCTGTGACACTTTACACACTCGCCTCTACGTGCATCAGCTTCAGGTCCCAGTGAAATGAACTGATAAAAGGTTTCCAGTCGGTGTCTGTCATTTTCATGCCTCGTTGCACAGGGAAATATGGCATCTGTGTCCCTTTTCTGAGGTTTGAACACCTAATTGATGCAATTGCATGCAATGCTCACCAAAAACACGTCAGGGTGCTCATAGCTAATGGAAAAGTTAGGCTAACTAGCCCAGTGGTTCCCAACCCTATATATATATATATATATATATATATATATATATATATATATATATATATATAAATCTGGCAAACAAGCCTCTTAGAAATGCATGTATAATCTCAAAAGAAAAAAAACATAATAAATTATACATTTAAATTTGAGTGATGTGATGTTACCACTACTACTAATATTATAGATATAGTATACAATATATATAACATATTAATATATATAATTCATAATATACTATTCTGATTATTAATAACAATATTAATGATATTATTTACATTGTATATCATCTAAGAACATCCTTTTGTACCTTCTTTGAGGTGTTTAGTATTTGAACATTTTTATGGGTCCACACTGAGACTCACACTGAGTTTCAGCCAAACACTGAAATTTCAAAAGTGTTCTTAGTGATTCTGATTTTCCAGGTCTGAAACTGGCCTATGTGCCTTAATCTGTAAAGCCCTTTCTGTTTCTTGAACATTCTTTGAATGTAATGTGGGAGGTGTTTGGAGATGAACAACGTCAGTTCATTTGAATAAATATTGATTTTATAAATAATGGGCTAGTGTGATTCAAATGGCGCTGCACAGTTGGTAGCACTGATATCTTACAGCGAGAAGGTCCTGGGTTCAAATGCCAGCCTGGGGTCTTTCTGCATGGAGTTTGCATGTTCTCACTGTGCACGCATGGAGCACCTCTCCAGGTACTCCAGCTTTCCTCACACAATCCAAAAACATGACTCGCTAGGTTAATTGAAGACCACTCTGTTGCCTTAACAGAGATCACTAATGATGGCTCAGCACAAGCAGCAGCAGGGTACCGATAGTAAACAATAATGCTTTTCAGCAGACAACAATATGTCTGGAGATGCTGAGGCTAAACAATAATGCTTTTCAGCAGACAACAATATGTCTGGAGATGCTGAGGCTATACACATTGTACAACCGTGTCCTGCACTGTTTGTTGTAGGACTGCCTGTGGCAAGGTAGACCTTTTCTGTGAAGCAAGTTTTTTTTATTTTTTTTATTTGTTTTAAAGGGATCAAACTTCTCAGCTTCCCAAGAACAATTTCTCCCAGGGTTTTGTAAAGGAGACAATCACAGACAAGTTTTCCTCTGAATAACCACTATGCTCTGGTAAGAAAACCATTTTTGGCTGGGTACTTCACAAGCCTCAACTGCCTGTGACTGCCTGAACAAAATCTACGTTAGGCCCTTATCTTAAAGTGACAGTAACCTATTTATTCCTCTACCATGAATTTATAAAAAAAAATGACTTGTTTTCACGGAATGTTTAAATCAACATAAATACTAATCAAATGGTTTTTGGCTTAACCTAATCAATGAAATGACATATTTATCTCTTTGCATTTAATTAAAATGCAGATAAACCTTAAACAAAACAGACAGAGTGCACTTACTTATCGACCAAAACACACATGGACCAAACTCGGCTCCTACAGGGATTGTGATTGCTCAGTCAGTGTGAGCTTGGTTCTGGTCTATATTAAATATAATTCTTTACGAGAACTGTTTGAAATTTCCTTCTTGTCAAAATGATGAGGAGGAATGCTGTTATTGACATCTCAAGAATTATTTAGAGAGGGAAAGCTGATTGATCCGACGGACTCACAGCCTCTAATCATTCATCGACGGATGGACGAGTCGATAACTGTACCTTTTACCAACCTGCCATCACCGGCACCAACACTTGTTTTTATTCCTATCTCCTGCTTCGCTGTTTCCAGAAGGCTTCCAGTGATCATAGTCAGCGAAGCCCTCTTTGTGGTAATAATGAGGCCAGAGACAGATGTTTTGCGGAAAGCACTCACATTTATTGCTTTTGCTGCAGCTGTTTTTCTCGACACAGACAGAGGGGACGTTCCTCTCTTATGCGAAAGCATAATGTGGTTTACATATTTCTGATGGAAGACCAACATGAAGTTAGGCTGTACATCGACAGGCATTTGTTCATGGTGAACCAGCAGCCTCGAAGAGAGAATGGGTGTGAGAGGAGAAGGTCGAAATACTCCTGATTTATCACAGTAACAGATATTAAAGTCCTTTTTTTTAACGTAAAAAATACACGGAGAACGTTCTATCAGTTTTCTTCCCTTTGCGCTTGAAAGAACTATAGATACAAGGAAGAGAAAGATAGGGAGGACAGGGCTAGAGAGGAATACAAGATAAAAAAAAAACACATGTGGACGGGGAGGGAATAAAATAAAGTGCATGAGGGATTCCTCTTTTGTTTCCAGGTCAAACCTCTACAACATCCAGAGCTGCTTGATCTGTTCAACATGAAGGTAATAGATTACTGGCCTGTCAGTCAATATTAGGGCCACATGGGGGAGAACAGTGGCAAGCAGGGCGAAGGCAAAGGAGGGAGGGCTAAACGATTCCATATTTGGCCAGGTCGCTGAGCTCCATGTCCCCGAAGGCTTCCCATGGGCAGACCACCGAGAAGTCCGTGCCAAGACCCTCCATGCCCGGGATATCGTCCCCAAAACTGGACCAAAGAAAGAGAAGCTTTGATTAGAACAAAAACAAACGCTGAAGGTTGGCTAAAGTATTAAAACGAGAATTTCGGATTCTCACCCTTTCTGGCCTGGCTTAGGGGCCTTGCTTTTGAAGGTACGAGCGGCCCTCTGCTTGAATTTGGGAGGGGCCTTTTTTTCAGCAGGAGTTGCGACGTCTGCCATTTTGTTTGGTCACTGAAAGAAAATAAAGTAAGAAATGGTTACAGACGGGAATTTAATGCTACGCTTCCAGCCACCGATCTTAGGCCGAGGAACCTAGCAAACATTTGTCCGCTTTGCCAGCAATGAAACCAGTCACCGCAACGAAAGAAATTAACTTTAACCATTTAAAATGTAACTGGATGAAGAACTGCAATGAAAAAGTTCTTCATCGTGGGATGGCGCACAAAACACATTACTGAGAAACGTTTCTCAAGAAGTTTCTTTCGTTACAGCTCTATTGCTATTGGCATGTTTAAAAGGCAAATAACTAACAAAAAAAAAAAGACCTTTTACTCTTCCAAGCAGCAAACACCATCAAAGCAGTAACAGTTCTAACTCCTCTCACAAGAGCCGGGTAGATTGCCTGTCGTCTCACCTTCTCGTTCGGTGTTTTTCAGAAGCGGTGTGATGAGCTCGTCTGTTCCTCTGCTCTCTGGTCTTTCTCTCATCACCCGGTCCGAGATCCCGCTTTTAAAGTCCCCGAGCTGCTAATCCTGCTGTCAGTTGGCACCTCTCCCCGCACCGCAAATAGGTGACATGAGGGAGGGTTGGACGTAAATGCAAAGGTGTATTTCAAGATGGACGTGCCGGTCAACGTGCAAATCCATCTGAGTCGCAGCGGCTGTTCTATTCGCGGTCACATGAGTGACAGTGCGCACCTCGGCCGTTTCACACCAGCAGTTTTTACACCAGTGCGCTAATGGCGTTTATTTAAAACAGAAACACGACCACACTGCTATGCCACACGGATTGACATTGTTAGAATAATTTTAACAAAAAAATATTTCCTCATGGTTATTTAGAGAACAAAAATTTTGATTCAAAACATGCCGGATTTAACAGCATTATTTAAGTACTTAATATGCAGAGTACTGTTATTCTGCGCGTTACAGTGTAACACTGACAGGTGGTTTATCAGTTTGTTAGCGACCTGCTAGCCTGCAGTCCGCTGCTTTACAGTCGCGCAGCACGTAGCTTGTAAATGCAGTTTCAAAGCGCCGTGACCCTAACAACAATGATGGCTGGTGTTCCTTTGGTTTCCTGCCATGGCTGGCGGTGTTTCTCATCACTCCAGACACAGACAATCAGCCATGTTAGTCTCCTTTGAATGGCCAAGGACGTTTCCTGCTTTCAGCTAGCTGTGCTGGTGTTGAGAAGCGACAGGTGAGCGAGACGCTTCTCGATGCTCCTCACAGCAGATGATTTTAAAACAGATCATGTTACGTGTTACGGATCTGGAAAACCTGAAAGAAAGCTAACGGCATTTCAACCGAATTTGGATGAAAATCCCTTTTGGAAAACAAAATATTAATGTTTTTGCACTTTCAATCCAGTAATGACAAACCTGTCTTACCTTTTATCAATAACCCATTACCAATAAATGTTTTAAACTGTCCAATTATTTTTTTTATACCACGATCAATGATTCTCCGGCCTTTTCTACTTTGAACATTGGTTGCTTTGTCATTGATTTTACATCTGATGTTTGTATTTGAGAGTAATTCTGCTTTAACAAATTTGTAAACAGAACATTTTTAGCACTACAGTATATTCTCTCATTATCCTTAAACTAGCATGTAAATATTTTGCTCTTCATCCATGTTAACTCTCTGGAGGTTTAAATACCCACACAGTCCCTGCCTACAATGAATCAAGTCAAAATGAGTATTTTTTTGATCATGCTGTATTTGCAAACAGACATATGTCCTAGAATCACCTCCTCAAAGATCTGGAGATATGACGTAAGATCCCAGGAGTCTTGAAGTCTTTGCAGGAGATCAGCCGCATGGAAAGAGATAAAGTGTACTTAACTATTCAGCTCTTAATCTGTCCCTGCATGGCCCGAGGAGAAAAGGCAACGCTGAGACTTAAGGACCTTAAGTGACCAATTATAAATGTGACAAGAGGAGTCAGAATGTTCTTAATGAGGGAAAATGTTAAGATTTTGTTATATGTTAGCAAGACAAAGTAAGCAGAGACTGACAAAAACATGTAATAAATGTTATAAATCCACATTGAGTAAAGACTTCAGTATTAGGAAGACACAAATATGATTTTACTGTTTTTGGGGGTGGATCTAAAATGCTGTTGAACAAAATCGTGATTGTACTCTGAACAAAAGTGACATCGTTTTATTGTCATTATGTGTTCCCATAATGACACCTTTGGTGAAGCCGAATTTATGTGCTCAGAATGCACGTATACATACACACAACACGCAGACACAACAAGACACGATCATGGAGGAAGAAATTGTTCTGGTAAGATCACACCAAAACTGAACCTTACATGCAGAACGCTATTTGTGATGGACTCATGAACACACCATGCCCACCACAGAAGTTGGTGTCGGCAGCATCATGCTGTGGGGACAGGGAAGCTGCTCAAAGTTGATGAGAAGGTGCATGGAGTTAGAAACAGGAAGCTTCTTTATGAAGCCTGGAAAAGGCTGGAAAAGACTTGAAGCTGAGGCGAAGGTTTACCTCCCAGCAGGACGGCGACCCTCAACACACAACATGAGCCATTCCAGACCAAAATCTGACCGACAAACCGTGGCGAGACCCAAAAAGGGTTCTTCACAGATCTTCTCCATTTATTTTATTTAGTTTATTAGTTTATTTTTATGTGTGTTTCCTCAGAGCCAACCAGAAGAGGTGGGGGACGAGGTAAAAATAATCAAATGATTTTAAAATAGCGAGCACAGACACAGGTAGACTGTCACCTCATGTCAGCTGGAGACTGACATCAGCTCCCGTGACTCTGCAGCCATGGCAAGTTACAGACAATGGAAAAAATGGAAGTCTGGGTTATGCAAATATCAAATATTTGCATAACCCAGGTGAATATTCTCTGGACAAAATGAATGATATCAGCCTGGTTTCTAAAAAACAAATTAAAAACAAGCCTTTTGAGTGAAGGAACACACCCACATGATCCGGCTCCCTTACAAGAGCCTATGTCCCATCTCTCCCCGTCATATTGCAGTTTGGATCTATAGTGCCACCCACCCATGACGAGTCAAAAAGAAAAGTAAATAAATGTCAGTCTTACACTATCTTTTAAAAATAATTGAATTAATTGCTCTGCTATGACTTTTTAATTGTGGTACCTTGTTGCCGTAATCAGTTACATTTTTAAAATAACTCACCCAACTCTGTGGTCAACATAGCTTTAGGCTGTTGTGAATTGGAGCAAAATGTGTTCAAGTGTTGACTCATGGAATTCAAAGAAAAGTTCAGGGCACCTCTTTAGATTTTTATTCGTAAAAGACAAAAAAACAACCCTTTCATTTTCCTTCCGCTTTACATTTCTGCACTTCTCTGTGATGGTCTGTCGCCTAATGTGTGGTTATAACCCCCGAAACTATGAAAAAGGTCAGGGAGTGTGAATTCTGTGTTGGTTCATTATGCAAGGCGGCAAAGCTTCACATGTCAGGACACATTGATTCAGGGTGTTAGAGAGCAGAGAGGGGCAGAGAGGGGCAGAGAGGGGCGGGTTCTACATAAGACAATTACATGAGAGAGTGGCCGCAGACAGAAGCTGATCAGAAAGACGCATCAGCCTGGAGCCGACTGTCTCACAGGTAGGAGCAACACTCCGCAGGCTGCTAGTTGCATAAACATCTTATCTTGATTTAGTGCTAAACCCTGAAAAAAAAATTTTTTTTGAAGTAACTCTTCAGAATTATCCAAATGTTTTTGTTAAAATCCTCGCCATGTCCAGGCGTATTACCTGTTATGTTTTACTCGTTTGTTTGTTGTTTTTGTTGTAGCTTTACTCTTTTTTGGGAGGGGCTCTTAAATTGTGTTTCGGAGAGAATTGTAGATGTCAATAGTTTATATATATTTTGCAGCATATTTTCTGAATGCAAAGTTTCCTCTTATTTCTTGTTTTCTATTATTAGATTCAGTATTGTCAGTAAATATTTGTTATGTTATGTTGCATTTTTTTAAACTGATCATAGCAGCTAAATATCTGAATACAAAAGTGTTGGGTCTATTTTAGAAAAAGTATTCAAATCTTTAAATTATCTTTTTGGCTAATAGATGGAAAGAAAAACTTTAAACTCATTGTCTACAATGGTTTCCTGTTTGGTACAGTGTTCAGTTTGATACAAAGAACAGCAAACTGACACCTGAGTAAACTGAGTCTGGGTTTTCCTGATGTTTCATAAATATCCCAACCTGGGGAAAAATGTATTTGCTAAAAATAAAATATAAAAAATAAAATTAAAAATAAATAATAATAATAATAATAATAATTTTGATAATAATAAAGATAATAATAATGCAACATAAAGAAAGAGCTTTGTTCTACCAATGAAAACTACAAGGGAAACACAGAGTAAACAGTGGGATCTGTAATTACTACCCAGCAGATTAAAACTCCAATTAGAGAAAGTGTGAATACCAAATTAGGAATTAACTCTTTTAAAGCTGGACACAAGAAATAATAGTCAGAAAATTCTCTACTTTTGTGCTGTTAAATTACACCATTGACACATGATATGTCGGCAATTTATAATAAACATGCATTATATCATCCATTCCTCGTCTATACCTGTTTATCACTGCAGGGTCACATTGGGCCTGGCGACTATCCCCAGCGGCCATCGATATAGTGGCGTGGTACATCCTGGACAGCTCGATACGAATCTTAATGAAAACATTACTGTATATTCACGCCTCAGTCAAGTTAAGAATCTTTTGGCTGTTTTTATTTTTGTGTTTAATCAAAGGGGGGGGGGGGGGGGGGAGCTGATCACTAACAAAACAATTTGTGTACTAAGAACATATGTAAATATTTTCCCGTTTTTTCTAAAAAACATTGAATGATATTACTTTTTTTGCTCTTAGACATTGAAATATTATTCTAATATTTTTCATATATTTATGTACAGATCTGACCCCCTTTAGCCAATGAAAAAACGTTTTAGGAGGTCCTTGCAGCCATCTTGGACACTTGAAGACAACTTCTCGCCCATTGATAGGAGGAGATAGGCACCAGCACCTCTCGCGACCCCATGAGGGAAAAGCCTGTAAGAAAATGGATGCATGGCTGGCTTTTGCCATCTATAGTTCATTGATCCTCCACCAGGGGGCATAAGTCAAGGATGGGATTTAATACAGGGAGTCTGAGAAATATACCAACTTTGTAAAAGAGGTAGGGGTCTAAGAAATAGTATCAAAAAATGTCGTGTTTGACTTTATAGTTAAAAAATCTAAGAAGAACCTAAGAACTTGGGTCAATAAAGCAAAAAAAGCTAACTTCTGGTTTTAGAGTGAACACTTCTGGTATTGTACTAAACTTTGGTTTTCCTGCAACATGTTAAGTGAAGACAAATAATACAGATGGAAAGAGACAAATCTCTATGCTTATTGGCATATGCTAAGTCTAACAACTTGAGTCCAGCTGTCAGGTTAGGAGGTATTTGGTTATCGATGACTTTGAATAGACCAGTGTAAACAAAAAGGCTAAGCTCATTGCATAACAGGGTCTTAAGGTGGACTGACAGCTTTGGTGTATAAATTGACCTAATCTGGGAGAGTTATGTCACCAGATATGGGCCAGTACGGTCTTAGAGAAGAAAGCACATGGAAGATTTCAAACTCTGAGATTACCCAACCGTTTGTTCTCTTTCTTCCAGTATAGATTTTTAAAAATGGCTGACACAGGTGTCGCAACACCCGCCCGCCGATGAGAAGGCACCGCTCAAATTCAAACAGAGGACAATCCACACCTTCAAGAGCAAGGCTCCAAAACCTGGCCAGGAGGGGTATAGAGCGCTTCAATAAACAAAATTAAACAAACGGCACTGCCAAACAATCAAAAATGTATAATTCAACCCTTAAAAAAAGACAAGACTTTGTAGGCACGCCAATAGTCCTGAGCAGCTATGAACAGTTTAAAGTAATTTAGCAATTTAAAGACACTAATCAAAGGCCTAGGGAATGTTTAGAGAAATTCCAAGCAAGACCTTTACTTGAAATAGTGTTTTAATGAAAGAGCAGAATGAGATTCATCTCCTGTAATATAGTCAACAACCAAAAAGATTCCCACGGAGTTAATCATATTTTTGGTTGTAGATTTGGCGACGACATCCCCGGCATGGAGGGCCTTGGCACAGACATCACAGTGATCTGTCTGTGGGAAGCTTTCGTGGACATGGAGCTCAGCGACCTGGCCAAATATGGAATTCTCTAGAAAACGCTTCCCATGTCTTCATGCCACCTGCTCCCTGTACCCAGTCCAGCCTGCTCTTCTTTCCCTACTCAGTGACATCACCTTGTGCCTGTTGTTGTAATGCTCAAAGACTCTACCTCAGACCTTTCCCAGGGATGTCAAAAGTTGCTTCTGATGTGTAAAAGTTGTGTATACTTCACAGAGCTCTCCATTCCTTGCGGTAGAATTTGTCATCGCTGCCAGTACTTTTGCACTTCCCATGAAGTGTTGTAACATCTTTCTGTCTCTTTCACAACCCCGAGCCTACCTCTTTGGAGTTATTTCCTCCCAATGTGCCGCTATTCAGATTAAGCACCCCCCCCCACACACACACACACGCATACAACCACTCAATAATGTGGGACTGCCCAAACATTGTTTTTTCCAAGAATATTTGCATTGTATTAATGTATATGTAATGAATAGAATAAATAATCAAGACATTGACAAGGTTAAAAATAAGGACTTGTACTTGAAATAATACATTTTTCCTTCAAACTTCGCTTTCATCAAAGAATCTTTCATTTTCAGCTTGTTGAGGTAATCTGAAGAAATGTCCCCCCATGCTTCCTGAAGCTCCTCCCACAAGTTAGATTGCTGGATGGGCTCTTCTTAGGCACCATGAGGTCTAGCTGCTCCCACAACAGCTCCATAGGGTTGAGATGTGGTGACCGCTCCATTATAGACAGAACACCACCCTGACAATGTCTAGACTGCATGTCTGATTCATTTAACTTAAGGAAATTGTGATTTATATATATATATATATGAGTATACCACTACAGAGCTAGTTGGCATTAGTTCTGAAAAAACGTATACTGTAAATATTGCCTTTTTGCGCACATTACCACACACTAACTTCAGAGTAGAATATTATTAATACTGAAGATAATGTGAGAACTCTTTGTGTGAATATGCCATTGACGCTGCTGTAGTTGGGCACAACAACGTTCTGACGGATGGATACGTCGGCTGGGCCTTCGACTAACTTCGTCCTGACGATTAAAACTCCATTATGACACATTTGTGTATCACTGTATGAATGTGTGTTTGTGAGAGCAAATGGGTGAATGTGACTCTTGTGTAAATTGCTTTGAGTGGTAGTGCTGTATTAAATTTAGTCCATTTCCCAATTACATGGATTGCCAGTAAAGTTTATACCCAAACCTGAGTTTCCCCGGGTTGGCATTGCTCGGATTTGGTATCCATCTTTTCCTTTATTTTTACTTTGTCAAGCATTAATTTTCACTATATATACACACACTGTATATATATATATATATATATATATATATATATATATAGTAAAATCCAAGACAATTCAATGTTAGTGCCATTTCACGACACATGTCATCTCAAGGTACTTTCCAAAGTCAAATTCAATGAAATCATACAGATTGGTCAAAAAGTTTCCAATCTAAGGAAACCCAGCAGGTTGCATCAAGTCTCTCCATGCAGCATTCACTCCTCCTGAAAAAGCGTAGAGCCACAGTGGACAGTCGTCTACATTGATGATGGCTCTGCAGCAATCCCTCATACTGAGCATGCATGAAGCGACAGTGGAGAGGAAATCTCCCTTTATGCTGATGCACGTTGGCGATCCAAAAGGTAGCTTTTGGATATAATAGCAAACGCATCTTTGGACATTCATTTGTGGCTTTGTTGAAAAAAACAAAACACAAAAACTAAACCACAACCCGTTGATATTAGCATTATAATAATGTATTAATTTACCATCGGATCATTGATACTTTCATCCTGTGGTAGAGGTTTGATTAAGCCTGATCAGCTCGTTGTAGAGCGCAAACTGGTGACCCATAAAAGTGAAGGCCCACCTGCCAGGCTCTTCCTCAGCCCAGCAACCTGACTCCCAGTTAGACTGTTCTGTGTGGTTAAAACTACTCAGCTTCTGGTCCAAAAGCCAACACCTATTGTTTGGTTAATTAGAATGACCCCAGCCGCGTTTATCCATAGGCCTATTGGTGGAAACTGAAATTAAGTCACTTTTTAGGATGAAATAACAGAGACCAAAGCAAAGAGTATCAGAACTTTCTTCAGGACAAGCCAATAACCTGTGCTAGTGCTAGCTGTGCTCAGTATTCACATTTGGTGAATGAAGATATATTTAGTATGTTTTCTCATAATTAGATTACAATATTAATGTTTTACCTGCATCAATTTTATAACTTTGGGGTTTTACCTCAAGTTGTATAATGTGATAATGGATTTTGTGATTCAAATTCTATTGTCAAACATGTTATTAGGCATGAGGTTATCTTTCTTGTCTTATATAATCTTAATCTTAATTTGAATGTTCTGTCACTATCGTTCAAAACCATCTTATCCATGAGTAGGTAGGTGCTGGTTGGAGATGCCGGTACTTATCTCCACATTTGAGCAAAATTAACACAAGCTCATGATGTGAAATCAAAATCTAAAACTAAACTGTAAACATCTACCACTTTCTGTAAAAAAAAAAAAAAAAAAAAAAACAGAAATGGAACAAATTTATGCCGCAAAATATCAGATATAGCTAAATAGCATAGCTAACATATCAGTTTTGATGCACAGCTAGACCATAAGGACGGCTGAAGAACACTGAAGGGAAACAGATATTTTCAAGGTAAATGGTTGAAATCTTAGTGTTCCAACATAATTAGTTGGGTTTATTTACAGGATTTTTTTTTTTTTTTACATGAACTATAAGCTTGTTTGCCCCATTTGGTCATAACATTGGATTCGGATGTATTCAACTCCTTGTCAAATACATCCAAACAAAACGTTCTGGTATGACATTAAGAGCTGTTTAAACTGTAGGAACGTCATTATGCAGACTTTACTGGTCCTGAAATTTTCAGTGGTTAATGCCTTGTAAGGGAAACTGTGCAATATGCATCAGTAAAAGGAAATCTGCATATTTTGCTTTATCTTGAAGTCTATATGGAAACCCATTTCTGCCATTTGAAAGAAATTTCAAGTCATTATCATGAGATTCAGAGTAATAAGTTATATCAACATATATTACATGTAATGATTATGACATAAGGGTTGATTTAGATTTTACCATTGTAATAAATATCAAAATGCTCAAATGTATTTTCAGATTGATGAGTTTCTACAAATTACATCAACTAGCTTTAAGGGTACTTTAGGCAGCTACGTTTTTTCCAGTTATTTTAGTTTTAGGCATGGTGACACAAAAATGTTTATCGCAGTGTTTGGCACTATACCACCTTGTAATTTTGTCCCTTCTAACTTCTATTTCATACAAACACACCAAAACCATGGTGAATAAAAAAATAAATATTTAGCTCAAATCTCAACTATAATTTCATATATAGAAATAGTATTTGTTAAAGCGTTCATATAACTCACGATTTCAGCTCTTTAGGGGACTTATCCACATTGACAGAATACAACCCCCGATAAAAAGGATTCAAAGCAGCCTCCTGCTGAGAAACATTTATGGGGGTCATATATAGAAACATATTTCTATAATCTACAGTAAGAAAAAGTAGCTATATGACCGCCATAAATGTCTCTATATAGAGAAACACTTGAAATTGTTGGTTCTCAAAGATGTTACCACAAGCCCCAAATGTTGATCCAATTGATGTACGGTCAGTACGAAATATCCTGGAATAAATGGAGCCACTTGGCACCCTAGAGGGGGGTACACAGCGAACAAAGCAGCAAACACACAAAGCAGGCAAGGCCTAAATAGACCCACATTTGTATTTGTGGTATTTGGATCTGATTCTTAACACGCAGGTTATGCGAGTATTTATCAGAGTATAGCTGGTAACTCTTACCAGAAGCGTTGAAGCTGAAACCGGAGAGCAACACTTCTCTGGTTGGACAGCTAATGACACTTAGAAGGAAAACAAGCAGGAGGCGCAACCACAACAAAACATTTTATATAAAACTTTTTCATATGGACATTCAATAACAAAATAGGGGGAAAAAAAACATAATGGCAGTCAAAGGGATACAGACAGGACAAAGGGACTGTTCATTGAGAAACCATAGCAACTATGAAGAAGGACCACATAGTTATTTTTATAATACAGGGCCCAGAAAGCCATGACAGGAAAATAAAGCTGCCAAATCCTCTTTTTGAGCAGCCATTTTGTCAGGAGTCAATTTTTTTTATGTTATTTTTTTGCCAACAGCGCTGTGCTCTTTGTTGTCAGCTAGATTCGGACCGCTAGCTGCCCGTCAGGAAGTTTAGTGGTGAAGGAGGATGCTGCGGCGCTCAGCTGCAGGATTCAAATATGAAAACTCACGAGTATCATGCAAAACTTTTTTTTTTTTTTTTCCTTTTCGTTTTTTACATTTTTTTTTTAAACATGACAACTATCACTCATGCTGGTTTGTCCATGCCATTACAGGCTCCAAAAGACCAAAAGACAATCTTAGCGTATTTTTTTTCTAGCACTTTTCAAATTGGGAACCAGAACATGCTGGGAACTTAACATTTTTGGCTGGCGCCTATTTTCATATTTTAGTCCAGAGCATATTCTATATTAAGATAAAAATACCAAACCAAAAGGTAGAAGTAGAAATGTTCAATGGAAAAAAAGAAACATGTGACTGTCCAACATGTTTTTTCTTTTCTTTCAAAAGCTTAAAAAAGTTGGAGGGGAAAAAAAACAACAACAAAAAACAAAACAAAAAAAACAAACAAAACAAAAGCAGTTGAAAACAGTCCTATTTTACACAACGTAGAAGATTCAACAAGCTGGAATATCAACCCTGTGTAAGCATGAGTAAAAACCCTTCCAGCCCTTCAAACCGCCTATCCTCTGAAATGATAAGGAGACTTCATTAAAAGCGGAAAAAAACAAAAACAAAACAATATCATAAAAAGGAAAAAAATGAGCCCAGTTGATTGATTTAATGAAAGTGCCACAGACCTATTCTCATTCACTCTAGTTGCTCACAGAAACATGAATGGGAAAAAAAAAAAAATGAACAAATGAGCTTTTTTCATATTTTGTGAAATATGATTACATTGTCATGATAACAAATCTTATGATCAGTTATTTTTTTTATGGCAAATAAAAATAAACACTTTGGTGACGTTACCTGCATACCTTCAAATTACTCTATGGATGTATGCTCTCAGCTCAGGAAGTTTAATCTGAGCAAAAATGTAAAAGTTGACATTTGCACCTTACTGGAGAAGTAACATATATATATATATATATATATATATATATATATATATATATATATATATATACATATATATACATATATATATATATATATATATATACATATATATACATATATATATACATATATATACATATATATACATATATATACATATATATATATATATATATATATATATATATATATATATATATATATATATATATATATATATATATACAAAGTCAGACAATGGAAACAATGTAAATAAAGACAGCTATAAGAGCATGATAATAACACAGGTAATATATTTATATATATATATATTTATACGGCAGAAAATGTGCTTTCTACAAATCTTTGGAACAAAAAACAAAAAGCCAAACGAAAAAGCCACATTTTGGAAATA
The DNA here is from genome assembly GCF_011125445.2 of Fundulus heteroclitus. Classification (NCBI taxonomy): domain Eukaryota; kingdom Metazoa; phylum Chordata; class Actinopteri; order Cyprinodontiformes; family Fundulidae; genus Fundulus; species Fundulus heteroclitus. The sequence goes on from NC_046365.1 coordinate 9,564,710, forward strand.
TAGGGTACAATAGTATAGAAATATGCACAATATTAATGTGTTTTGCATTAAAATATTTACTATCAACTCACCAACGGAATCTCTGTCTTGCTCAGTAATTGCTGTTGGCAGCATCTTAAATGCAATTACCAACTAAATTATGTTTCAGGAAGACTCATCCATTGCTGGACTCTAGAAAAGATGAAGCATGAGGGGAAAATCGAATTCATCGAGCTCTACAACAAACAGACCATGTGATACCTGAACAGCCCAACTGGGCTGCAAGTAGACGATCTCCAACTGGGTGCAAACGTAACGATAACGTGTTTACAGTGTAGTGTTGCACTTTTTGTAGTGTTCTGTGATGGCCGCACACAGAGCCTGTAGTGAAATTCTGTGCATGACCGAGAAGATGTGAGATATAGTTGGTATATTACTGAAGAGTGTTTGTAATATAGATGCTTTTTTTTTTATATATTTTACCCCCGAGTTTCACTGATGAACCTCCACCAGAGTGGTGCAGCTGTTTTGAACAAAATAATGGTTTTATATTAAGAATGAGAATCATTACAACAGTAATAATAATAATAATAATAATTTGGTAATTTTTTTTCTCTAAACTAATTTCTTTGCATATCATAACTTTTTTTTTTAAAGTTTAAAGGTTTACCATTTCCACATACAAAGAGAAACTTGAGGTAAGGAACAGCTCTGATAACCCCTCCCTCCTTCAGCTTTCCATCATTTCTCCAAGATGCTGGGTTCAGTCTTCCTCACAGCAGAACGCAGCATGAACGGATCCCCATCCCTTTACCACCTGCCGACATGGAGGACGGACTCGAAAATCCACCACTAGGGGGGGGGGGGGGGGATTTTATCATTGCATCATTCTGGTTCAAAAATCTTTTCCAGGTGCTCTCCTTGAAGGCACCTTACTCGTCTCAAGACTGTCTGCTTCCCTCTCACTTTCCTCAGAGTGTGTGCAGGCCAGCCGGCGCTCGGCTCCTTCTAAGGCAGCTGCTCAAATGTCCGTTATCCACATACAGCCTTTGGAAGATCGCCTGGGCTCTGTCCCCAAATCTTGTGCTGCTGAGTGCCGCGGGAATAACAGGGGGGAGACTATAATACAGCCGTGCAATAGAGAAGGTGGCCATTTTTTCAGTCTGATTTTTTTTTCTTCTTCTTTTTAATATGAAGGCGACCCTTCTGTCTTTAATACAGCATTCCTCTAGTTTTGTAGAAGCTTAGATAAGAAAATGTGGGACCGCTCTGGGGTGGGATCTGAAATATCTTCGCTGTGGTCAACTCCACACTTAAAAACAGGGCGCAGTCCACCTCCAGGACAACAGAGGGAGCTCTTTCGGAATAATTCAATGGGAGAGGGGAGGTCCTGGGACATGTAGTGTCTTTTAATAAGGGGCAAATCTACTGTAGCCTCCCCTGTAGAGCGTGGCCTGTGAAAAAACACAAAACAAAAAAAACATTTAGATTATTTGTGTTTGTTTCATGAAGTACCTCGAAACATATAATAAATCTGAATTTTCCTAAGACCTCTTAAATGTTCTCTCACTTAGTTGTGAGATACGTAGAAAACCACTGACTTGATAAAGGGTAACTGTTCTCTCCCCCGAAATGATATCATCTTACATTATAGTTCAGAACTGGAAAACGTACAAATCTAGAAAGTACAAACAGATAGTTTTCAATGGATTTCAACAGTTTTCTTTTAAAGCAGATAAGTAACTTTTAAACACTTTTGACACATACTGGACTGAAGGGAAGGGGCCACCCCAGGCTAGGAGTCAAGGATGCAATATATTTTATGCCCTGGTGATGACAGCCAGACCACCGAGACCACCTCTGGTGTCGGTTGTTTTGAAACATGAAGTTTCTCAGGTAAGACAATGAGAAGTTTTACAGTATTAATTTTTCCACATACAATGGATGTTTGATTCCAGCAGTTGTCAGATTGTAAGCTAGTATTTGAAGCTCTCCCATGGACTGTATGTTGAGTATTAGCTTAAATGGCGCGTTTCTGGAGATCCAGTCTGAGTGGTGTGACAGACGGTGTCCTCAAAACAATGTATGGGTGAAAAATTATTTCCAGTCTAAACGGTAAATGGCTTGTACTTGTACAGCGCTTTAACTAGTCCGACCACCCCAAAGCGCTTTACACTACGGTCAGTCACTCACGCACACATTCACACACCGACGGTGGCGATCAGTCAACAGAGAAGTTTGTTTCCGATTGAAAATGAGAAAGACATCTCTCAATAGATAAAACATAAAACAAGTAACAACTTTAATACTTCAATTAAAATGGTCCCTTAAAAATAAATTAGAGCTTTTGTAATAATCAACAGGAAAGTCTTATTTGGCATTGCACCAATCAAAGCTTTCTAACAGTTGCTGAGCAGCTTTTGCCTGTTTCCACTGGTATTTTGACAACTTGCATTTGGTGATGATAAACAACTCTGAGGATGGGAGGCGTCCTTGCCATCATCTTTAGCTCCCTCCACCAATTCACCAACAAATCAGAGTCAAATATTGACTGAGCTACTCCAAAATGTTAATATAAATTCCAGTAAATACAAAATACGGTAAACTGAAAAGATACCAAATCTAAATCTGCCAGTGGTGTGAAGAATTTTGCGCTTGATTTTACATTCATTTGGTGCACTTGAACACAAGATTATGTATGTGAAAGTGAGACTTTTGGCCACTTCCATTCACTGGTGCTACCACTGCACTAGCATTAGCTAATACAAAGAGTTCTGGTGACTCGGTTATGCAGATTAAGGCAGTGCTATAATCACGGTGCCTCAGAGTAAAGATGCTGGTCAGAACTGCAGCAGATAGCATCTCCATTAATGATGCAGACATTTTTTTATTTTTCACATATTTGTCTCCAGCACTGTGCCAAGGAACGCAGGAGGCACCGTTGACAGGGTAGCGGTATGCTAAACTGTGATTGGGTTTATTAATTATTGTGCTCAGTGACCAGGCTGGGAACTAATTATACAAGCCAATAGTGGATTTCTGCATTTAAAGAGTGAAGATCACATACTAGAGGTAAATTAAACTTTTTTTTTTAATGAGCAACAAACACAGGCATATTTGAATATGAGATCAGGGCTGGAGAGAGTGCTCTCACTTTTCTGTAAGCCCACTTCAGCAGGCGTGATTTATTCCTAAATGACAGAGTTCAGCTTGGCTCGTAACTACCTGGTTTATGTGTAAAAAAAACAAAAAAAAAAAAAACAGCATTTTCTTTTTGTTTCAGCAATTTAAAATCTGCAAATGACCAATCGGTGAAACTAGTGCTATGGTTGGTTTACTGATTGCTCCATGAAATGCAAAATGTTTAATGTGAGGTTCACCTAAACTCACCATGGCTCCAACACCATAGGCTGCTGGGGCCAGCGCAGCATGGTAGGGATCTGTCGTGTAAACTCGTCCATAGCTATGAGAAACATCACAGGATATTTTAGAGACAAACACGAACATTTATACATATAAAATAAACCATGAGACAAGCCAGTGTTTCTTTCATCTAGACTTCTGTATCAATATTGACAGCACATTGTAATTGAATTTTAAGCTGTGAATGTATTTCAGTTTCAGTCACAATTTAGTTTTAGTCAACTTAATCTTAAAACATTTTAGTAGAGTAATAATATTGTAAAAATAGGTTGCCTTGAGCGTGGGGTGATGGAGCAACACACTTTAAAGAAATAAAAAACTAATTTGCCATAACTTAGTTGTAATATTTATCCTAGAATTAAACGTAGTTCAAGTTTGATCTCCTTTCAATACTTTTGTTTTTATTCGTTTACAAAAATCTCTGATTTTTTAGTCACTGTTGACCATTCTGTTTTTATCGGGGGGGTTTGACAACGACAAAAACTATGACAAAAATATTTAGGAACATCATTAAAATGTTCATCTTACTTCTAACCTGTGAACCAGTTCAGCCAGTAGCTGTGGTTCTATCAACGTTTTTTATGCAGTTTGAAGAGTTGTGTTTGAAAAGGTTGATGGAAACGGCAAATAATGCTCACCTGAGGTGGATTTTGGATTTAGCAAAAAGAGTTATTGCACAAAAAAGAGATGGAAACACATATTTGTCGAATAAATTGTGACGTAGCGAACATTTACCTCACATGACTGATAAGCCGTTTCTGCCGGATATTCTCATAATTTGAGTAGAAATGCATTTCTTTCTCTACGACTCCAGACTGCAAGTAACATCGCTGGTTCTAGTTGACGTGACAGAATAATTACAACTAGCCCGATAATAACACACTCCTGGAAACCTCTCTCCTTTTTTCTCAGATGCGTGGTCCATGCTAGTTTACAACCTCTACTTCCTGTTTACGGCGGCCATGCATGACGTCAACTTCTGATAGTTGAGTAGCCTGGTTTAATTTACTCCAACCTAGTGGAGGGAAACAGGCCTAATTCGCATTTTCTTGTTTGCGACATTTTAAGTTTGCTCAAAATTTTAATGACAATTGGATGGGATGATGGCTAGTGTGAACGCCCTGATTTAACACACTCCTATTGCATGCTGGTCTCTCAGCGGTGGATCTAAGATGAACACGTTGGAGGAACAGATCCTAAAACACCTTTTCTTTCCCTGCTGGTTTTTACTAAATGTTTTTAGACGCGTTTCAGAGTGCTTATTTTATCCAATGCTTTGCAATGTCTATTTATACATACTTAAATGTCATTTTATTTCGGTTCGCTGGGCCTTGACAATGTCATGATTTATAATATGAATGTTTTAATAAAAGTGGGTAACTTTACCCAAGACGTTCTCAACTATTGACCCACCTGTCACTGTAGGCTGCGGCTGCGGCGGCTGCTGCTGCAGGAGTGGCTACAGCAGTTGGCTGGGCGTAACGATACGCTGCATAGCCGCCCTGTGAGGAGGCGATGAAGGGGAGGGAGATGGATGAAAGTAAGCGGAAGGAGTGCAGAAGACGACAAATGTAAGGAGAGGTGGGAAGGGAACACAGAGAAAAAGGAAAACATTTGTTCAATCCTCGCTATGTTTCTTCTGCAGAGCAGACGACTAGCAGTGAATCTAAAGGGTTACATTGCCAGAGAAAACTGCTGAGAAGAGCGAAATATTAACAAGCAGACAGTCAGCAAAACTGGCTAATCTGGTGCAGTACAGCATTCACAAGGAGGTAGCTCCGGCTCTGCGCTTCTCTCTCCCTCCCCGACCAACTCAGCAAAAATATCCGTAATTGTTTGTGACGCTTTTCTTCTTCTTTTTCTTTTTTGGTACTAGTTTGCAGCCCCCGACGTGCGTCATCTTCCCCGCTGTGTTGGACAGAGAGGGAGAGAGAGACCTTAAAGCCATAAGTGTGCCCAGCCGCCGTTCCCTTTAAAAAAACGCACATGGTCAGAAAAAGGGGAAGGAGAGGCGAGAGGACTGTGCCGTTATTTATGTTTGCATGGACAGCTTGTTGAGCACACACCAAAAAAAAAAAAAAAGCAAAAAACAAAACTACAGGTGTAAGGAGACAGTCGGATTAAATAAAGAGCAAACACACACACGCTCACGTGGCCGGCAACCAATCACTGACAGACGCGGCATGCTTTCCCAAACTTAGAACATATATTAGGTCAAAAAAAAAAAAAAAAAAAAAAGACACACCACTGCATTCTACCCTAAAGAATCAGTCACGACCAAGTCCCTGCATTCAGGAGCACACACTGGCTGCTATAAGGGGAAGGCTGGCCTAGGTAGGAGCAGAGGAGGACGGAGAGGAGGAGCAGAAAGGGAGGTTGGAAGGAGGAAGAGAATAACAGCAGAGTGGAAAAGGAGTTGGAGACAACAGTAGACTGAGATTTAAGAAGAGCTAGAGACGAACAGAAGCTAATGCAGCTAAGTGAAGGAAGAGAAAAAGAAAGAGGTGAGCTGGGAGGATGGGAGAGGACGGGAGTCAGCCTTGTAAGTACATCAGCATGCTGACACTGATTCAGTTAGCATGCCACAGGTGAAACAGATAGGGAGATTCCTGGAAGGGGTCTGAATCAACCGCATGTCGGACGAATGCCTGCGCCCTACGCTGCGTCCTACTGACCGCCGCTGTACTACAACACTACTCAGCCTCCTGTTTTCCTCAGTTTTACACAATCTCGTTCTTTGAGCTGAAAAGGCATCATTTCACTGAACAGTCCACACCAGGTTATTATTAGTCATATTCATTAACATCTGAATACATCTGAGGTTCTGACTCACTGGCCCAAAAACACAGGGGTTGGACACATTTAACAGGTGAAATAAGTGGATTTCTACTCCACAATTACCACAAAATGATATTTAGGTTTAACTTTTTAAAGGTCAGAATACTAATTTGCTGAAGAAATATTCATGCAGTGTGCTGCAGCGTTCAACATGAAATTAAACTTCTTGCTTAAAGGTATACTATGCAACCGGGGTTGATTTTCCAACGAGGCTCCCCCCAGAGGGCGAAAGTAAAAGTGCACTGTCGTAAAGATGCTCAGCTGTTCTGGTTCCTCCGTCAAGCCAGGCGCGGTTGTTTTGAGCTTAGCAGACAGGCGAACGCAACGAAAAGTGGAAAAAACGGCAGTACAAACAATGACTAACACAGTGAAAGTATGAACATCAGGGTTTCCCGCAGCGCTATCTTGCCGCCGCCTCGCCAAGCCACGGCCGCGGCTGCTGCCTCGCCAGTTTTATTATTATTATTATTATTTTTATTTTTTTTTATGTTGGCGAGACGCTACCGCCTCGCCAAGCCCTGCCCTGCCATAGTGAATGGCAGGGCAAAAACACATGAAGTTCTCGCCGTAAAGCAGACTTCTGTGTGTGCGGGCCGAGAGCTCTTGCAATTGCAAGTGCGGTATTTCCCCTACAGACCCCCAGGGCGGCCGAGAAAACCTTTGTTCGACCTGAAATTACTCATTTAATCATCCAAAACGGTATGGAACACATTAATTAACTGAAAAATGTTGCATAGTATGCCTTTAAGTCTCACTTTTCCATCTAATTCCATACATATAATGTAAATCGAGATTTAAAAAAAAAAAAAAAGTTAAGACAAATAAAACCAACGCTTCATTTTTTTTGGCAAAAAGGTTTATTAAACATTGGAAAACCATCAGCGTTGTAAAGCAATTATCTTACAAAAAAAACGGTGCCTATAAAAAGTATTCACACCCCTTGAGCTACAATGTGTTTTATTGGGATTTCTATCGTAGACCAATGCAAATCAAGTAATTGTGAAGAAGGAAACTGACACAGGGCTTCCAAAAGTTTTAACAAATTAAAAAAATCAGAAGGGTAAAGGGAGGCGTTTGTGTTCAGCTTCTTTTACTTTCTTATTCCTAGATAAAGCCACAGTAAGCAGCGGCCTTCATGTGGCCGTTCATCTAAACTGACAGGACAGGCAAGGGGAAGCCCACCATGACGCTGTCCCGGCTGCAGAGGTCAACAGCTCTGCTTGTGTGCTTTTTACAGGCCTTTAGGAGGATGCAGCCATCATGTGGAGGGTGCTGTGGTCAGATGAGAATACAATCAAACCTTTTCTGCCTCCATGAAAAAAAAATAACGCTGTATCACACTGAAAACACCACCTCCACAACGACACATGGTGGTGGCGGCATCAGGCGGCAGGGATACTTTTCGGTAGCAGGGACAGAGCAGCTTGCCTGGAGTTAAGTACAGGGAAATCCCTTCCAGATCAACATCAACCATCATCAAAGGCTGATCTACAGCTGAGATCAAGGCACATTCATGTGTTCCAATGGCCTAGTCAAAGTAGGAAATGCTTCTCCATCCGGCCTAACTGAGCTTGAGCTGTTTTCTGCCAAGATTATAAGTCTCTTACTTTGAAAAGCTGTCAGAAACATACTCCAAAAGACCAGCCGCTGTAGATGCAGTAGATGGGGGTTCCACGGAGTATTCCACATTTCAGATTATTCATTGTAAAGCCAACGGAAAACCAACAATAATTGTCCTTCCACTTCACAACTACTGTGTCCATCACATTAAAACCTAATAAAACACATGGAAGTTTGCAGTTGTAATGTGACAAAGGGTCTAAAAAAGGTCCCTTAAGTGTGAATAATACCTTTGCAAATTATTGTATATAGGCATCTTAAACTGTGATAGACTGGTGACCTGTCCAGGGTGAACCCCGCCTCTCGCCCATAGACAATGGGGATAGACGTGTTAGATAATGGATGGATGGGTGGGCGTCTTAAAATAAATTCTTGTAAAATGATCACGTTTTGCTGCAAAGTCTGAGGCCATTACTGTAACAGCGACCCCCCCCCCCCCTCACCCACTATCTGGATTTCAATTCCTAAATTATTTATCCACATCACTTGGAGGATTCGTCAAATATTTTGGGAATTTTAGCCCAATTCTTTTCTCCCCCTTCCGTAACTCCACCCATGTCAGAATCCAGTGAGTTAGTAAAAGAAGACAGAGAAGGCAATTCAATCTCAGATGGTCAATAATGTCTAGCAGCACGCAGTCATTGGAGACGAGGAGGATGCACACTGGCTGTCACACAGAGTGTGTAAACCCTACCTGGGCCAATCTGCCACTAATGTCCTGAAACACTAGTCTACAGAGAGAACAGAAACAGCTATTGTCAACCTGGTCTCTCTCACACACACACACACACACACACACACACACTCGCAGCAACACACAGGCACACACTCATGATCACATTGGTACAAACTTACTCCACCAACGCACAGGAACAAACCCCAGAAGAGTTTACTTGGGAACGGGACGGTTTGCAGCACTAAGGATCAATACTGCGTATCACCAGGTGCATTACTACAACCAAAATACTTTTAGAATATATATATATATATATATACTCCATGTAAAAAGATGTATAATTTCAGATTTAACACACAAAAAAAAACGGCCAAAAGTACACGCCTCTATGGGTTTGGTCCGCGCCGTTTCACACTTGAAAGCCCACAGGCAAGCAAAGGAAAATGTAGGTGACGGGTGAAGCAGTGGAGGAGAGGCAGGCATACTTACATAGAGGTCAGCTGCACCGTAAAAACCATCCTGATAGGCCATCACACTGAGAGAGAGACAGACGACAGCAGGGGGAAGGACGGGAGGGTACAGAGCACACGCCAGTGGTGTTTGGAAAACCAAAAAAAGAAAAAGAAAAAAGAAAGACAGAAAGAAAGAAAGCAAAGAAAGAATGGAGTGAAGCGCCACCGTGTGGACAGAGCAGAAAACAACAGACAGAGGAGTTGATGGGGAGGTGAGAAAATGGTGCCAAGGAAAATTGTGAGAGAGAGAAGAGAAAAGAAGGGTGAGATTATTACACACCGTGCAACATGCAAGACTAAATACCACCTCTTTGTATACAGATGCAACCACTTCAGAGTGCTACTACTACTGCTACTCCAGCCGCTGAGACTGGGAGCTACCACAGAGAAACAATCCTCCGTCTGACTGCGTTACAAACTGCGGCCGCGTCGATGCGTGTTTAAACGTACAAGGAAATGGTATTTCAGCGCCGCAAATTATCAAAGTCTTCTAATAAAAATGTAATCAAACACACTGCATGCACAATTTAAATTACTATCTCAACAGGTGAAGCCATGCTTTCAAAGGTCAACAGTATGCTAAATTGTTATTACTGATTTTAAATATAGGTAATTTTTAAAATGCATCTATATAGATATGTCTGTTTTTTTACCCAGGGTACGCAGGGATGGCAGGTTGTGGGACGGCAGCTCTGACGGCGCTGTAGACGGGCCGAGCTCGGCCCTCGCAGGTGCGTTCCTCGAAAGGTTGCAGCAGTGGAAGCGGCGGCTGCTGCTGCTGCTGCCGCCGGGTACGGAAACCCTGGAACTGACGAGAGACGGTTAAACAATGGTGGGGGGGTTTAAAGAAAACACACAGCTTTCATTTATTAATAAAAATGGTGCAGTGTTAACAACGGATCCACTGAAAAAAGCCTCCTGATTGATCCGTTTCCAGAATTTATCCACTGACCGAACAGATTATACGTCTCTGCAGATTTAGCGAAAGCAATGAGGTCAAAGTTGTTTGCCATTTATCCTTACAAAGACGCGTCTCATTTCAGCGTCAGCATGGCGCTAATAAAAAAGCTACATCTCGTCAAAATAACAGCCAGACGAAGAAAAAAAATACATTTAGATGGTAGAGAAAACAGCTATTTTCTCCCAGAGAAAAAGACTGTCTGCAAGTTTTACGGTACGTTCACTTTAATGTGGAGACTGAATATCAACCAACGACAGGACAGCCTACAAAGACGTTGGAGATTGATTTACATGTCATTTTGTTAGAGAAGTATTTGACCTCAAGTAAAAGATGTCTTAAGAGTTGGGGAAGAAAGTTCTGGTGGCAGCTAGAGCAGAAAGACTCTTTGCTAAAGCGCTCACCAGGTTTGGCAGATTTTCTGTCAGGCTGACGTCTGGAAAAGACTTAACGAGGTTGTTCTTCAGACACGCTTCTGCGGCCTTTGTAGGTGGTTCGGGTCACTCTTATTCTCTACTAGCCATTCCTTGACCGTGACCCATCTTCAGTGCTCTGACTCAGGGAAGCAGGTACATGGTCCCCAGGCATTAGCTCCTCAATGCAATCAAGTCCTCCTGTATTCTGAACATACAAAGACGCCTAAAGAATAATTGCTTCCACCTCTCTGCTTCATTGTGGAGATGGTCCTCTCTGACTAAAACTCAGCATCTCTCTTCCACCAATGCTGACGCCCACGAGCTTAAATGATCTCATCATTTCTCCGAAGCGTTCTCTGAATCATTCAGATGGTGGGAAACCTAGGCCATGCCTGTACATGTGGCTCTATGGCCCAGACATACAACTCCATTAATTACCTCGAGAAAACGAGGCAAAACGACGCATTTAACTCCATTACAGCGTCTTGACTAACCAGTAGCGTCCTTGTTGGGTCTGGACCCAAGGCTGTGGGCCTTGAGATGACAATAGGCTCCACCTGTGTACTTATGAGCTGATCCTCCCTCAGCCAATAGGACAAGATCTTGCATGGAGCTTCAGAAGGAGGATGATAAATATTTATTCTGTATTTCTTGAAAAACCAAAGCAATCTTTGTGCTTATGGTCTTGTGTGCCACCCTAGCCCTGTGCAGATCTATGCCGTCCCTCGTGTTCCTGAATAGAAGACAGTGATTAGATGAGCTGGTGTACCGTACCAATCCCTGTGCCCCATGGACATGTAACTAGTTTGATTGTTGGTTGATATTATGTCCCGACTGCATTAAAATAGAAATACCACCAAACACTGCTCACTTCTGTGTAAGAGGGCAAACAGTAAAAGATCATCTTATAAAATAATTGTTTGCCCGGCTTCAGCTCATTTTTTTGCTCTGCCGTCTGGGTCCTCCACTTTTCTTAACCAGTTTAATGTCATTATTACCAGGATTTAAAAGAGTGTCATCAGAATTAGCTTTTTATTTTATTTTATAGTTTTAGTAATATTCAACAGTTTGGGAAAATTAAAAATGTCTCGTTAAAAACCAAGAAGCTTTTTTCTGTAAAATTCAGGATCTGCAGGACATCATTTGAGAAGCAGCCAAAAGGCTGAATCACTGTTACACTAAATATTTGCTATACTCTGGTAAGAATGAAGTTAGTTTTTGATATCTTACCTGTATAGAGCTCAGGACTATACATGGCTCCAACCATAGGACTTAACTTCCAACCAGCTGAAAGAATTAAAAACAACAGTCTTACATAAAGAAGAAACCTGATATCTTCACAACTGGTGACCTAACAAGCTAAATAAACCTGGTAAGTTAGCCAGCGACTGGCTAATAAAAGTCAAATATAAGGTTGATTTCTTTCTGGTCAGAAACGCCCAATGTCAGAGTTAACGATTTTTTACACAGGAACAGGGATGTCCCCAGGCGAACCTAGATGCCGGAGCGGAGCCAAATCAAGGCATTGTTAAATGGGTGGTGATGGAGTCCTAGCCTAAACACAGCCACCTTTCAGTGTTGTGCCTCGCAGTGGAAACACTTTAAAGACAAACTCACCCTGAACAGATTAATACTTAGTTGGCAAATCATAGAACCTTGAGTCTATAGTTGTGAAAAGTCCTTTTGATGCTTTTTTGGCACCAGTGCCACTTTAGAATTAGACAAGCATCAGAAATCAGCATATGGACAAGTCAAAACTGGACTGAAATATTCCACACCAGTTCCAAGTTCTGTAAAATTTGGCATATTTGTTTTGTTTGAGAAAATTATAACCGCACCCTTTACTCAGCTGCATTTGAAGGATAGGTCCAGTCCTGGGTGAACTGGACCATGGGTGGGACTGACGGGGGTGCGGATGCAACGTCCCCCCCACCCCCCACTTTTTCAGCCGCTACGACCGCTTAATCCGTCATTTACATGTTGTAACGTGTTTTTCTGAGCCGTCTTCTAAGGCACCATAGACAAACTGTGCCATGGATCACAGATAGGAGACGTGCTGCAGCTGAGCAGAGCTTCACAATGTGTGTGCGCACGCGTGGCAGCAAACCAGAAAACTTTGAACTTTTTCCAAATAAACTGTAAATTGAGTAATGCTGTTGCAGATAATGTTAGCTAAATGATGACTCGTTAATCCATGCCAGTATATCATGTTAGGCTACTATTACTATTGTTACCTGCGTTGCATCCCTTGCTAGTTAGTTCATGGCGAGAATAGACACAAACATATTTAATTTCTGTGTAGAACTTGTTTGTTTACTGGTAAAATATTTACTTTCAGATATCATTCTGCATTATTTGCGTTCTTAAAGGAAGCAGGAATATGTCCTGCCATTTTTCTTGATCTTGACTAATTGTTCACATCTGTTACATTTGTCTACAATGTGGATTTTAGTATTGTGTCACTTTCAATGTTCATGCCGATAAATTCAATTATGTGGCTTATTGCCGTTACCTCGTCACTCCCATTCCACATCATATTTGTGTCATGTTCAATTGCTAATGGAATTTCTACCATTTACTTACGATTGCTGTAAGCAAATAATTACAATAAGTTGCTCATAGGAAGGAGTTTTTCATGTTCAGTGTTTTCATTTGGCACCTTATGATCTGGCTACTTGACCTGTGGATGTCATTGTGTCACTCAACCAGAGTTTGGAAGCTACTTTAGAATTTGTTTAGTTTAAGAACGTTAGTCGGTCCCCCGGTGTTGGACTGAGGCTGTTGGTGATTATGTGGTTCATTAGCCACTAAGGAGAGGTGCGACTGAAAGCCAGAGGATGATAAGAAATCAGTCAATAGACCTCTAAAAAAAACTATGTCCACCTCACTTCTGAGATGATGGTAATGCCCTTAAACTGGACGACAGGTCATGTTTAACGTGAATTTGAAGTTGTTCAAAGTCTGTGAAGCAGTGAAATTTACCCTCTTTTTAAATTTGAATGTGTGCATTCAGTCAACAACAAAAATGCTGATGGCTTAAAATCTGTTAAAACCAGGGTGTGATGTAGCAAATCTATGGCAACGATTTTCATTAAAATACCAGTCTATATAAAAGCCATTGACTTTACTCAGCTAGAATTTTTTTGTCTTTCGAAAATGTAGGACAAGAAGAAAAGTCACAATAAAACGTTTTTCAAGCCTTGGAAAATTGTAAAATAAAACTCTTTGCTTTTTCCAGACTTCAAGACATGGGTATCCCCGACCTTCACACCAGCAATTTATTATATTAGAAATATACACAGGACTGGTTTTACAGTCAGCAACTGTAATAACACTAATAGCCAGGGTCCTCTGCAGGATTTATCTTTCATTAAAAATCAGCATAATTTCTAATTTGAGCGTAATTTTCACAACTTTTAGTGGCCCATTACGCTGAAATGCACTGGTGAGAAACCCTGATAGCTGCTGCGATATGTCAAAGATAAAAAGATAATCTGGAGGAGGAGTAATCTACCTTTTTTAGATAACTGCACAGTATTTACTGCGGGCATGAGTATTAATGAGGGATTAATTCATGCAACAACACAGTAATTCTTACGGTTCGCTAAGGGACTGATGTCGGACTTTCAGGACTCGCATCTTATGAGACCATAAAGACTATTTGCACGCTTTAAGCTTCTCAGGAAGCACGTTGATCAGCGCAATCAACTGATTTAATCTATAGATATATAAATAGATAAATAATAAAGACACTAAAGATTCTTGATTTTTAAAGAGCTGTTTTGTCATTTTTTGTAGGTTGGGAGTTAATAACCTAAATCTCTCTCTTCAGTAGCTGGAGAATAGTTGTAGCATTTCAGTAAGCAACTCTGGAACCCCGTGCTGTGCAGGAGAAAATGTTAAAAGGTAAATTTTATTCTAAAAAATAATAAAATACAATTTGTATTGTACTAGAAATGGAAAAAATAAAGGGAAAATCAATGTGTCCCCAAGTTTAGCTTAGATTAACACATTAGGCAAGGCAAATTTATTTGTATAGCACATTTCAGTACAGAGACGATGCAAAGTGCTTTACCATATGGCAGCGCTGCCAGGCCCTCTCCATTAGAGTACGGTGTGGTCATTTTCTTATTTGTCATCACTCTGGCTGTGGCATTATTGACCTGCAAATCAAACAAAAGGTTCAGGAGCCAATTTACTCTTTTTTTTTTTTTGAAGTAGAGACAACCAAAAGTCAGAAAATATAAACATCTTAAAATGAATAAACTTCCTTAAACTTCTATGACAAACAGTTGAGCTTTCACAGAAAGCCTCTGCTTTTCATGTGAGGCGCCGTCAAACTTTTAATTTCCGACTTTAACCTCGACAAAAGGTGTTAATTCTGTTGATGAGCAGCGATGGGATTTCATGCATGCGCTTCTTTTGAAAGAAGAACCACACTGAAAGTAAGGATCCCAGTGAGTAATCAGGCACAAACATTGCAACCGCTGGCACATAGAACAAAGAAAAGAACCAAATATATTTTCAGAGTAAAAATAAAGGCATTCAAAAAGAAATCCAAGACCATTATCTTGCTGCTAAAAAGGAGGGGACAAAGAAGGTGAATTAAGCAGCAGAATCATCAGTTAAACAAAAAGCAAAACAAATAATAAAAAAAAAAGACATCAATCCAAGAGTTTCTACACAAATTACAGACAGCCAACAAGGAGCGCATCACAACATCAGAGGTAAGAAAACTAACCAATTAGCAAGCATCAGATGCAGCGAATAGACCAATCGGAAACAGAAAAGAAAATCGGTTGGATTCCCTCCCAGTCAAGAACATCATACAGAAGAGGGAGGAGGGAGGGAAAACAACAGAGAAGAGGGATGCAGGGGGAGATGCCGGTCCACACGAATGAAACCAGAAAAGCAGACGTGAGGTGGAGAAGAGCGAAGGTGAACGATCCATTCAAATGTGCAGTTCCTCCAACCCCCCCAAACCCCCCAAAAACAACAGGATGCGATACGACACTCATATCTGATTGTTTCACTACATCCAGTCTAAATGTACATGAGCCATGATGGGCGTTATGATGGTTGGTGCAAAAACGGGTCGGAGAGAGAGAGGATAGGCCAGAGAAAAGACAGAGAGGAGGTGGGGGGATGCAAATAGAACTTCTCAAATAAAAAAAATAATAATAAAAAAAGAAGAAACAAAATGAGTTCAACCAAAACAAAAACGATCAAACCATTGCTGTGAAACACTGCCGGGCATTTCAGATCAGTGTCGCACACCAGAAAACACCTTGTAGCACAAAACCAGCGACACACACCATCCAGAACCAAACTGATCAAAAAGGTAAATCAAGGACACCTCCTCACAGAAATCAGAACAAGGCAAAGCTGATTTCATTTAGGTTTGCCACAAATTTTTATTTTTTTTTGTTTGTTGGTTTGTTTCAGCTTTGCTTTAAAAAGAAACCGGCCCCGTTCGGGTACCCGGGCTACTCGTCCACAAACACAGCTCTGATTGAAACATGAAGGCTGCAAGCCTGCGCTTCCACAACAGTCTGAGCACTGGGACAGGAAGTGATAATCAAGCACTACAGCCCGCCGTGAGATGCGCACGGCTATTATCCCCTCTCCGGTAGAGCTAACATAGCACTCATGCTTCAGCATGCTCTCCCCGCTAATAAGGTGCAAGAATGCAGCTATTGGCTGACACATGACACAGAGAGATGACATAGTACTACATGACGTCATACAGATGACCAGAGAGAGAGAGAGAGAGTACACCATGCAGGATACAGCTCACGAATTAAATGCTTTCAATGCAGTTAGAGAGGTGATTGTAATGAATGCAATAAGAAGTGGTAGTCGTAGTTGTTGCACTTGCAGATAGATGCGGTACATTCAGTTACACAAGTGGCCTTATTGTAATGCCATGCGGTCAATGGCTAATCTCCTAACAGTTTCATTCGCCACCTCCCCAGTCAATCACAGGATTAGCCAATCGGGTTCTGTTCCACCAATCAATCAGTCAATCAGTCAAGCTCCCTGCAGCAGGGGGAATCCTTCATTTGGGTGCATTTTATTTGGCCTGGGCGCATGGGGTGGGGGGAGGGGGTCATTCAAAGATGATGCCATGTGTACACAACTTACCGTGGTCGGGGGAACGGCGTGAGGACACGCGAGCAGTTACCGTGGAGACTGACAACAACAACAACAACATACAAAAATCATCAGGGAAATCGAGAAAATATGTGTAAGAAACAAAATGATGAACCAAAACGAAAAGAGGAAAAAAAAAAAAAAACTAATAAAATAGGAGGAGGGGGGAGGGGGGACAAAGAAAACGAGGCAATGAAAAGCAACCCCCACCCTGTGGTAGAAAGGAAGTGATGTCAGAGGTCACATGTCAACAGTCCCCTGCAAGTATCAGCCAACAACCTAGCCTGTATAGCCCACTATGGAGACAGGTCGAAGAGGTTAAAGAAATGGGAGGAGATGAAACTCAAGGGACACCATACAATGATCAAATAAGGAGTTACAAGTCTAATCTCTTTCTTAGCCGTTTGAGCCTCTCACTACGTCTCCAGGCAGAAAAATGAACAAAGATATGGGGGAGGAGGGTGACAGACAGCCGGACTGGCCGGGTGAAAACGAGTGCAGAGAGATGGAAGAAAACCTATTAAAAAAAAAATACAGCAAGGAGAAAGAACGGCAGCTATGTACGGCACTCTCTTCACTTCCTTTTCCACCCTACTTTTTTTTTTTTTTTTTATTCTGCACATCTACACAGACAGAGAGAAGAATGCAGGACATCCAAAGAGCATGCAGAAGAGCATCAGGTTAAAAAAACTAAAAAAAAAACAACAAAAAAAAGGAGACGTTTTCTGCAGCACGGTTTAATATCAACAGCTCGAGCAAATGGCAGAAAGCACGGCGTGTTTTTCCCTCTCCGAGGCCATTTGCAACTGAAATCTGAGCTCATGCTGAAAAATTAAAAGGAAAACGATGTCACAACAAAATGCACTTCCATGAGATCTGGTGTTCGTTTTCAAGCAGGGTGTGTGTAAACAGTAAGCCTGTTTTTATTGTTTAATCAACCATGTTGCACATATGATTTTTTTTATTTCCATTCAGTAAATCAAAAATGACACCACACTTCTCACAGCTTCATTCCTCAACTCCCGCCCCTGAAAGAAATGCCCCCCCCGTCATGCATCGGTCTCTGAACACACCAAATATAAAAGCTGCGGCCTCATAGAAGTCGCTAAGAGTTAAGTGACAGAATGGGGAAACCTCCAGCCAACTCTGACCTTACAGCACCTCACTAAAAGTATTCACACCCTTTGAACTTTTTCACGTGTCGTCGATTTACGACGTCAAACTTCTGTGTATTTTACTGGGACTTTATGTGAAAGACTCGAAACAAACTTCACAAATTGTGAAGTAGATGGAAAAGGATACACGGTCTTAAAACTTTGTTTTTACATATAGAAATCTGAAAAGCGTGGGGTGAATTTGTATTCAGTCCCTCTTTACTCTGACACCCTGAAATAAAATCCTGTGCAACCAAGTGCCTTTAAGCCGGGCGTACACTGTACGAGTTTTTGACCTTTGTGGGCCGATTCTTCAGTCGTGCGAGAACTTTTTGGATCGGGCCGAGTTTCAGCTTCATCATGTATCCTGCGTCGTGTAGCATACAGGAGGTAAAGAGGGACGATTCGCCTCTCACGACCAACTCCCAATCAGGAATCAGACGGTCGGTTGAAAATCAAACATGTTTAAAATTCAGTCGGCCCTCGTGAGCGATTGTGAGCACATCCTGCTGTTGAGGCAGAGTTACGAGCGTCTACGAGCCGATTTTCCCTAACCTTGCGCACTGCGCAAACAAGGAAATTCTTCGTCTTCTCAAACGAAAACATAGGAGTGGAGAGAAGCATGACGGCGGTACGTGTGACATGGAGTCAAACTACAGAGGAGTAACTCGCCAAGGCAGCGCGTTTCGTTCTAGTGAGCCTCATATTTAACAGTGAGCATCAACACCGCCTTTTTCTTCTTCTATTGTTTACATTGGGCCTCCGGGTAGACAAGTCTGAATACAGTGCCGCACAGTGTGAGAACAGATATGGTGAGAAGTGAACTTTTAAACCCTGCGGTTTCGTCGTACAGTTTGAGCTGTATATGAGTACCACGACTGAAAATATCGTACAGCGTAAGCCCGGCTTTAGTAGTCACCCGAATGGTGAAGGGAGTCCACCTGTGTGTGATCTGATCTCAGTATAAATCAGTGGGGCTTCTGTATGTGACAACAGCACCCCCTGCTGTTTGGTCTGTACCTGCGGTCAGTAGTATAATAATTACTATTAATAAACTCTTAAAAAAGTACAAAAACCTAATGTAACTAAAGTTTATCTTTAATATTAATGGCTTAACTATTATTTGGTTCATAGCTAGTCAAAGGTTTATGGCAGATATGAGTCAGGTAAAAGAAGCTGCTAGCATAAAAACCTGCGCAGGCAGGTCTTTAGTGGCGAGAAGTGATTGTTTGGGCGGTGGAGCAGAAAGTAATACATCCTGTTTGCAGTTTGTCTTAAGGCGTGAAAGGGACCCAGCGGATATGTGGAACAAGGCGCACGATGAGACCAGAACAGACATGCAGAATGCTGTGTGCGGAGCCCCTGAACACACCATCCCTACCACTGCGGCAGCGTCAGGCGGTGGGGATCGTGTACGTTCAGCGAGCTGGTCAGAGCTGATGGGGAGATGGATGGTGCTAAATACAGGAGAAAAGCCACCAGGAGCCGCTAAAGGCTGGAGACTGGGGCGGACGGCTGGAGACAAATGCAAGCCACGCTTTTCAGACTTTTTTGTCAACATTTTCCTTCCGCCTCACAAACATAAAGTCATAAAAGAGCGCGTTCCAGTTTGTGGTCGTAACGGGACGAAATGCGAAAAGGTCCCAAGTGTTTGAATACTTCAGCGGGAAACTGTACGTTCCAACCATGCGACACCAGCAGGCACGATTTTCGTTCACAGGGGAAAACAAGAGAGGCTCTTAAGGTCTCCTCCAGTCATAAAAACACAACCAGAAATCAAAAACGGCCACTCATCATGATCATGGAAGAAGTGATGATGTGGATGGAGAAGGTGCAGGGAAACAGAAAAAAAAAAACAACAACCAGATCCTACATGCTGTGAGAGAAGCAGCAGAAATCGCCAGCGATGGAGTCGTAGTGACGTCTCACCAGCCATGCCTGTTGTGTAGCCACTCCACCCAGCAAGCTTTGCAAACCACACAGCTCAAAGATCAAGGTGCAATGGAGAGCCCACAACACCAACATCATCAACAACAACATCGACGACTGGAGGTGCCGTCATGAGAGAGCGTGCGGCGCCGCTGCACCATGCTATAATGAAGCCAGGGCGGGGGGGCGGGGGGGGGGGAGACATAGAACAGCCACGTGGAAACCGTCTCTGGGGCAGAAACCACCATAATGGTTCTCATTTGTCATTGCTAGGAATGGAGGAGAGACAGGGGAGAGAATGGACACTGCCTCTGCAGGGCTGGAGACTCACCTCGATTTTACGTCCTTCCACCAGCGTGCCGTGGAGCTTCTCCCTGGCCCTCTCTGCATCTGCGCTGGACTCAAACGTCACAAAGCCGAAGCCCTGCGAGGAGAGGAGAGGAGTGGAGGGGAGCGGGGTGGATGCGGCAGAACAGGCAAAAAAAAAAAACAACAGTTCAGTTCCTATCAAGGCGCGTGTGTGTTAGACAAAAACTGAAACGCTGGGAGGGTTCATCTCGGCCGTCCTTACCTTGGAGCCCCTCTCGTTGAAAATGATCTCCACATCAAGGATTTTGCCAAATTGCTGAAACGAAAGAGACGACGCAGGGAAATTAGGAGAAGCCTCAGGGAGTCAGCACCGTTCAACCACGGTGATCTGGCACCGGGCCAGTACGGGCTCTCCCGCATCTTTCTCTCCACTGCCGAAGCAGTTTGAGCGTAACAAAATGTTCCGGCTCTAAAAAAGGCAGAGGCGACGTCCGGCGCACTGCAAGCAGGAGCGCAAAGGAGGAGCGTTTCCGTTCACTTACCCCAAACATCTGCCGTAGGTCGGGGTCTCGGAAGCGGAACGGGATGTTGGACACGTGGAGACGTTTGGGCGTTCCCTTGGCGTCTGAGTCGTCCCCGGGGCCCCCGCCGCCCCCCCCTCCGCCTGAGCCAACTCCAGACTGCCCGTCGATCTGAGACGAGCCATCAGACTGCAGGGTCAAAGACACAAAACAAGACACGAGGCGGGTTATCCCACTGATTGCCATCGGTTCCAGATATTTGTTCCTATTATGGAAGCCTGAGTAGACTAACTAATGACAAACAAGAGGCGCTAATTAGCGGATTATTGCTCTGATGATTCGCTTTGTAAAGACAATGCTTTTAAATAACTATTTCAATTGTTTACCAGACAACAGATCAGAAGCGCATTAGGGCTGAAATTACACACTATATTACCAAATCATCACGAGAGTGGGATATTAACACAACGCCATAGGCCACAAGGTCAGGTTCAACCACATCTTATTACCACTTTGGATGAAGAGAGGAAACTCTGGCTCCTTGGAGGCAACATGAAGAGATGAGAGCGGCTTTAGACGTTTGCCCAGGACATGAGCAATGGATGGCACCAGGCGCTAAGGCTCTGTGCCGTGCTTTGTTTTTACTTCAAAAACCTGCGACGGATAAAGTAAATGCCTGTTACGAACTCTAGAGCGGCCTGCCAAGGCTGATGCAGAGCTGAGAAGCAGCTGAACAGCAGCTGCACCGCCTCTCAGAGCAGGACTGAAACGGGACAATATTCAAATGAATCAGACCCGGCCTGCTGATTAGGGGCATAACAATACATCCACCCACATCCATATATCCATCGTTAATAACGATTAACGATCCAATCGATGCGAAACGAAAACATCGATCCATATTTGGGATACGGCTTTATTTTGAAATTCACATTGCATGTGACTATAAAGAACAGCTGATTTATAATAATTATTATTATAACAATGTTTTTATTTGAATGCCTGACGTCTGTAAGAGCTCAGAAATAAAATGGTAAGTCTTTGGGGGTTTTTTGTGAGTTGATATGAATGTAAATAATAGCGTTGGATGGGCAGATGATATCGCATCATATCCATTGCAGAGTTGTGGACTAAATTTAAAGGAAATTGTAACAGCTGTGACAGACTGGCCACCTGTCCAGGGTGCACCTCGCCTCTGGTCCATTGACAGCTGGAGATAGACACCAGCACCCCCCATGACCCCATGAGGGATAGGCGTGTTAGTTAGAAAGTTAGTTAGTTGGATGGATGGATGGTTATAGACTTTGTGATATCAGCGATCATCGTATCGTCACCCAAACAAACCGATGGAACATCGTACCGTGATAAAGCTGAGATTTTACATCCCCACCTCTGATCAAAACATTTTTGTGTTTCATGCTGTTAACAGAAGGAGCAAAATCTCATTATTCTGATTTAATTTTTCTATGTTAATGCTAAGAAACCTAAAATCCTCCGAAATAACACGGCCGCTGTTCAGTTACTCGCGCTAATCGCTAATAAAAGCTGGTTTAAAATGTCGACTCCATAATTCTTTTCATTTATAGCAACAGTAAAACCCGGGTTTACGGCGACTCCTCTGTCACACGGTGCAACGACCACTTTGCTCCTAAAAAAGGCAACGAAGGAGCGCTCCTGGTAACAGCAGGTCAAAGGATCGGTCTGTCTGTGTTTACAGCAGCAGATTAAAGGACGTTTTAGTAACTCCATTTTTGTGGTAGACCGATTGACAGATTTAGTGGATTTATCCGACTGTTTGGTCTGAACCAATTTATGTTAGAGAAATATCCCTTGAAATAAGCCGGTTAAGCAAACAGAAGCAAGGAATCAAGCAAATGTGGAGAGTAGATTTGTGAGAGTTGCTGCAGTGAAAGTAATGCTGTTGATCGCCTGAGAGCCTTAGCAGAGTTATTTAGCTGATTTATCGTCAATAGTGCAATGATTCAAAGTAAGTACGCACAGCACAGACTGGAGAGCATGTTCTTTTAAAGGGAAGTAAAAGAGAAACATATCCGTGCAATGCTAACTAAATTCAACCCAACTTGTTTACCACTGTTAATTCAGTAGAGTAAGCGTGTAATAGTAAGCAAGTATTTCTCTGTAGTAAAACGCTTGAAAGGAATCCATCTAGGTTCAGGACAAAGACATTAATGGAAATCTCTGGAGCGTCACCAATCAGGCTTTTCCTGAAAAATACCGATTTCCGCTAACTGTCGATGTCTGACCTGCCGATTCCAGAGTGGACGGGTCTGATGTGCTTTTTCAAATACAACACATAAGAGGAGAAACGTGATGCAAATTCTTTCATTGAGGGAGCAGTTTTGAATCCACCCATAAAGGAATTACAACATCAGCTCCCTACTAACCTTCCAGACATGTGTCCTTTGACTTCAGCAGATCTAAAAAGGGGCATCAAAGAGCACACTGCTTGTTTGATGTGTTTATAGACCAAATGTGGTGGGAATTAGGGCTGAACGATTTTGGAAAATAATCTAATTGCGATTTTTTTATCTTAATATTGCGATTTAATGCAATTATTTATTTTCAGTATAATTTATCATGTCTTTTTAAACATATTAGGGCTGTACGATTTTGGCAAAAATCTATACTGCGATATATTTCAACCATAATTGCGCTTTAATTTTAACTTTTCTCTACATTAACCTCAAGCAACAAAAATGGCCTGTAGGTAAAGATGTTTGTAAACAAGGACTATTTAAAACAAGTAATTTAACAGCTTTTATTAATCTGAATATTATTATTCAAGAGAATAGCTTGTTGAATTGGACATCAGTCCTTGTGCAACCAACAAACAAGTTTATGTATTAATCGGTTTCATCGTATTTAAGGCTATGGTGAGATTCCTGAAAGTTTCTGTGAAAAACAGTATGATTACATAAACTCTAAAACAAATAATAAAATTAGATTATCTCACTGCTGCAACTCTCTTCCCTTCCATGTGGAGCCAAACCCACTTTAAACATATCACTGACAGCAAAAGAACGCGTCTTATCCGTTAATTGCTACAATGCCAAAAATCGCAGACCTCTGCGATTTGAAAATTGCGTTCTTTAAAATTGCGATTATATTGAAAATGCCATTAATTGTTCAGCCCTAGCCCTGGAATTGTTAGTTTATAGCATTTAATGAAAGGGGGGTGGGGTGGGGGGACTCTCAGGTTTTCAATATTTTCCCTGACGATCAGAGATGATCTAAACCGGAGGATTCAGATCCAGATTGACTGAAGCATCTCCAGAAATCCAACATTGAACCTTTAATCGCTCAACAATCTGATTTAAGCACATAATGTTCCTCTCTAAATAATGTTTTCATGAGTCCCTTCATAGGATGAATCCCTGATGTGGGCCACGCCCACTCACCTGGCCGCTGAGGCTGTTGGCGGCGTTGGCGGCGCCGCTCCCTGCTCCGCCGGCTTCCACGGGGCCCTGCACAGCACCCGCTGCGTACAGGCTGCCCCCGTAATCCAGAGCCAGGCCGTTCTGAGGAGGCGGAGGCGGAGGAGGTGGGAAAGCGGAGAAGGGTGGGGGTACGAGTCCCTCCTGACCGCCAGCACTATCCTGGGAGCCCTGTGGACAGAAAGAGAGCAGAGTGAGCGGGCGGCAGCAAGCTAAGGTAGCCAGCTGGCCAAACTCCGCTGCACCAACCCAAAACACTCCAGGACCATCTCCCCGGAGCCTTGGCCTAAAAGTCACGCAGACATGGTGGATGCTAAATTTTAATTTTTCCCTTCCTGTGCAAGAGCGTGCATGTATCCGCAGCCCCCCCCCGCCCATTAAATATTCACAGCAGCCACATCTATTATTGAGGGTCAGATGCCTCCATGCTCGGTGTATTGCACAACCAAGAGTCTGACGCCTGAACACACACACACACACACACACACACACACACACACACACACACGCCTCTGCGCTAAAAATCACCTTTGACACGCAAACACCCACACACCTAAGCGCTCACAAAAGGACCAACTGTGATTATGGACGTCTGCCCAAGTATTTCACACGCAATTAGCCCCCAAGATGCTAGTTTAGGTTACCGGCACACAGTGGAAAACAATGCAGACATCTGCAAACACACAGCGGCGCGCGCACATTCCTGCCTGCTGGCAGTGTGGCACGAACACCCTAAATGGTAATAGTTAGTGAGCAGGGAAGGGAGAGGAAAAGGGGGGGTATGGTTGATGATAAAAGGTGGTGACTGATGGAAGAGGCATGCTTTGCCTCTGATCCATAGCTGCAGAGATAAATCATCCGTCACTGTCTTTCACATCTATTTATATCTCTTGAGAATTCATGGGACGGGCAATCAATTAAGACGCTGCAACAAACTGGGACAATCCTTTGCTTTTAGTTTATTGATCCGAGTAATATAATTACATCGGGACTGCGGCCGTGCCAAGTTGCACCAAGATGCAGTCAGGCTGGAAGGTAAGTGCTGATGTCAGCATGCAAACATGCTGAAGCTGCTAACGGTAACTGTGCATGTTAGCGGGGATGTGTGTGTCAGCAAACCACCAGGGCTGTCCGTAGCAGCGCTTGCCTGGCTTCTCATCAGAGGAGAGTGCCACCTATTAACATATGATGGTGATAAAAACGCCCGTCTGTAGCGATGCACAGAGGAGTCAGCTGTGGAGCAGAACCAGAGGATTTTCAGCTCCACCAGCCAGTACCACAATCACAAATCCTCAACGGTAACAAGTCGCGCTCGAAGCAACACTCTCCGGTTTGGAAGTGGCTACTGAGGGAAGAGAGCCTTAAATTTGATACAAGAAGCTTCTGGAAGAGAAACCGTATTTTCTATAGATGCAGGCTGACGCTACAGAGATCTCAGCCTCGCCGGCTGCTCGTCATTTTACTCCTTTGGCTTTCTGAGCTTTGCTCATTTAGTACCCAACTTTTCCAGACAAAAAAAGACAAACACCTTGGAGACATTTTGCCAAGTTGGCACACAGTCAAACTCACCAGGCATTAAACCAGAAAGGCTAATTGGACCTCTGTTTTTTTCCTGTTAAAATGTCCACCTCTGTCCAGTGTTGTAGTCAAGTCACTATGCCTCGAGTCCGAGTCCAGGTTCGAGTCTCCAGTGTTCAAGTCTGAGTCAAGTTCAAGTCATTAAAAAAAAAAATCAGAGTCGAGTCCGAGTCAAGTCCACTACTCATCCGAGTCAAGTCAGAGTTGAGTCATTATTGATCAAGTCGAGTCCAAGTTCCGCACTAAAGTAAGCATAGCCTACATGTTTTTAAACAAAAAAAAAAATAATCCACACTCCACCACATTGCACTGATATTAAAATCATACACCAAATAATATTCTAATGACATATTAAAATTATAGCCTAATGATATAAAAAAAGTCAAATCTTTTTCTCAATATCCGAGTCAGAATGATCTAAATGTGGGAGTCCGAGTCCAAGTTCGAGTCATCAGTGCTCAAGTCCAAGTCAAGTCACGAGTCTCTAAATTTAGCTAATGACTCGAACTCGAGTTCGAGTCTCGGACTCGAGTACTACAACACTGCCTCTGTCTGCCATTGACCAGGCTGTACTTGAAGACATGTGCAGCATTTTAGAAACCTCAGATTCACGGTACTGTGAGGACATCGTCTAGATACACCTGGAACTTGTTAACAGCCAGTAATGCTGACCAAGCCGGGGAACCAAGGCGAGTGCAATTAACCAAGATGACGATCAAAAAAGGAATATTTTTTTCATATTCAGATTTTGGCCTTTTCCTGATTGTAGGCATGCTCTTATTTTGTAACGTCTTCCTGCTGATGCAATTCTCTGCTCCTTTCGAAAAGGTTGAACCAGGCAGCACGATAAGCTCCCCGCAGTCATTTATTGAGAAGTCAGCAAAAGCAAAGATGGGAGAAGAGCATGAGTTGATGCAAGGTCGGTACCAAACATCCAGCGGTAGACGGCACCACTCCGTACTTGGAAGAAGTCGGGCGTGAAATTAGCAAAACTGGAATGGCGTGAAATGGTTAAAGGAGCAAAATGGCCGGCAGCCGCAGAGACCGCTGGTCAGCAGCAGCGCCAGTCTCTTTGTGCGCAAACCCGCTTGGGTTCTGAGTGAGACGCAGATCAGAAACACGTGATGTGCAACATCTGCTGCTCCGTGGCGCCTTCACCTGCCAGACCTGCAGATTACACAGGAAGAGGCACATGCCAGCACATATATTCAGGCTAAATGTAAACACGGTTTTTACCAGTAGCTTCGCTAAAATGTGCATAGATCAGTTTGGTCAAAACAACGTAGCTGTATTTATTAATAGTCCTGATAATACATTGTTTAAAATTTTATTTAATACTCATAAGTAAATATATTCCTTTTTACATTGGCAACTGTTTTGCTACAAATCCAATAGATTGTTAATGAAGATAGTGAGTAATACAGTATTTCTTTTAAATGTTAGTGATTGGAATTGTTTTGCAGAATTGCAATCGCAAATATAAGATATTTAGGACAGCTTAAAATACCAACTCTAATGACTTCATCTTCTTTTGAAACAGTAAAACCTTGTTTTACAGACTCCACTCTCTCACACACACAGTGGGACTTTGTCTCCGGTCCTTTTATTTATTTATTTATTTATCTCTCTCTCTCTCTTATGGCAGAAAGTGATAATGAGAAATATTTTTTTTTATGTTTTTATGTATAGCTCAGCTGACCTTCAGATCTTTTGCACTCATTGAAGAATCTCCTAGTACTGGTTCTGGACCGTTTTGCAGTCTTTCAGGACAGGAATGCTCACAGACCTGCAGCTCAAGTCAGGCAACCATCCACAAAAGGTTTGGAAAATTTTAACGGTGCAAAGCTTGCCTAAACGACATGGAGGTGCAACTTTTTTCAGCACGTTCTCCAACCAAAAGGTGACCAGTGAAGTAGCTTTACGCCGGCATGTTTCCATACGTCTGCAGTAGGCAGCAGTTCACCACTAGAGCCAGGTGCACAACAGAAACGCTTTCATTTCGCTCTCGACACCAAAGGGAAACTGAAGGTATCAAATTTACTGGAAATAAACAAATGGGCCAACATATGTGTGGCCTGCTGAAAGCTGGTTGAGCTGCTGAATAAGGTACTGGATCATTGCTCCAGCGTTTAATCGTCACGAGGGGTTGTTATTATTGCACCTTGTCCACACTGATGCCAGACACAACCCTGATTTAATAAAAATCAATCAGGCAGTGAGGATACCATCTCCAGATATCCTTTTTGTGGAGCTTCTCCACGCCGTAAGCCTGATATGGCACAGCAAGACGCGTGAAACAAATAAAACTCTGCTTTAATTTGAAAGAAGGGGAACAATTCAGCCTTAAAAGTGAGCCAAATGCACTCATTTAAAAATCAAACCAAAACTAATTAATCAGTAAAAAGTTCAACGAGTCTCTGCTTGAGCCAACAAACCTTTTCTCCGTGCACTGGGGACTTTTTCCTCTTCCTTTTATATATTTTTTCGTTCTAAGTCTAGATGTAATTATTTTCATCATGCGTTCCTCGGCCGTTATTAATCTTTAATGATAGTTGTAATGAGGTAGCACAAAAAGAACACACTGGTACTCGTTTACTAGACATCTGCTCGGTGTGTGCGCGCGCCTGTCTGTCCATGCGTGAGTGACAGCGATGCCCATCTGAGCCGCACAATGGATCACTGTCCCTTTGGGAGAGTTAAAAGTGTGTGGGAGGGTGTTTATATCTCTGTGTGTGTGTGAGAGTGTACGCCATCTGTCTCCCAGCTTTTGACCTTTCTTAGCGTCGCACCTGTGACACTGCAGTCCGGCCCCTCGACTCTGTGACAAACCGGGGGACGCACGCGGTCGACACGGATCACGTCAATATTGTGACACAGGAGCAGCAGACTGTGAGGGGGAAACTTTGTCTGTCCGCTGGCAGAGACAAACCCGAGTAAATAAATACAGCAGGAACCCTGGAAGGAAAAGCAAGAAGCGCTGGAAGCTTGGAGAGAAACTGTTCTCTGAACTGCCTTGGCCTGGTTTAGTAGTTCATGCAGCTCCCTGCGTGAGTCCTCATACCTGGTCGCCCACGCTGTCAGGTTTAATCCATCATCTGATAATGGAAAGAGGCAGACACCAACGTGATCCTACCAAGACACGGCCTTCCATCAAAACTGACAGGTTGGTCAACGAGCAAATTCATCGGAGCGGAAACCAAGAGGCCGATGGTGCCTCTGGAGGAGCTGCAGAGTTTCACCGTTGTGGGGGCAACATCCAAACTAATGCCATTTGGTAATAGCGGCAGAAAAGCTGCAGTGTAAAGGCGGCCATTTAAAGTAAGGGACACATCACACGTGTGAGCATTGGTTTCAGTCTGCTCAGAGCAAACACTTTGGCACACAACCCCTACCATGGGGACAGGGAAGCTGGTCAGAGTCAGCGGAGACATGAATGGAGCTGCATGCAGGGCGATCCTGGAAGAAGACCTGCTAGAGGCTCAGAAGACATGAGACTGAGGTAGAGGTTCACCCTCCAGCATCCAGCTGGGCGGGTTCCTGTGTTAGAACGGGCCCGGGTTAGCTTTAGACCTAAATCCAATACAAATCTGTGGCAAGACTTGAAAATTGATATTCACAGATCCTCTCCATTTAATCTGCGCAGGAATGCGTCGGTTCTCCAGCGTGCTTCCAACGACCACATGCGCACGTTTTCAAAAACTTCACTCCTCAAATTTCTGAGGTCATTAACATAGTGGTGTTTGACCACATGTCACGGATCATTCGTCAGTCGGGGGGGGGGGGGGGTCCTACAAGCTCCGGGGTGTCTACATAGGCAACATGTTTTCTTGGACCAGGCACGCCAACTTTCTGTGCTCCGAACTAGCAGAGCGTGTACCCCTCAGGAGACTCAGAGCCCATGGCGTTAGAAAAACGACCACGCTTCCCTTCTACCAGGCAGCGGTGGACAGATCACTTCATTGAGCCACCATTTAAAAAAAAAAAAATATGAGCTGAAAACTGCACCACAAATCCTGGCCGACCCAACCCATGTTCCCCACCATGAGAATGAGCTGCTTCCTTCAGGCCAGAGATACAGGCATTTCTTTAAGAAGGCTAAACAAGACTAAACCTCTCCTCTACTGCTATGATTGACATTTAAACGACACGAGTTTTAGTATGCCTTTGAATATATGTATGCCTTTGAATGCCTTTTATGTGTTATGCCGTACTGCGACTGCTTTGTTGTTAATATTTGATTGTTGAATTGCACCAATTTTTCCTTTATCTGCTTTTAGTGCAGCTCTATTTGCCCAAACCAAGATTCTCCACAGAGACAATAAAAGTGGATTGATTTATTGGTTGGCTGAAGTAAGAACATTGCCCTTTCAGAAACTACTGATCCTGGTAACCGTTCCTCTTTTTCACGCTGATGTAAAGCGAGAGCAGACGTTTCAGTCTCTTTCGGCAAAGAAAAGGTCTAGAAACTGCGGCACCGGCCACCTCTTGTGATTTTTCAGCAGCGTAATCACAAGCAGAAATCCAGTTATCTTACTCCCTCCTGCTCCCCAATAGCGAGCCGTAAATGCGTGTATGCCATTAATCCCCACACTCTGGCACCGCACTCAGTCCCCCCCCCCCCACCCCCCACATACGGAAATCCTTGAACTGCTCCTTCGAGAGTCTCCAAACAGAGACCGTGATCTCCATCTTCAGCGCGTGGCCACTCGAGCCGCGCTGCCAGCAGATTACTGACCGCTGCGTCCAACTTTAACTTCATTCACATTCTCAGATAGCAGCTGTGTCCGCTCATCTAGGCTCCGCAGCTGCGTGAACCCGGGCCAAAATTGCCCATGAGCATCCAAAATAGGATTCTGCTGAGTGATAACATCCCTCACGTCCCTGCCTTCCTGCCCTGGGAAGAGCATCGCACCCTAAATGGGGGGCTCATCTTTTACACGAGCCACGGCAGCCATTATTAATCTCTGGTCATTATGAATATTCCACATCAACGATGGGGAGCTCAGTTATGTAGGGGCCCACAGTGAAAATAAAAAAATACTGACCTCTAAGCGTTTCTCATTCCACGCAATAATACCTGGTTTAAATGAGCGCTCTGTAAACAGCTGATATAATTTTATGCTCTAATTAATGAACAGAAGCTTAAAATAGACCAGAAAATCATTACCATGCGAGGTATTTTCTCCATGTTGTCTAATGAAATTCAATCTGTGATGTTAATAATGTGAGCTGCGATCCTCTGATGAGAGCGCTCTGAATTTATTACGTTCGCCTCCCTCCCCCTCGTTTCCATCCCTCTCTCTCTCTCTCTCTCTGAGACTGATAAGGGAGAGCAGAAACATGTCAGTCAGCTTAGATCAGGTTTTAAGCAGAGAAATGGAAGAAAAAGAAAGCGCGCCATGCTAAATGCTTGTCCGGTGCATCGGCCCGCTGCAGATCAAATGCACTCCCAGGCATGAAGATGATTCAAGGTTGGAGGAAGTCGTTCCGGGGGCAGCAGGCGGGAGCCGAAACAGAGAAACTAGAGCCGCTCCTGAGGAGCTGGAGGTGGAAAGCTGATCACCTGGTTTGGGCAAAGTGTGTGTGTGTGTGTGTGTGTGTGTGTGTGTGTGTGTGTGTGTGGGGAAGCAGGAAGGGAGCGATCCTTTCTGTCCATTACAGATCCAAAGCTAAAATGGAAAAACGAAAACGAACACACATCATTGTGCTCTTAAGCAGCAGCATTGTTACTCCGACCACCACCCGAATGTTTCCACATCTGAAGCACGACTGCTGGGTGAGCAAATGGTGACGTCACCATGTGCCAAAATGTGTTCATACAATAAACAGCAGATGTTTACAATGAAAACTCTAGGGATTAGCTTACAGGCAGCTGCACAGCTTGTACCTTAGTCAGGACTCACGAACATACAACTTTATTTATAAAGCCCTTAAAAAACAACACCGTTGACCAAAAGTGTTGAACGTGAGGAGAAAGTATCAACTTCTCTGAGCTTTTGAATGCATTTGATGTTTTTTGCGGAGATCTTCCAATCAAATCCCAAGAGAGGCCCAGTCAGTTATCTATGTGAGAGTCCTTGACTAAACCCAGCTGCCCATACCCATCGTCAGTGGACTGTCTGTGATTTCATGCCCGCCGCACCCCAACCGAGTCATGAAGCCGCAATTTGGGTGGCTAATTTTCGTGTGTCTAGCTCAGCAAAAGTCACTTTAAGTTTGTAAACATTCTTCTTGATCTAAAAAAATATATATAATCTTTGTTATCCATTGCGCTGCACAGCTTTAAAAAAAAACATGCAGTTGCAACAAACTATGACTTTCTTGAATCTTGCAATGAGTTATTAATGAAGATTAACTCAGATTCTCTCACTGGTCTGTTTTTTTATTCCTTCATCACAATAGCGCCATCAATCCCCCTGAGCTCCAGGATCTTTGTCTCCAACATCCAAGCCAAATGTGTCCAGGAACGATAGTAGAAGCGCAGTTTTAATGCACAGCACCTGAAATATTCTAGTTTTTCCAAGGATTGTATCCAAGCAGTCATTTGTGACTGTGATATTGCAGACATTGATATTGCACAGAAGGCTGGACGTATTTCACAGTTATAGTTTCCCATCGTTTATTTTTCCAACCTTTCATATTTGTGTGCTCTAGTCATGACCTCTTTTTGCTCAGACAGCTTTCCAGATGACACAATCCTGGCCAGAAAGCAGATGAAATTTAAAAAAAGCCATTTAAATG
The DNA here is from genome assembly GCF_011125445.2 of Fundulus heteroclitus. Lineage (NCBI taxonomy): Eukaryota > Metazoa > Chordata > Actinopteri > Cyprinodontiformes > Fundulidae > Fundulus > Fundulus heteroclitus. The sequence goes on from NC_046365.1 coordinate 9,596,972, forward strand.
AGTGAATTTCACTGTAAAGTTCCAAGTTTATGAAACAGTATGGCTTCTCTTGCACAGGATCAGATGGAAAGTCGTTAAAATGTGTTCCAAGCTGAAATATCAACAGGACGTATCAAAAAAAAAGAAAGTATGCTAGCATGTCAGAGTTAGCTTACCACTTTACCAAATGTGAGCCAAATCTTTGTTCATTAAAAGGTATAGTAGACAATTTTTCTGGAATTTCTTTCAACTGAGGCCTTCCTCTTCTTCTCATAAACTTTTATGCGGTTTGTTTTTTTGCGCGTTTCAGCCATTTTTAAAGTATACAGTGAGAGCAGCAGAGCTACAATGAATGGCTAACTCCGAAGCTAACTAGAAACAAACACCAGAAGTGCGCAGCAAGATGAAACCAGCAAGGAATGTTTTCCCGCTCATTGGCGTTACGTCACATTGATTGGCATGTGGGACAACCAATAGATAAGATGATACCCCCCAAACTTAAAGCCAAAAAAGATTGACCACTATGCCTTTAAATATACCCAAATTCAAATGGCAAACATAAAAAGTGAAAGTTACAGGAACTTTTTTTAAATGTGGGTGTCTATGAAAAAATCTTCAACCAGAAATAGACGGCAGTCGGGCTGGTCTCATTTTCGAGATTCATAAAGTTGTCTTGGTGGGAGTCAGACATTTAGAAAGGTTCCTATGGGTTTTACAAGTCAAAACTCGATATCTTTCCAGACTCTGCAGTTTTCAGTCCTTTCATGCACTTACAGCTTAAATGCAAAAACTCACTATGATTTTATGGCAGATATTTATAGAGATGTCAAGCCTTTAATTATAGGACCTTACAGAAAAGGGAAGGCATAATAGACAATAATACGACCCAGGGCCCAGATGGATGTCTGTTAAAGAGGAAAGTCAGGAAACACAAATACTCCTCAATTACTGCCTATTAGTTCTGGATCAGGTGGTTATTCACACTGGAGATGCCTATCAACGTCCACTATGCAACGCATGCTATAAAAGGCAGTTTTCAACATTAAAAAACGTATGCCCAACTAATCGCCTGACGCAAAAGTGATGTGCATTATGGACAGCAGTGTTGTCCAAACTTTTTGACATCATAAGCCCAAATTTAACCTTGCCTGCAAGCTGAATTCTTGCGGTATTTGTGCGTTCACAACCACACGAGAAACAACACATGAGTATCTTGTCCCACACCTGCCTCAACCATTTAAGACCGACCAAAAACGGGCAGTATTATGATTTAAGGCGGGACATACAGCTGTGACGAAAGCAAGGGGTCCTGAGCCCACAGCTGGACCAACATAAACACGGCAGTGCAGAAGGACGCACACATAGCTGCTGCTATCACATCTGTTTTGGCAGAATCCACGATTGTCACTATCCAGATAAGCACACCTTAACCAAGTTAACTTGTTGTGGTTTCTCATGATACCTGCTGCTTACGTTTTCATTTAATACCATGATTGGCTAAAAACCAACCTCGCTTTGTCCAATCAGCTGTGAAGGTTCTGCTGAATGTGTAAGATGTTTGCCTTAATAAAACAAAGTTGTACAGCTTCTTAACTTTTTGGGTCAAAAGTTTTCATCGTCGTTCAGAAATCATAAAGAAGTTTTTGTGAAACATTGGCCCAGAATTCACACATAACACAAAGACAAAATGCTTAAGTTGAATGCATCGACAGCACTTCCTGAGAAGCTAAAAAGTGAGCAAAATGTCCTTACTATCTGATAAGATTTAAATGTTCCAGTAAAAAAAAAAAAAAAAACTGTCTGGTATACGCTTCACAAATATAGTAAAAAGTTTTTGTATTATCTATTCAAATTATTAGTTTTAGGACTTTGAAGCAATTGTGCAAACCACTGTGTGACTATATTCTGCTAATATGATTTTATTCTCATAATTAAAAAGAAATTGTATCACCACATTCTCTGACACTGCAAAGTTGTATTAACAATATGATTAAAGTTTGATATATTACAACTTTCATTGTAACACAATATGAACTATTACGATGTTGGCAAGAATGTAGCCGTGTAAACCTGAAATATCTGTCATCCCGTCCATCTGCATCAGCTCCATTAGCTGGAGGGCCAATTTAGTACCATACCTGAACTATGGTCGGCTGCCACATAAAATTATTCCAAGGGCTGCAATTGGCCCCTTGGCTGTACTTTGACACCTCTGATGTACAGCATCCACTAAAAACGCTCATTAATTTCTGATGTGTGAATTGTTTTGTACGTCTGTCATTTTTCTTCGCAATAAAGCCAAGTGTGAAGAGGCTTTTTGAAAAGGATTGCTCTGACCGTGATGTACTGCAGGCAAGATAATAGGCACCCAAAACTCCAGACGACCTTATTTCGAAAACAACTGAACAACAACCGATGCGTTTTAAAAATCTCTACCAGCCAATTCTAACTGCGGTGGAATATTTATTTCTAATTTCTCACATCGATCAGTTACATGAAATGTTTTTGCAACTTCTGGCAATAAATATATAAATATCCTACCTGTGTTTTTTTTTGTTTTTTTTTAAACCAGTTTGCCCTGCCTCTCACCTTCACTCGGACGATTTTAACTTTATTTAAATTGTCTTTGAACATTTGCCTTACAGCTGGTACAGAATTACTAGCTAGGCTCGAAGAACAGCTCATTTTGATGCAAATGCTATTTGGCTCCATGTCTGCGCAGCTAGAGTTATAAAAGAAGGCGTTGTTTGCTTGTTAATGTTTTCCTCTGTAATTTATTAATCACCCATGAGTTATTTATGAGGTAGGAAAAAAAAAAGGAAAAATAAACCCTTTTATGACAGCACTATGCAGATACTTATTGTATCAGGAAAACACAACATGGACAGGACATCTGAACACTCATCGTGGTTCTTTCTGATGAACTTTAATGTCACAAAGTCTTCCGTGTTTCTGTGGCTGTTTTGTTTGCCGGTGTCGCAGAACTGGATATCCCTGTGGCAAACTAGGCCAAAGATTAATGCAAAGCTAAACGCTTTTAAACGGCCTGTGATTGTTGGTCACTTCATTTGAAGGTGAACCCTAACTTGCCCTAGAGATTCAGTGCCTTGCAAAACTATTCATACCCCCTAATCTTTGTAATATTCTTCACATCAATACCAATGTATCATTTAAGTATAATTGCAGTTCATCATTTGATGCGATAGGCCAACACAAAGTAGGTCCTTGCTTTTGAGGGAGGAAAATGATTGTGGCCATGTTTTTTTGAAAAATCTTGGCATGAACTTGTGTTCAGAGCCAATAGCTTGTAGAATCACCCTTTTCTTTGTATATCTAGAGACTAAAGCTTTTGCCCAAAGCATGATGTTGTCATTACCATTTCAATGTGGGAATGGAGTGTTTAGCATTAGGTTTCCATCACACAGTGTTTAGGTACATTTTGCTCATCCCCCCCCCCCATGTTTGCTGTGTCTAATACATAAATGGTAAATGGTCTGTGGTGGTATAGCGCTTTATCCAGTCCTGAAGATCCCAAAGTGCTTCACACCACATCCAACCACTCACATGGCGGTGAGCTACATCGTAGACACAGCTGCCCTGTGCCAGACTGACAGAAGCGGGGCTGCCAGACAATCGGCGCCACCGGGCCCTCTGAAATGGCTTTTGGAAAACTGTCAACGAGACTTCAAACAAGCTTCTTTTTTTTACCTCTCTTAAATAAAAAAGGACCAGACTTGTGAAATCCATGAGAAATGGTTCAGTAACGGATAAAATCATCTTATGCACAATATGGACTCTTTACTGCAAAAAAAATGACTCCACATTACATGATGAAGCCTTAAAATAGGCCAATAAAGCCAAAACAAATCAATTAAGCTCGCCAGGGAAATGTTATTAAGGTAGCTGCCAGCTGCAGAGGAAATCATTGACTATGCGCAGTGAAATTCTACCTCCTGACCCATTTGCTGGGGGAACTACCTTCCTGCTGTGCTGTAAAATGTTCCTCACAGCTCCTGTGTTGTCATTTGCGAGTCCCAACGTCGATGACTCACGACGCATCTCGCTCGGCTACGGATGATGAGTCAGACTTGGACTCGGCGAGCGGTGAGGCAACTGGACAGAATGATAGTAACGTAAAATTGAATAGAGCACCACCACAGGTCTGATCAGGTGAACCCGGAGTTGTTGATGCTTTGAGGCGATGCAATTCGATGAGTATTAAAGCAGTCGGCAGCTCGGTCGGACGCTCGGCGCAGTTTGCTCAAGCAGACTCCAGCCAGCAGGAGAACGGACTACCCCGGCTGTTAGTGCTGCTTCTGACGGACGAAAATAGAAGCAGGAACACAAGCCAAAAAAAAAAAAAAAAAAAAAACGGCATTTGTGTTTTACAGCCAGGCTTTTCAGAGGAGATCCACTTTGGCCGCATCTTGGTGGTCTTCTCTCTGTCGCATGCACCGTGTGGAAAAGCCCGGTATCTACACAAACACCGCGTTGCTTTGCGTGCAGATTTTCTATCTGCTCTTACAAGCCGTCAAGCTATGAGCCTTTTGCTGACTGCGAGCGGCTCGAGATTCACATCAGGATAAAAGCCTCGGCTGAATAAATGCACTCAGAAAGGAGGGGGAGAGAGGGGGGGGGCAAGAGGAGGAACACAAAGACACAAAAGAAGGGCAGTCCTGGTCAATTGGAAGAGAGCAAATGTATGCAGTGTGTTTGTGTCAGCACTCAGGTCCGCTCTGTGTAAGCGTGCAACCTGCGCACGCGAGCGCCTCAGCGTGTGTGTGTGCGCGTTGGTGCGTGTGCTCCCCCTGGCGTCGGGACGTTGCGAGGTTGTGTGCGAGTGCGTGCGTCGGCCCCCACGAAAGACAGTGAGTCAGAGCGGTAGCTGTGGCCGGCTTCCTTTCGGGTCAGTTAGCAGCACCGAGCGGGTCTGAGGAGGCACGTTAAAAAAGCGTGCCCGTCCGCGGCCGTCCCGCCCGCGCCACGCAAGGAGACGAGAGGGGAGGAGACGAAGAGGAGAGGAAAACACGATTCACACTAACTAGGCCATCGCTGGGTCATTTCACATGAATAAAGTCGTTTGGGGATCTTTACTTCCTCTGGGCGTCAGCGTCTCGCTACAGGCCGTTAACAGCAGCTCACGTTTTGTCTGAGGAAGTTCAGCGCTCGGGTCACGTCTTGGGTTTTATTTTATTTTTTACTCAGTGCTGCGGAAAAGAAAAACAGCTGGAAAAACGTTGATATGTGTCTGTGGCACAGCGAAGAGCCAGGAGACACCCTCTTGTTATATTATTCCATCCCACGCCATCCCCCCACCCCTCACCCACTTGCTCTTCCCCACTCCTCTTGCTGCTGCTCTCCCTCTCCTCCCACTCTCTCCCTCTGCTGTGCGCTTCTCTTCTTTACGCTTCATAAAATCCAGACGGGACCCCGCGTATATGTCCCGCCCCCACACTTGTCAATCAGGACAATTTGCGTCTTAGCAACTGGATAGCGGCAGTGTTTAAGCTCCGCCCACTCCTCCGTTCTCCGTCTCCTTATAGGGTCAGACGTCTGTTCATCAAACCAAAGCCCCCTCCCAACCGCTCCGGTGGACTGCGTTAAACCTGTTAAAACTGTTTGACATCGTCACGTTGAAGTTACAGACCTTAATTTATTTTACTGTTAATTGATGTGATAGACCAACGCCAATTAGCAGAGCTTGCACCAAGTCAATACCTCACATGTATGGAGTCTCTATTGTCACGTCTCAAGTCATGACTAACAAGTACTCAGTCAAGTTCAAGTCCAATGGATTTAATTTCAAGTCTTGACAAGTCCATACATTGTTTCAGCAATTTATGAACATGTTTCAATTTATGAACTTGTTTCTTGAAGGCTTTCAACCCTGCAGGGGACTGGCGACTTGTCCAGGGTGTACCCTACCTGTTATTGGTTGGCAGCTGGGACGGCCTCCATAACCAGAGTTTTAACTTCAAAGAGAGCATCAAGTCGTTTCAAGACGCTCAAATCCAAGTCAAGCCACACGTCCTCCGATCTGTGACTCAAGTCTGACTCAAGTCAAAGTCCAAACCTTTGCCAATTAATACATTATAGCCAAGTTGAAACTGTTTTTATGTCTAGACAACATTTGTATTCTTCCCTCCAAGTCAGTACTTTGTAGAATAAACTAATATTTTGGGATATGTCCCTACCTTCTTTGCTTTTTTGGAGACTGAAATGTTTTTCAAATTATTCTTTGCAAATCAGCTCAATGGTCACTAGAAAATCGACCGATACAGTATTTTTAAGGCCGATACGATTCTGACATTAGTCTAACCGATAACCGATTTTTTGGCAATTTTTCAGAGCTGATTCTTGACGCCGATATTGTTTTTTTCTTCCTCCATTTACATGATAAAAATGACAATGATAACAAATGTTATGCACGTCTCAAAGCTTGATTTTAAACCAGCTAATATCAACCAGCTTCAAACTGCCCTGTGAGTCGAACATCTGTCACGCCTCTTATGGTAACACTTTGTTCTGTCGCAGCGAGGAATGAGCCTCCTTAGTTCAATGGAGAGAAGGAGAAGAAAAAACACTGACCACCGCTGCAGTGTATGGAGATCATTTTATGGAAATTTAGATGCTGTACGCATAGTGATCGGTAATTACTTTTATGTGGATACGTAATTCTCCATGGGAACAAAACATGCGCACAGCCGTGGCAGCTCGCCAGTTGGCGATCAGACGTGGGTTTTTAGATACAGAAACAGAAAAAAAAAAACGCTGTTTCCTCACACTCACAGTGAGAAAGCTTTCAAAGGACAGATAGAGCTAAATTAGACCGTTAAAACTGCATCAAAAGTTTCAAAATGTACCCTGGTTGTTGTTGGCACCCAGTTTTGCAATACTATCAGCTACTTTCTGTGGAGGGTTGGAGTGGCAATATATGCGCTTCACATGATCTCAAGGCATGGCTGCTGAATGGGCTAATGAATTGGTATCAGTCGATAATTGACCAAAAATATCGGTCGACCACTAATGGTCACACTGGACGTCTAAACATTATTTCCCTGCCTTGCCCTGTATTTAGCTCCATTCATCTCCCCACTACAAGCTCCCCTGTCCCTGCAGAAGAGCAACCAGACCCACAGCATGCTACTGCCAGCACCATGTTTTACCGTAGGGATAATTTGTTCGAGGGAGTTTGCAGTACTGTTCCATACCAGCTGTGCAATATCTCAAAAGTAAAATGTTTGCCCCCTTCTTTGAAAATTGTTGCTCCAATACTTAAATACTGACCCGATCTAAAGCTTTTGATTGCATCCAAAGCAGTAAGTTTGGGTAAATTTGTCCCCCAGGAATGCCCCTTATTCAGCTCCATGCATCTCCCAATCAACTCTTCATCAGTCACCAGTTGCTTGACGCATCAAAATCCCAAATTGTGGAAAACAGGGTCAGCACAAATTTAAAAAGGCCTGTCCCCCGTCATTTAGAAACGTGTTATGAAGACCCACCTGATCGAGTTGGCACACTCTCCAATCAGGAAACATTTTTATTTTGTTCTGATCATGCTTTTTTTTCCTGACTTCTATGTTTTGTGTTCTTACAGACACTTTTTCTTGTATTATATCTGCAAAGATTTTACTCATTTCTAATGCTTTTTATCCGTTTAACTACTCTAAGTTCAGTACATTGGACTGGTTGCTGTTTTTAAAAGTGCTTAATAAATAAAGATGGCTTGGCTTTCCTGTCCCATCTTTAAAAAAAAAAAGGCCTCCCCAAAGCATAATACTGCCACCATTGTGTTTTACAGTGGAGGGATGGTGGGTAAGATGAGGTTTCTGCCACACAGCGTTTTGCAAGGGGGCTTAAAAGTTAAATTTTGAGAACCAGAGAACCTGATTCCAGATGTCTGATGTCTCCCCTCCATGGCTCATAAAAAAAAAAAAAAAAAAAAAACTGCCTACTGGTCCTCTAATAGCTTTTCTTTCAACAATCCCTGCCACAAAAGCCACAAAAGCTGCGGCCTTTTATGAAAGATAAGCAATCCATAACAAAAAGAGAGGATGACACCCGACAAACACATGTGCAGGTGAGCACACAAGCTTGCTAAAAGACGTGTGTTTACCCAACCAGCACAAAAAGTAAGGTATGACCATGAAACCAGTTTGGCTTGTTCTGGGAAGGCCTTAGCTTCAGGGCGACACGTGTCCTGTTGTCCAGTTTGCTCTTAAAAAAAAAAAAAAAAAAACGCACGCAAGCCGGCCGGAGGACGGTGTCGTCACTGTCAACTGCGCCCTGTGAAGAGTCAATGAAGGCGACCCACTGTCTGTCACAGAGGCCGTGTTATTTTTATGCCTTAGATGGCCTCCCTGCGAGCAGCTCCACGGCAGTCAGACCCGACTGCTACAGCGGCACAACTGTCACAGCAGCTCAAGACTGACGCCCTTTCATAACTTATCTTTTCAGAGTGCAAAAGGTGCTTAACCTCTCGCAGCTCGCCCGATCTCCGCTCTCCTCCCGCCTCGAACCGGCCAACGATCAGCACAAAACGAGTGAGTCACGCAAGTTGCCACAGCAACACGGCTCATTGGGATCATTTAACAACTTTCATTGTAAAAACCCGAGCGAAGAATCAATAACAAGATTTGAGGAGGCGTGGGAGGGGTAGGAGAGGGGTTGGATCCTCGCAACCCATTAACAGTTTATGCAAGCGCGCTAGCATGTGCTGTGCTTCGGCAAGCGGTAGGCGTCTCTCCCTCGCCCCGGGGCGCACGCTTAGGTGGGGCTGGAGAAAAATATTTCTTGTCTTTTGAACCTGATCTGCCGCTCCGACTCCTGCAGCAAAAGGCCAACCTTATTAGCGCATGCAGCACTATCGGGGAGCTAATAAATTACTCCCATCACACGGCGCCTTTACACACTCCTAACTGCAGAGTCAGCTCCAGGAGCGTCCCGCAGAGCGAACGGGGGCCGCTCTGCCAGACCCGCTGCTCCGTTACGGCTCAGAGTCCGTCGCCTCGCCGGTCCCTTCCACAGCCGAGCGTCAGAACTGTCCGAAGGTGTCCAGTCACCTTACAAATCCATTCCCTGGTCTCGTGCTGCTGTCCTCTTTCGTTTCTCCCGGCCCATCCCCCGTTCCTGGGGCTCTTAAATGAAAACATTGAGATAACAGCTGCCAGGGCCCCAGGGAGAGCGAGAGGAGGGAGAAAAGAGGTCAAACAGTAAAGAGAGCAGGAATCTAAAGGTACAGCTGAAAAAGAAGCACACACACACACACACACACACACACACACACACACTCTGGTCCTGACTCACGCCGACTGAAATGTAATATGAACATGACACTTCATGCACCAACTTTGCAGCCCACAGTGTGCGCTTCAGCTTCTGTGTGTTTGTGAAATGTGTGACACACAGACATTACAGTGAGGAGGTGTTTGGAGCTGAACAGAAGAGATGCAGAAGGAAACAAGAGAAAGTAAAAGTGAGTACGGTAATAACAAAGGGAGAGAGAGAGTAAAAAAAAAAAAAAAAGACATGAGCAACTGTTCGGCGGACACCTGTCCCTTTCGCTCAGGGGTAATGTACAGAGACAGCTGCAGGAATAATACAGACTTTTCACCTTCCTCTCCCCCCAATCTGGCCCTTTTATTTCCACTCTTCTGCCGGAGAAGCGTCTAAAGAGCCGGGGTGTTGCTAAACAGCCACATCCAGCTGTACGGTCTAACGCAGCGAGCGGCGCTCTCACATGGATTCCTCTGAGTATACATAATACATGGCCGAGCACAGTTTTTTTTTTTTGGCAGCGGCAGCTCTTCAGATTGCGTGCACACTTCTAGCTCCGGGCATGGAGAACAGATGCCACAACAACAACAGCGGCAACAATAACGCATCGCCGCTCGTGCGTCTCGCCGTAGCGGAATCATGATTGCGGGCGTTCGCTCCCCCCCCCCCCCCCCGTTTGTAGCGGCGACGGTCGGGTCCTAACAGGAGTCCGGCGTGTCCGGCCGGGGACCGCTGTGGCAAACGGGTCAGGCGGAGTCCTCGTCTGTTAGCACTTAATTAACATTTCACGCTCGGTGACAGCGGCCGGCGCTCTCGTGCGGCGTCGCGTACGGACGGCGGCGGCGGGTTTGGAAAGACACGGAGAGAGACACTCACCGACAGCACGTTAGGATAGTACAGTCCCATCATCGTATACTGTGCAACAACTCCAACTGTCGCCGCTCCTCGCTCCTTTCCTCTTCTCGCGCTGCCTCGCCTTCTCTCCCTCTCTCCGAGCCTGTGTCACCTCACCAGCTCCGTCTCTCTTGTCTGTCTCACAGATTCAAAATCTCCCTCTCTCTGCCCCCGCTCCCTCCGTCTGCCCTGCCAATCCCCACCCCACCTCCTCCTCCTCCTCTTCCTCCTCCTCCTCCTCTGCTGGCCTCTGTCCCTGTCACTCTCCCTCGCGTGCTTTCTTCTGTATTCCCCCTCTCTCTGTTTCTCTCCTCTCCCACTCAATCTTTTCTCTTCTTTGCCTCTCCCACTCGCTCCTTGCTTTCCTTCTACCCCCAGCTTTCCTTTTCGCTGCTGTGCCCTTGCCTGCTCATCTCTTCTGTCTCTTCTCCAGTCCTCCTCCTCTGCTCCGCTCTCTCACCCAGAGAGCCTGACGCCTCCTCCTCCTCCTCCTCCTCCTCCCCCCTCCTACTTCGCTGCTTCTGTCACACCTGCAAACTTTCCCCTCCCCTCTGCTTCCTTCTCATGTCGCAGTCCTCCCCTCCTCTTCCTCTGTTCTCTTTCTCCATGTAGGTGAGTTAACTGGGGCTGCTGGCACCACTGGGAGAGGAAGACAAGACTTTCCCTGCATTCCTACTCAGACATGCACCTTGTTACACAAAAAGTGCTGCCGACTGCACACAACGCTTGCATTTTGTTCAATGTTCACAAGACATGGCTTCCAAACAAATACCGTCACAATTCAACTCGACTCCACGAATGTTTTCATCTAAACAGAGGCTTAAAGGGCCACTAAACCTGCTACATTTGTACAAAATTGCACAATTGTAAGCATTTTGTCAACTAAATCCTTATGACAAATCGTAAGGAGAGATGCAGATATCGCAGGAGGAAGTCAAACATCATCTCCATGATAGTTTAGCCTTTATTTTGAAACTAGTCAAAGCTAGTTTTACAACAGCTGCTCTTTCTCTCCCTCATACACACAGTTATGCTCTTAGTGTAAATAATTGTGGCCTTCTCGCCACACTAAAAATACTTTGAATGCTACGCCAGGTTGAAAGCTTTACAAAAACAAAGGTTGGATATCACGTGTTAGCATAGCAAAGTCGTTTACACTTGCGAATATAGCGACTTTTCTAACATACATAGACATATTTATGTTTAGTTGTTTTAAATGGATGAATTCTGTTAAAGCAGGGAGAATTAACTGGACTAAACCCGACAACTGTGCAAAAACCTAAAATTATAGCGTGACTCCATCACGGTGGTTCACCAAGGAAAATTTCTGAAGCTAATGTCTCGCTCAGCTAGCTACTGGTGCTTTTTTGCTAACGCTAAGGTTGCTAAAGTTGTCCGATATCTTTTCCTCCAAAAATGTACAATGTACCAGCTAATGTCGCTAGCATGCTAACGGGTCTCAATTGTGGTGGAGCTGCTAAAAACAATTGTTTGCTTGTGTTAATACTGTTGTTGGTGTTGTAATGTTGCGAGAAAAGCCTTTGTGTTTCGCTAAAACTAAATTAAAGCCCTGTCTACACTTAAATGGATATTTAACAGATGCTCTGTGTTGCATCTCTCACCGAAAAGGAAACTGATAAACAAAGAAAGAACATAACCAGATTTTACCGGCTCCGTTAGCAATGCATCTCTGTGCATTTACAACTTAGTGGTACAATAATTCAATAGCCTGCTTCTTTGGCTGATTCTTACAGTGAAGTTTGAGATGTCTCTGTTGTTTCTCCACTTTGGTTTCAACTCTGCTTTGGTCAACTTGCATCAAGAGAGTCAGTGACTAAGAGCAAAGGCTAAACAGCGTCAAAGAAACCGAGACGCTCATGAAGATACGCCAAAAAAATAAAATAAAATAAAAATCAGTGAATAAACGCCATCAAACTATCTACAGCTTGACCAACCCGACTCAATCAGTTGATTTAAAAAAAAAAAAAAAAAAAAAAAAAAAAAAAACACACAGCATACCAAAACGGAAACAGTTGCTAACCACAAACCTCTTCTGCAACAAAGTGGTTACTGTGGGAAAAAGACTCATAGTTGGCAATTTCCAGTATTGGTGAGATATTTAAATAGTCAGACGAAGCTCAATCCTTCCAAGAAGCTACTTTAGAAAATATTTTTTATGTCATCCTTTATTCAGGATGCTACTCTTTACCACAGATTTTAAAGGGCTGCCTTAATTTCCAAAACCAGCATGTTATTAGTTAGTGTTAGTATTTTTTCCCTGTTTAAGGCGAGGTTCTCAATTCTCTAAATAATACGGTGATTGATTTTTACAGCTGGTTATGCTAACGACGCTGATCGGTAACATAGGACGTTTAAGCCAAAGACAAATAATTTTATCTTTGTTTTAAAATAGTAAAACACTGATTTACAGCCACTGGCTCTCTCTCCTGGTGTTGCATCTGCTCCTAATACAGAATGATAGTTTTCACTACTTATTGTAGCTCCTAAAGAAAACTTTGAATAGGATAAAATAAATATAAGGAGGTCAAAAATAAAAAAACAATAAAAAAAACAATGACTAATTAGAAATCGGTGGAAAATCTTTTTTCGTCTCTAATGTAGCCAATGGAGTTTAACTACAGCCACCCAAGGAAATTCATTATCTAAAATAACTATTTCATACATCCAACGCTGAGCCACTAAGAAGCTGCATTGGTAATTCATAACGTCAGGAACTTCTTATCTCCTCTAATATTAAGTCTAGAGGCTTGCATCACATCCATTCTGGTTAAAGCTTTGAGTCTGCCCGCTCATTTTTAAGCAAAAAATATTTTTTAAAGGCATTTGGTCGATGTTCTAGATTGATAGGCTGAGATTTATAAGGAAGCAGAAAGCTCGTTTTAACGTTAAGAAGTTTTTCAGCAGACATGGCAGTTTTTCTGTTGTAGTTTTTTTTTTTTTTTAATAATACGTTTTATAATAGAGCCTTCCCTTAATTTATTTTGGCTGCTATAAATAACCGCAGTCGTGCCTAGCGGTCTTACATAACGATTAGAGCTCTGGCAGTGTTTGAAGACCTTGGAATCGAGACTTTAAAAAGGAAGACGAATATTCAGAGATTTTTTTCTTTTTGTGTGTGTTATTTTGGCACATTAGCTGCCAGGTTTTTTAAGATACTTAAAGGCACATTCAGGATTCCTCGCATAAACCCGTTTAAGATTGTTTTTTTTATAATTTCTTTCTGCTCAGTACCCCTCAGCTCTAGCCGACTCAACTTTACATTAAAAACAAAACCACTTAATTCCTATAGCTGAAGGATTCATTTCAGCCCTCTGCCTATCGAGGGGTTGTTTCTTCCTTCACACACACACACACACACACACACACACACACAGCTCCTGCGACTCTCTAGGCTCTTCCTTTCAGGAGCCTTTGATCGCATCATTCTCACACTCCTGTTGACAGTTTAGCACCTCGGCGTTGTGGAAACCTCCGCTGGCCGGCATTGTTTTCTTCCTCCCTGCACCCCCCCACTCCGGCTCCCTGGCCAGTTCACACCTCCGAGACCCGAGAGAAAGCCCTGACTGACTCCTTGCCATATCAGAAAGAAATTGCTCAGCACACAGCAGAAAAAAAAAAAAAACTTTATCAGTAGCCCTGAAACGTCGTTTGGAAGGAAACGAGTCAAAGCCTCGTCGTTTGCCAATGAAATAAAATCCATCTAATTGACTCCCAGGCATCCACCGCATCTACTTAGCTGTACTGGAACGGAAAACGTAGTCGTACTGCGGCAAATAAAAGTGCACGCGTGAAGACCAAAGGCAGATAAAGAGCCGATAAAGCAGCCAGAGGTTGCTGAGCTTCGCAGAGAGCGAGGGATGAGGGGATTACGGGCAGAGGCTGAGAGGATGAGTGGATGAACACAGGATGATCTAAGGATTAACCACGTAAACTGAGCAGCCTAATAACACATTCAGCCAGCTAATACAAATGCCAGCAAACAGATTGTGTACTTACACACGCACACACAAAAACATGTGATACAGCTGATTTTTCTTTAAAGAATTATCTTTTTTTTTTTCTTCATTTGTGGGCAGATCAACAACAATCTGCTGCCATTTACAGGCCTGAAGATGAAATAAACGTGTCCTGCGAGCTTAAAAGATGATTACTATCATCGAGGACGGAGAGGAAAGTAGGTGGAGGATAGGAATAGATGAGTGATGGTTGTGGAGGCACATCTTCCTCTACACAACCATTAAAGTGAAATCTACACCCCCACCTTGTGGCTCAGAGAACAACACCGAGCCATAATAGTGCAGAACGCAGACTGCAGGAATGTGGCTTATTATACAACTAACCCTTTTACAGGTGCTCTTACCTGACTGTGAGATGGGTATCCATGGTAGCTGAGGGTCAAAGGATCGTTGTTCTGAAAGAGAGGAGCAGATTTTTTTTTTTTTGTAAACACGGGCCTGTAATTTCAACGGCAAACAGACACTGTGGATTTTCAGCACTCAGGAAAGCAGTGTCATCTGTTGTTGTGTCTCTATCTGACTTTACAGTTAGATGGCATTTGTTTGACCCCACCCCCACCCCCCCACTCAAATTAACTTCACTGGTGACACACTCCCGCAATCTCCAGTCAGCCTCCTCTCCGGTTTTCCACCCGGCGGATCCCTTTTGTCTGCTTGTTAATACGCGATAACGGGGGTGAGGGAGCCCGTGCGAGCGACGGATGAAAGGCAGGAAAAGAAAGGAAGAGCGTTGGCACGCCTCTTAAAAAAGAAAAAAAAAAAATCACAAATAGGTCAGGAGTGTCGGCGAGCGTGAAGCCCACTGGTGTGGAATGCCATCATAAGGCCTTATGCAACCTCTAACGAGCTCCTTTAAATGTTCTGGCTGCTCGGAGCAAAGCCTGCGACATCAAACGTCTGGAGAACGAAGCAGAGAAAGTCATTCCGGGCCAATTTGCCCCTTCGCCAACTCGCACCCCCCCTTTCATACCTACATCATGTAGCAATCTCGTCCTACTCCACTTCCCGGCTGGACGTCAAAATGTTTTTGGCTTAAATGCAGTAATAAAGTCATATTGTGAAAACTATAGGATGCCACCCACCGCTCCGCATAGCGCCCGTTTAAACCTACATTTGCCAACCTATGAGCAGCTGCCAGCGGGCTCTCCTCACCAAATAACCCGACTAATTACCCACATAAAATCAGTTTATTATACATTTATCATATAAATACCAGAATGCTAAAATGGCATAATACTCTGCTCAATAAGCATGCGTACTAAAAAGCTACAACTGAATTCAGAGGTTATTTATTTTATTTTTCTGCTAAAGTTGTAACATTATTTTCACCTCATTCATCGATGGGTTCTAATATTTCAGCAGTAATCAGAATCATGTTGGATTTTACATATTAAAAAAAGCAACTAGATCATGTTAAAACCGGCTTGCTTTCAATTTTGTGAGGTTTTGTACAGGAATGCTATTATTAATAATAATAATAATAATAATAATAATAATAATAATAATAATAATAATAATAATAATAATAATAATAATAATAATAATAATAAGAGCCCCATGCACGGGCCCAGTCCTGCTAGAGGGGCGATGTTCATCTCCACTGTCGCCGCATGCTTGTTCAGGATATTGTTACAGAGCGAACGATTAAATCTTTAAATATAAACAAACTGAGGTCCATGCTTCCCATTACATCTTGGGAACATCTTTACACATACGCATAATGCTGTTTCCCCAGCTATTATGCCAATATTTGTTTGTTTTTTTTCATTAAAAATGAGACTTCACGGCAATTACAGCACGCTTGGAAAAGCTGAAAAACAGATTCTCCTGTCCCTGCCTGCATATCGGTAGATTACAAAACATCTCCGCTCCTCCCTCTGCTCTCAGTCCTTCCTCCTCTGATCTTCCTTTCATGTGGAACCAATGTCCCCTCGTCTGCTCTGTCCCCCAGGGTGGAGGGGAGGGCCACTTTGCTCTGCGCGCCTTGCAGCTTGAGTTGCCTGATTAATACTGGAGCCATCTCACTCTGGACCCCATGAGGCCATTTCACTAAAACTGAGCACAATGTATCCAAATGTAAGAGGCAGAGGCAAGGAAGAGGAGGAGGAGGAGGAGGAAGAGGGAGCAGGAAGCGCCTTCGTGATTGAAAAATACAGCTTGTGCGAGTCTATCTCAGAGCCAAAAATGTACTTAGTGATCTGGCTTTGGGAGGTAGAAGCTCTAAATAATGAATCACCTCTTAGAGGCTTGAATAACATGAATAAAGTATAAACCGTCTTTTGCAACGAGGGCAAACTCCGAACGCAACACACTGCAGGTATGAAGGAGCAAAACAACACCCGGAGAGGAGACGGGGGAAGAAGGGAAAAAAAAAAAAGATTTATGGAGCTGCACAGTGTGGAAGTGAAGGGGGTGTTGGGTGAAAACACATCTGGAAACATCTGGAAATCATATGTGCGAGAGGCTGAATATGGAGCTGGCAATATAACGGGAAATGGACAGGGGGGAAAAAAAGATGGAAGGAGCAAAGACAATGACTCATACATGAGCGGAGTCATGTGCTTAATTTCCTTAAGGAACCGGGAGGACTGAGATGGAGGGGGGGGGGCTGCGAAGGAGGGAGCAACACAACATGAGTGAGTCTCGCTCTCACTCTCCACGCCACACTTACTTGCAGTGAATATGAGAAACAAAACAACTGTGTATGTCACGCAGTCATCCTCGATCGTAGGGATTCTGCTGGAAACGCGGATGATTCCTGCGTGGGAGGAGGCCACGGGGTTCGTTTTTTTTTTGGGAGGGATTCACCACTTAGGGTTTTATGGCCAATTCCTGGTTTGTATAAAGCCTTTTGAATTCAGCCAATTCTGATTTCTCTTCAAGAACTCTAACAAAAGAACAATATTAGATTTTTTTTACCCCTAGCCTTCCTGCTGACAGCAATGATTAATTCTCATCAGCAGCAGAGGCGACGTCACACAGTGTGTGTGAGAGAGAAAGAACAAAAACTAAATGATTGTGCAACGACACCATTCTTTAGTCCAGTGGCTGTTTGCCAAAAGGGGGCGCTCAGGCGCTGCTCCCATCCAAATAGCAGGAAATTAGTGTAGACATGGTAAACATAAATCATAAAATAAAAATGATCACATCTGTTCTGTCATAAAACATGTCTGACTTGATGTTTTCAGCCTTTCCCTTCCATTCCGGGTTTATTTCTCTGTGCAGGCCTCCTGATTTTACTGTTTTAACGACGAGGGGTGCTGGATAAATGACTACGTCTCTGCATAACCTTTTGGCTCCCATGTGACTTCATGCCGGTCTCCAATCGGTTACCATAAGATTCTCTTTGGGACAAAGCTCTCTGCGCCTGTGGCCAATCAGCTCATTTGTGTCACTTTTCATCCAATCCGATCCGATTCATTCATGATACGCATCAATCAAAGTCAAACCCCTCACAGGTGTTGCAAACGGAAGAGTCAAACTACAACAAGACAGGAGAAAATGGTGTCAAAAGAATTACAATCATTTATTTACAAAATTAAAAACAAATTGGTAACGGGATTTCGACCTGACTCACCAATCCGGCACCAGGCAAGAGATTGTAGACCAATTTATGTTTAAGTAGAGTTTATTGTTCTGATAATCTCTGAGCTCTAGTTTGCCCTCCGAAAAATACTATCCCCAAAAACAGCAGTATCCATGAACATTCACAGAGGATGTAAAGCCTTACTTTACCTTAAAGATTTCCAAAAACGTGCCAACATTTCCAAATCTAGCATATTCTGATACTCAGATGAATTAAATGTTTGCTGGTAACTTTGCTCGACTTCTTGTTATCTGCTAAAAGTCTATCTCTTTCTCCCAAAGCCTGGATGAACAGGCAGACAGCAAATTCAGCTTCCGGTTTTTATTGAACTTCTTATACGTCTGCTTTTAGTGACTTCTTTTTAAAACACTTCAATGATATTGAAAACGTCTAACTTGAAGTCTTCTCTCAGCAGGATTTAGGAGTCTCTGACAGGCTGGTAACCCGTCAGTCTGGAGAGGAAACAGAAAACCGTCCGGTTCTGGTCACTAGACAATTTCTTGACGCATCCCTGGTGTTAGGGGGAGGGGGTAGACGCAGGGAATGCTGCAGGGAAGCACTGGCCGAGCACTACGGACTGTGAGGAGGAGACGCGGCTGTATCACCTATTGTACACATCACCCTCGGTGCTCCGCCAAACACTGCCGGTCACGGCAGGTGTTTGATGTTAAATCTGGCCACAGGACCCATGTCTATTCTTATCGTGCCCTGGGCCTGCTGCCTTTCTGAGGACGGATTTTTACTACCCTGGGAGTTATCCTTCCTCGCTGCAATGCAGGACACCACAGACACTCAGGAGGATGTGAATCGCCCGTTTCCACAGCACCTATGTGCCAACTCTCCGGACATCTGAAGTTTGTTTTCCCTTCGTACGCCTCACATTCCTACGACATTTCACAGTAAACCTACACGTGCTCCCTCAAGGGGACGCTGGCTGAAGTCAACGTGGATTTTGGACGCGAGCTCGACACTTCTGGAATCTAGATAATCACGGAGCGGCATCAGCTGCCAGATCATACGCTACGCAGTGAACCCCACGGTCCACTGCACTGATGCCGAACAGTGAAAAGTAAAATGGGAGAGTTTCTCTCCCCGCACCCCAACAAATTACTTCTGATCTGATAAAAGAATCAGCTTTTGCTTGTAATTATTTACTGCTCAAGATAATTGCCCACAATTATTTGCTCTGCCTCACAGCAGCCCCATTCAAAGCGAAACTAGAGAGTGAAATGTGGCTTCTGGGGCCAAATGCTTTGCTCTGACACTTCAGTGGGGATTTGACAAATGTGCTGATAAAGAAGTTGTGAAATAAGTGTTGTGTTGGGTATCACATCGGCTTTAACCTGCCAACCCCCCCTGGTGTGCAGCTTCAATAAATGTCTAATTGGTGAATGGAGCAGGTAACCTTGGACAACAGCTTTCAGTTTCTTTCTCCGTTTACGCTCAGCTGTAGATAGCAGAACAGATACATCCAGCATCAGGTAATATTCATATCAGCTTTAAGAATAATCTATATTACAGATATGTTCCTCTTCCATCATTTTTCATCAGTTTCCTGTGAGAAATTTCTGCAGTGGTCGCTAGCATCGACAATGCAGTACACCGTTTTTAAGGTTTCAAACTAAGCATAGGAGTAGTTCAGGTATACACTATATTGCCAAAAGTATTCACTTGCTTCACAGCTTTCACTGTTCTGGGAAGGACTTTATGAAAGTGTTCATGGTAAACTCTGATTGCTCTGCCAGGACTGCATTTATCAGGTCAGACGCTGATGTTGGACAAGAAGGCCTTGTTTTGCCTTGTATTGCCGTGAGGAGATCGTCTAACTAATTTATTGATAATGGCGTAATAATGCCGTCTTTTGTGCTGTTGTACAGCTGTGGAATTGCTGTTTGTGACACGTATGGTTTCCCAGGCAGTTCTTATAGGGGGTCAAAGGTTTGCAACACTTTTGAAAACTAAATTAAAGAGCAGCGTCTCTTTAGACATGAAGCCAACTACAGTGTCTGTAAGTGCGCACTGATTTGGAATGCGCTTTCTGCATTTGGTTTGACGATTAATCGCTCCAGCTATTGCGGATTGTCAGGAAATCGGAGATGGGCCACTGGTTGTAGTATTTTTTTCCAGCTGGGAAAACTGCATTGGATGATTAGGTTTTAGATGAAGCTCTAATTGTGCTGCATCGTCACTGCTTTGGAACAAATGTGACGTACCGGCTCATCCAGGTTAAGTGGTTCACTCACCATGGTCCTTCGGCTTCAATCCAAAGTGCTCCCACAATGCCGATGTTGTCGCATTCGGTTTTGAACCCCATTCCGTGTATTTCTGAAATCTCGACTACCGTTTCATCGCCTTGCTACTCCTCACAGGGCTCTCCGGCTAAAGTCTGATCTACATAACAAGACCGTGCATCTGCTAAGCTCCTGACGCAAGAGTCAACTCATCCCTACGCTATGGAAACAGGAAGGAGAGTGGTGAGTGGAGACCGACTCACCAGAGTGAAACCTTCTGTCATTCAGTCTCTTTAGTACAAGGAGAGGGAGACACAAGGAAAACAAACAAGCATGCAAACGGAAATTATCGACCTCATTCAACTTCGTCATGCGATTAATTGATTTGTGACAGGCTTAGTTGGGAGCATGAGTTTGCCCAAAATGTCTTAAAGCATAAAGCTTTCACTGGAGTGAAGGAGTCCAACCGGACCGCTGGAGCACAGCCCCCCAACCATAATCTGCCCTGTTCCAAACTTTATACCTTTTTCAGGTAACATTGTTAAAAAAAACTATATAAAGCGATGGGTCTGTCAAGCAGCTGACTGCAGATTCTGCCTAAGATCGCCTGACTAATAAACCAGTTTGTTATACCTAGTCTCACTATATACAAAACCTGTAACAAGCACTTAAAACTACTACATTTATCACAGTTTATACTATATTTTTAAGGTCCGTGTACCAAAAATAGTCATAACTGTAAAAATAAATTTACATTATTTTTGGCAGCAGTGGACAAATTCTTTGATTTTCAAATAAAAAGAAATAAAACCAGGTTATACGTTTCTGACTATTTAAAATACAACTGCTTCTTTATCAAGTTTTCATGACTGCCTAGTTCAGACCCTCAGCTTTAACATGGGGGGGGGGGGGGTACAGTGGAGCGAAATCATTTAAATTAAGAGACTAATTTTCAGAGGGAAAGTAGTTGATGATGATGGTGCAAAGAGTTTATTAGACCATAGCAGACAGAGCAAGCGAGGATGGCTTCTAAGGGTCTAACAACATCTTTCCACAACTAAAGCCCGTGGTACTTCTCATTAAAGTGAATTCTGTCTTTCAAAGCGCCATGTAGTCAATGTGTGACTGCTTCTGTTGAAAGATGTGGATGCTATTATTAGGAGCCCCACATATGAAGTCGAGAACTTTGCAGCTCGTATTATGAAAAGGAAAGAAGCCGTTCTTCAGCTCTCCCGTGGTGCTGATGGTTAAATCTGACTACATTATTAGCAGCCATTCACTGCTGCTGAGTAACAGTAAAATTAGCCTGATTCATACCTTCCTACCAGTGGATAAGTCAGGGGTGGCCAACGGGCGGCCCGGGGGATATCCGTGGCATCCAAACGTGGTTTTGTGCAGCCGCTGACCACAACTCCAGAATGGTACACATCCAGAGGTGGGTAGTAACTAGTTACATTATTCTGTTACTTTTACTTGAGTCATTTTCTGAGTCAAATGTGCTTTTAGGAGTAGTTTCACTGCACTGCACTTTTTACTTGAGTCATATTATTACTCAGGTATGGCTACTCTTATGTGAGTAAAATGTCTGACTACTCTGCCTACTGCGAGTAACTTCACGAATAGCGAACATACTTGTTATAAAGCTAAAATGCACCAGAGAGACACAAACCTAGAGTTTATGTTAAAGTCAGACTTTCTATTTAAAGACAAGCTTTGTTATTTTAAAGTTATTTTCTGAGCTCAGTGAGCCATATGGAGGTCATGTGAACATACAGTAAACAGTAGATATTATCATTGGAAGTACTTTGCACTGCTTTAACAAACTGTATATACACATGAACAGCTCTGACTATTGCTTTCAAGTTCAATGTTGTTGTATCTTTTGTCTTTGCCAGAATATGCAAATAGCCTTATTTTTGTCTGACCGATTACATAATTTTTAAATATCAAATCATCAGCTGTTATGATTAGTCACTCGGTACTTGAGTATCCTTCTTACTAATACTTTTTTTACGCTTGAGTAATTTCTTGGCTGACAACTTTTTACTTTTACATATTAAAAATATGTTGAAGTAGTGCTACTCTTACTTGAGTAAAATTTACTCAAGTTACTCGACCCACCTCTGTACACATCTAATAATAATAATAGTAATAATAGTAATAATAGTATTACAACAGCAATAACACATATTACTTGTAAAGCACTATTCATTAAAAAAAGCAAAGCGCTACAAGATAAAACTAAAACAGTACAAAATAAAAATACAAGAAACTAAAAACTAATATTTAGCACCCCAGCACGGGCGGTTGCTCCAGGTGGAGATGACCAGTGTTACCGTCTTTGTAACAGACAAGAAAATATAAATGAGTCCACATCCCTCCGATCCCACCTCCCAAAAAAATAAATAAATAAAAATTGATGTCAATTTGTATGGATTTTTTTTTTTATCCAAGTCAAACCTACAAACTTCCAGATTCCTTTGTTTTCAACAATGACAATTTGTTTCACTACAATACAAATGTGGTTTACCATTAAGCAACAAAATAAAAAATATTAAAAAGGAGGTTTTATTAGAATTACTTTTTTTTAAAAATCCGTTTTTGTGGCCATTTTCGACTTGATGCTTTTGGCCCGTGTGATGAAACATCTGGACACCACTGGTCCAGGTGAAGGATCGCTTCTCTGCTTTTGAGACCTGTGGACTGCATTTAATCCCCTCTAGTCCCAAAGGTCATCTCTAATCTGACCTGGAAGAGTCTCTACTGTTCAGAAACTTTTAAAGAAAGCTTAAGATTTATGAGATCTTTATTTTATTTATGAAAACTCCTGGGAGTGACCTTTTCACATAATTGCATGTTAATTGGCTTTTTAACTTTTCCTCTCAAGAAAAGAAAAATAAACTCACAAATGTGAGTAATTGCAGACATAAACACGTAAAGGCAACGTGCAGACGATGATGTCCTCGCATCATGTCAAAATGTGGAAACAAAAGCCTTAAAAATAGCATAAAGCATCTTTGACTAAGGGTTAAAAAAAAAAGCAAAGGCTGGTTTCTTATTTTTGAGATGCTCTGGTTTTAGTGCCGAGCAACAGAAACACAGCAGGAGCAACTCATCACTCAGCTGCAGTCCACATGGGATGAAACCTACACGTTAAGCACAGCAGCATTTCAGCATCCCAAAACGCTGCTGGTACCTCAGAAATGCAAATCAGTCCCCGACGACTTCTAGCAGCCCACAAAAATGAAAAGCTGGGGCGACGACGTTTTCCCCTTCCTGTGTGGTTTCAGTGCTGTGGCTGGGATTAGAGCGTGACGGGATCATCCTCAGACACCGACGGTGGAGTCCCAGTCATCAGTCCTCTGCGCTGCCACTCCGGTCAGCTCCTTATTAGGTCCGAGAGCCCCGGTTCCTACACAGAGCGGCAGCGTAACGCCAAGCGCTCCACAGCAGGCCAGACGGATATCGAAGCCGACAACCTCCTCTCAACATTCCCAATGATCTGACTCGAGCTGAAGATGAGAGGTGCTATAAATCCCCTGCCAGCCTGAAAATAAAAAACGGGACTTCCCCCAGCGCGGTGCATGAATATAAAGCAGACTGATTGCATGTTGTGAGCCAGACGCCGACAGAAGATTCAAACCCTGGGTTTGGGAGTACAGCTGAAACCCCCGCTAGACCCGCAGCCTTTAATTTGGCCGCATTAGCCGAGCATTCAGTCACTTCCTTCATGCTGCACTGATTTAGCGAGGCTTCGTCGCTTGGCTGAGAACTCTGCGGATCGGACTTGACAGAGCATTTCCTCCCCTGCACAGTGATGACATCACACCAAATAAATAATAAGGAACAACAAAAAAAGCTGCAGCTTCAAGGATCAGACGGGGGGGGAAGTGTCGTTGTTAAACTGTGGTGGTGCCAACACGCTGCTCACTTACTCCAACCACACCCCAATGTGCAGCCTTCACATGCAGGTCAAAGTTCAAATCTTCCCGTGATGTCAGCAAAAAAAAAAAAAAAAAAGAGGATTTTATTTTGCTTTACTAGAGGGATGGAAAGGATTAAGTAAGGGCGACTCCGTTGCGTCTGCGAGTCGGGCCAGCGGTAATATTTTCCATCCTTCTCGGTTCTCGCTTCTCGGCACTTTGGTGGGCTCTTCTTGGAAACAGGATCGCAGAAGTCGGAAAACTGAACGTCACTTAGCGAGGCTGGACCGTAGAATCTCTGTGGCGTCAGCGGGTTGGAGGACAGTACATGCGGTACGCTCAACAGGTTTAAGTAGAACGTGTTTCCATCTTTTATCCGGTTAGAACAACAAACGGAGATGTATTTTACGGCAAATACAAATTTGAAAAGAGTGGAATGGGATTTTTATTATTTAGGTCCCTTTACTCTGATAACACGGAGGGGGAAACGACTCCATAAAACCAACTTTAGAGAACTAAGAGCATTGTGAAGACCAAGGAGCACAACCCACAGGTCAGGGATAAAGTTGAGGTTAAAAAAAACAATCACCTGACAACGGAAAGAACCGAGCCACGACTCCAGATCTACCAAGAGAGGACCGTCTACCTGGACTCACAGGCTGGGAATGGAGAGAAGTGCTTGGAAATGACTCCAGGAAGTTCGTAGTGACTTTGGAGGAGCAGCAGACCTCCGTGGCTCAGGTGGGAGAATCGGTTAACGGTAGAAATATTAGAACTCCACTAGTTTGGCCTTTATGGAAGAGCAGCAAGAAGAAAGTCAGCCATAACAAGTCCCGTCTGCAGCGGGTCACATAATATCAGATAGGCACATTTTTATACGTCTGGGGGAAACAAAGACTGCCAATCATCTAAAAAAACGGTCCCACGGTCCGTGGATCATCATCACGCATAAAAACAACAGATGACTTACTTTTTTGTTTTATCATCTCAGTCTGCAGAATGTTTTATTTTGAAAAACGGACGGATTTTCTCTGTTACAAACATCTATGACTCACTATTGCCGCATGTCTTGGTCACGTGACACGTTGCAGCTAAACTTAAAAGCTAGCAAAAGGAATAAAAGGGTTTTTTTTGTCTTTTTCAAATCAAAAGTCTCTGGAAAGTTTCTTTGTGAAGGGAGAAAAGACCCAGTGAGGAGACAGAAGAGTCCCGAGAAAAAGAAAGCTGCATTTAACAGCCAGCACCAGGAGTCCTACTTAAAATATGGATTTGTTTACCGCACTGCCCAGTTTCAGCGACCAGTTCTCTGATGAGGCAGTGAATGGATCTGCACCTGTTTGCCCTCAAAGCAGCTGAATCCGGCACAGATATGGAAAAAAGAACAGCTGGGGATCACAAATGATGATAATTCACTGTAACGTATGTTTGAGACAACAACTCCTGATTAAAGAATACCCCGAGATCGCCACAACGACATTAAAACCCCCCGCTGCGATCTCTGACATCCTGTTTGAGCGAACCGCGGTTTTCTCCAGCGACAAAGATCCAAAACAGAATCGGGGAGTAGAACGGACACCAGCGACACACGTGGGGTGCCGTTGTCTCATTTAAGGCACGTTTGAGCGTTCCCGTAGCAACCAGAAAGCATTGGGGGACAAGAGAGGATGCTGCTCGCCGTACGTTGTTGGTGCAACGTTACAAGGATGCCCGAGTTGCACACAGCGGATGAGCTAATGTCCATTATCACATTTAGAAATGACCCGTCTTTCTTTGGTCCTATCATTTTTATCTTGTATGTATCCAACACACCTTTAAAAAAGGTGCAGTCTGTGAAAATGTTGGCTGACATTAAACCGATCCGTGGCGCAAAAAAACGCTGGGGATCACTGGCCTAGAACGTGGTTTTATTATTGACTCAGAGAGGCTGAATACTAGAGCAGGACTGGGCGATAGGACGATACATATCGTACGGACGATAGAAAAGTGTCTACAGTGCTAATTCTATTCTATCGTTTCTATCGTTTCTACCACCATTTTATCTCGTATTCAAGAAAATATTCCCCAATGTAGACTACGACAAACTTATTAGTGTAGTCACGTAGCCTACACTCAGTTTATAATTGATAAACAAGATTTATTTATTTTTAATTCACAAAGAAGCGCCGTCTTGTGGTTTTGCAACATGACGCTGCTTTACGGCTTTTGACTCACACGCGGGTTTGCGACATGCTTTACGTTACTTAACTCATGAGAGCTGAGAGATGGAGACGCAGGAGGCTGAAGTCTTAAACCCGTGCTCGCAACAAACAGAGACAGCTACGCCGGCAACCCAAGATGAAGCACTTTTACCAAAAAAGTTTCGATAATCTATATTGCCGTTATGGTATGCAAACTTTGCACTACAAGGTTAAATATTTCAGAAACTTGTAACTAACGTTCGTTCAAAAATGTGTGCTTTTCTACTCCGAAACTTAAACTAAACAGTAGTGCACTTTTATTTATTTATTTTGGTAATTTAATCTAAAAACCTGTAGGATTTTGAAAAAAAATGTGAAGGGTACTGTAGCGCTACCTCTGCCTCATTTTATGTATTTATGTTACTGCACTACAATTTATTTTTGTAATTTGTGACAGTACTATAAATGTCACTTCAAAATAAAGTTGGAAAAAAGTAAACAATTATGTTTTGTCATATTTTTCAGAGATTTGCTGAAAACTTACTTAATTGGGGCATATTGCAATATATATCGTTATTGTGATATAAAATAGTCCATATCATGATATATGATTTTTTCCATATCGCCCAGCTCTAATAATAATATAATAATAATAATAATAGTAATAACCTTCTTCTGCTTTCTATTCACTTTAATGCACACAACTTTGAGATGGTCCATCATAAAATCCCCGTAACACACACTGAGGTTTGTGCAGGTATGTGACAAAGTCTGAGGAGGTTCAAGCAGTGTGAATACCTCCACAAGGCTCTGTGTTTTTAGTTTTTTCCACACACAATGAGCTCTGATAGCATTTATTGTTAACCCACAGAACACAGCCATAAGTCTGCTCGTTTCTTTGAAAGTCGGGCTCAGACCAACATCCACCGTAACTGCTGGGAGTCACACAGAACCCTAAGGTCCAGCTGTTTCTGGGCCCCATCTTCCTTCTGGATTCATTTTCTCAACGGATTAATCTTTTAATGTATGTAATAACCCGTCAGAAGTGGTAAACTGACAAACAGAAGGCACAATGCAACGTCGTTGCTGTGAAATGGGCTAGGAGGGCTGAGCATAGCTTTGCTATCACGCCTGCTTGAGAAAAAAAATTATTTTATTAATTGACAATTAGGTTTCTGTCAGGCAATTACAGCAGCTCCACACAAATAACATTAATCTTCCTTTCCTGCACATGTCACCAATATTTACCCCCCCCCCCCCTTCAAATAAGAGCCTTAGATCCCTCCAGTATGCGAAGTGATCCCATAAGCTGGAAACAAAGCCTCTTTACTGCAATTGATAGTGCAAATCTGTTCCTGCAGTACCAACAGAGGCAGCCATCGGAGGAGGGGGGGGGGGGGGGGGGGGGTACCTTTCCCACTCATTTCCGGATTGTCCAGCCAGGCAGTTCGATACGTTTTAAAGCCTGAATGTGATTGATCCAGCCCCCCCCCCCCCCCCCCCCCCACACACACACACACACTCCTGCGTTCACATGTGTTTTAAGTGCATCACAGCAAGCACCGCCTGTCAGCACTCACTAGACGGGATGGCCATCTGAAGCAAGCCATTTAGTTTCCCCAAACAGGAGCAAACAGGCCACTTCACCTCCATTATGGGCTCTTTCAGCGGCGGAGAAATAGCTTTCTGTCTTCCACTGGAGTAACTCAGCCTATAATCCACTAATGATACCATGAACGCCGCCCTGCCCTGCTGTGATGCTCTATTAAAGGACAAGATAGTCGGGGGTTT
Source organism: Fundulus heteroclitus (assembly GCF_011125445.2). Taxonomy (NCBI): domain Eukaryota; kingdom Metazoa; phylum Chordata; class Actinopteri; order Cyprinodontiformes; family Fundulidae; genus Fundulus; species Fundulus heteroclitus. The sequence continues at coordinate 9,624,866 of NC_046365.1, forward strand.
TTTTTGGAACACTCGAGGGCCACGAAGCTTTTATTATTATGATTATTATTTTAGTGAAAATCAGTTAAAAGTTTAAACAAATGCTTTGTTGCATAAATGAGCATAATGTTGACTTATTTCCCACTGGATTTTAAATACCTTTCAATAGGACGATAGATAGATAGATAGATAGATAGATAGATAGATAGATAGATAGATAGATAGATAGATAGATAGATAGATAGATAGATGCAGCTTTTTATAAGCCTCATAATTACAGGTTGGGTTTGTTTACATCATCCACCCAGTGCTGGAACCCTGAGCCCAGCTTTAAGGACATTTTTCCAACCAGATGATGTCTTTGCAAAGTTTTAACAGGATATCTGACATCACACATGCACTACACTGTAATATGAGTCCTGCTTCGTGTTAAAAGTCATCTGCATGTGTAGTCCCCTGCAGCAGGGGAGCACGGTGAGGGCTGCCGGGGGATGGAGGCAGCAGCCTGCATGCGGGGCCTTCTGCTGCGGCTCCAGCAGCGAGCTACTACCAAGCTGCAAGAAAGACAGACTTCAGGCACGAACAGAACCTCCGTCCTCACCTGTCCAACCTCGCCGATCCCTCCCGAGCCGTCGATCCGCGGGCGCTTGCACTCCGCCCCGGTGGAGTCCACCAGAGCGGCCGCCGTCTGTCCGTCGGGCTCCGGGTCTCCGCGCTTCATGCCCCGCACGGCTCCCGGCGCGCCGGCCGGGTTGGCGTGCACCCCGGCCATGGTGTCCAGCTCCCTGTCCCGGTCTAGGAGAGCCCGGGACACGGGCAGCATGATGGATGCAACGTCGGTCGACATTAACATTTAAAAAATCTGCTTTTGTCCCCCTTTTTTTTTTTTTAAATCCCGAATTTAAACCGAGGCTAATTTCGCCTACCTAGCTCCCTGCACCTCCGCGCGCTGAGGAGGACTGAAAAAATAAAAAATAAAAACGACCCAAGACGCGTTTTTTTGGTTTTGTTTGTTTTAGCTGGGCCTTTGTATAATCCCCCCCTTAAAGAGTTGGTGGGTCTGTAAATGTCTCCGGCAGCAGGCAGCCAATAGCCAGCTTTGTTTTTACTCTAAAATGAGCCGGACGTGTCCGTGTCAGCCAAACGCAGCCTGGATCCGCAGCTAAGCGGGGTAGCCCCTCTCTGCTGGCCGGGTGTGTGCTCGGCGAGGGAGGCCTGCCTGCTTTCACACCATAACAAAACCAATTAAACACACACCAACTGGCTCCTGAGCTCACTTTCCATTCGCCCCGGGGTTTTTTTTTCCTTTCTTTCTCCTCCTATTCCTCCAAACCGCTTCTCCCCCCCTCCCCGCGCCTCTCCTCTTACCGGAGCCGAGTGCTTAGAGAGCGGAACACCGCGCGCAGCCTACCGCAACCTCAGGACGAAAGAGCCCCGCAAACATGTCTTCCCCCGACGCCTCGTTCCCTCCCCGTCAGTCACAGAGCAGAGGTTCACTGAAAGCCAGTCCTCCTCATCAGCTCTCTCTGGCCATGTTAGTCAGTCCGCACGCGAGCAACGCTTTCTCGGGAGGGGAGGAAGAAGAAGAAAAAAAAGCAAACCCGAAAAAGGACGGACGGAGGGACGGACACGCGGACGGAGGAGCTGCGGTGTTTCCTTCTCCCTCTCTTGTTTTTTTTTTCTTCCCTCTCCCCGTTTTTTTTTTTTTCCCCGGCGGTGTGTTCCTGTGGCGTGTGTGTTACAGAAAGGAAACCGCTCCTCCTCCTCCTCCCACTCTCCTGCTGTAGTCGTTCCCCTCCTCCTCCTCCTCCTCCTCCTCCTATCTTCCGCTGAGCCAGGCAGCCATGCAGCCTGCAAACACACGCAGCGTGCCGCAGTGCTTCCATACATTGCGCCGAGGGGAGGCGCGCTCGCGAGGAGGAGGAGGAGGGAAAGCCCCGCGCTGCTCCCCACTTTTCAATCTGCCTCCAGTGGGAGAACCTGTGTGTTTGGACGGATTTTCCACGGCTGCTTTTTTAAGTGCGGTCGCCTCGCATAGGGTTGTTGTTGTTGTTGGGCTAAATATTAATCTTTAGATTCCATGCCTGTCTCATTACACAACCAGCCATTACCAGGGCCAAGGTCCCACTCACACAGCTGTGAGTCATGCAGCTCTGAAACCTTCATGTTCCTCTAGCACTTTTATTGCTTGGATGACACCCAGTGGTCAAAGGCTACCAAGGGAGGATCACGTTTAAAAAAAAAAACAAAAAAAAAAAAAAAACAGGCAAAGGCTTTATTGGCTCCTAAATAATATGATAGGTTATGCTTATTTGTAGACCCTAGAGATTAGTAGCAATATCTAACCCAAACCTGTTCAGTTATGTCACCTTTCTTCCCAAAAATGTACCCAAACCGACTGGTAACTCGGTGACCCAGTTTCAGCCCCTAAGTCTCACTGCCTCTCACATTAGACAGTGAAGCGCAGCTTGAGGATGATGACACACCATCACTTTTATGCAGATACTGGCCACAGGAGTCCTTTCACATGTACGCTGCCTCGCATAAGTATTCATACCGCTTTAACTTTTACACCTTTCGGTTCTATTGGGATTTTTGTGTGTGACAGGGCAAACACAAAAATGGCACAGGAAGGAGTGAACAGAAAAGGGTTTTCCCAAAAAAAAAAAAAAAAAAAAAAAAAGGCAATGAAAATGTGTGCACTTTGTAGACCCAGCTTTCACTGATAGTACTATAGAGCAGGAGTAACCAACATGGTGCCCACGAGCCTCTTCTGAAAAAAAAAAGCATAATCTGTTATTTGATTTTATTCCATTACTCTTGCTGTTTATTCATGCCTGCTTTTATATAGATTTAAAAATGACAGCATCTATAACAAAGCATGAAAAATGTGCTTATTTTACATAAAATTAAGACAAACTGACTCTTCTAGCTCAAAGGTCAGTACTGGTAGCCCTTTGTATGACACAACGGCAATGAAGTAGCTCTCTGTTTCACAAAGGTTGGTGACCCTTGCTATATAGCTTCCATATTTAGCTCCATTCATCCCAACTCTGACCAAATTCTCAGTCTCCTCTGCAGACGATCACCACAGCATGATGCTACCACTACCATGTTTCACCATTCCGGGTCATGGCCGGCGTTAGTTTTCCTTTTTCCACACATAGCCCAAATATGTAAGATCTGGTCTAATATGACCAGAGTATCTTCTTCCACGTGTTTGCTGTATCTCCTAGATGGTGTACTTTCTACAATTGCTTTCTTTTCCCCACTCCACCATAAAAGAAAACGGAGTTATGCAGTGCACAAATAATATCTCCCACTTTCTCTGCAGCTCCTCCAGAGTTACAATGGGCCTCTTGGCTGCTTGTAATTAGCCGGTCCTACCTGTTTAGGTGGAGGGTCATCTTTTTAAGCAGTGAGATGTTAAAGCTTGGGATGTTTTATAACCTGACCAATGCTTTAAGTGGGCCTGTATGGACTGGGACGCAGCACTGATATTTTACCCCTCATCACACCGAGACTTTTTTCTGACATGCAGCGTGTATCAGGACTTCTACCTGCATCCCAGCCTCCTGCTCCACAGTTTACAGCATCTAGCCTATTTGTTGATTTAAAAAAAAAAAAAAAAAAAAAAACACCTCCTTTTGGCTGTCCCAGTTTTAAATACACTTGAGAACAACATGCAACACCACAACATTTGAGCAGACGGAGGCAGGCTCTTGGTCTTTCTCACACTCCTGTTCTCAGATAGCCATCCGGAGTTTGGGGCCTGGAGGAGAAGAGGACCACCTAGGTGGGGCTGGGACTTCTGCTCTCCCTGGAATATGGGGGTAGGGCTTAAGTATGGAGGGCAGGGTGTGGGGGGAGACATCGCCTCAGGGTTTGTGGCTCCTCGCTGCGGCTCCCGAGGGCTTCGGCGCTGTGGCTGTTGGAGGGTTTCCTGGGGCTCCTCTCTGCTCTTCCCTGGGATGAGGGAGGCAGCTGTGTTGGTCCCTTTTTGGCCCCTTTGCTCTGGGGGCCCTTTTGAGCATCTGGGGTTCTGGTTTCCCCAGCGTTTACCTCACCGCTCTGGGGGGCTGGTCTTCTGCTGCTCATAACCACTATTGCACATTTTTCTTATTGATAAACCTAACATATACACAAGTGCACTCTTGCAAACACAGGTGCATGGATCCAGGTACTTACAGATTCACTTCTATACAGAAAACCCCTACCATTAGGTTTAGCTGTCACTTTATACATCTCATTAAATAACACTTTTTCAGTGACGTTTTCAAGGCATTGGTTGTTTGTACCTGTAATACTTTACCGGTTTGTTTTGCTGTTCTTTTTATATGTCTCTTTGCAGGTGTAGAAGCAGACTCCAAAGATGTTATATTGCTCTCCTTTGTCCTCTCTTAGCATGTCTCATCTTTTTCTTTTCTACCTTCCCATTTCAGTGTCCATTAAATAGAACAAAAAAATATATACCCCATATGAAACCCTTTTCATATGGGGTAGCACCGCAGGCAAAGATTCACAACCATTCCTTTCCACCTCAGACTTCCAGTACTTGACAGACTCCTGTCGTCTGCAGAAGTACCCCTGATGACTATTCCGTCGTTGGGTGCAACAGAGATGGATACGCCAACTACAGATAACTGGTGGACCGCTTTGTGGCAGGTGTGGAAACAATCTCATCTTGTATGTGAACAAAACAAGGGAGATGGCTGTAGATTCAAGGAGAAATGGGTACAGTTCAAACACTATCATGGAGAGGATCAGGAGGTGGTGGAAGAGTAAAAATACCTCAGTGTTCACCTGAACAACAGCGTGGAATGGAGATGCAACTGTGAAGCCGACTACAAGAAGACACGGAGATGAGTGTTCCTGCAAAATTTGGGTGCTTCAGCGTTTGCAGCAAAAGCCTGCATATCTTCCATTAGTCTGTTGTGAAGAGTCCAATATCTTCTGCCACCCAGAGATGTGGTAGCAGCATCAGAGCCAGTAACTTATAAAACGCTCAAATTAATAAAGAAGGCCGTTCTGTTGTTCTGTGGACTGCTCTGGAGATGGTTGTGCAAAGAAAGATTCTTCATTAAGTGAAGACCGTAGACAACCCTGAGCATCCTCTGATCGTCATACAATAACGTGCATTTCAAAGCTTTCCCAGACCCACTGTAATACTGACCACTGCATGAGCTCCTACTGCCCATAGCAAACCAGCATCTACGTCGACCCTAAAGAAACATAGAAATTACACTCCCCCTCCCCCCCCCCCCTTTAGGATTGTAGTGTTTTTGTATAGAATTTGAATACACTTGCTGTTTATAAGCTGTAGTAGCACTGTACTGCAGATAAGTAAATTGTCCAGAATACATAAGAGTTCACAGAAGGAATCATAAATAAGTTTTCCTTGCAATATTTAGATCAACCAAGCTTGACCCAGTGGTGTCCATTTATATAAAGTGGTTAAGAAAAAAAAAAAAAAAAAAAAAAAAGTACTGCAGCACATTTAAAAAAAAATAAAATAAAAAATGGTATTAATAGATTAAACGTAAAAGGACAAACTCTGTACTCAACACTGTTAAGACATTTTATAGTAATATTCATGCTTTCAGCAATCAAATCCAGGTTATTCCATATTCTGCAATGTATACAGTCTATGCTGTGACAGTCCGTTTGTCCAAGATGATTTATCAGCAGATAAAGTTAATATATTAAACAGTTTTACACTCATAACCACATGGATAAAATTAAAAAGCTCACCTCGTTTGTCTTTGAGATCTAAAGTGTTTTTTTTTCTAGGTTTGCGTTGGCATTTCCACAGGGTTATCCTGTGATCAGTCACATGTCTAATTAGACTTATGCTTTGAAAAGGCATTCATAATACTACAACTTTTAGTTAATTTAATTTTTGTCATGTAACAACCACAAACCTCAAAGTATTTACTGGGATTGTGTGAGTGAAAGAGGAACACAAAGTAGCACTGAAGCATAAGGGGGGGGGGGGGATTTGGTTTCTAAGCCTTTTTCAAAATATCTTGCAGCTGTAATTTTAACACTAATGTATTGACTCAATGGGGCAAAATACAAATGCACGCAATTTCACAATTTTTCAAGCAGGTTTATGTATTTGAAGGTCCACTGAAGTTTGGTAATCAGCTACTCATCATTGTTCTATATGTGATCCAGCTTAGGAACAATTTAGTACCCGATTTGGATTTTTACCTTTTTTTGTTGGAAAACAAAAATGACAGCTGTGACAAAACCCAAAAATGTGATAGTTTAGTTTGGTTTCAACACATAATGGAATAAAACAATGAATTTATACATTCAATATGCAAACATCTAGCAGGTGAATAAGCAGGCTTTAATCAGAATTGCATTAAGGAATGTTAAATGAAAACTGCTCTAAAAGTGTGTATTTTGTAAAGCAGAATAATACTTGTGAATGACAGGTGAGATTCTCTTGCTGTGGTTTTTCTTGCAGACAACTTCTTTTGCTGATTCCCACTTCAATAAAACCAAACATCTGTAGGTTTAAAGGAAAACACAGCAAAGCCTTCAGAGTCGTTTAAGATTTTTTTATTGAAGGTTGCGTCATATCTGAGGATAAAGAGGAGAGAAGACAGAATGAAGACCTAGAATCCTTGAAAGAGGAGTTTCAGGTATTTGTACATTTACCAGAGCATCATTTTAAACCACTTTCAGAGATCATCCATGTTATAGCCAGCAGGAGATGTATAGATTTAAATAAGGCTCTGTGTTTTCACACCAAGTGCTGGAGCTCATAGGGATGCTGTGAATTGATGAAATCGTTTTCTCACCATCAGTGACCAAAGCATCCCTCAATACAAGGACCGTCCCGAGGAGAGCAGATCTCAGTTGAACACATGAAGTAGATCTGTAAGGACGGCCAGGAATGAATGAAGTGTTTTATAAAGTTAAGACGATCAGTCACAGAGGAGAAAACATTCTAAACTCTGATCTCTGTAAAAAATGTTCATGTATCCTTAATGTTGGACTTTTCCTTTAAACTGATTCAGCCGCAACAACTTTGTTCCCAAAACATTCAGAGCATGTCTGCCTTCCCAGAACGACCCTCTTCTATTTACAGCGAGTGTCTTTGCTCAGCCTTACCTCCTCGTCCGTGTCCTGGAAGTCCCCATCCGGGAGGAACTGAAAGGTGCGAATGGTGAAGCGTCGGGTCTGACTCTGAGGAGAAGGAGGAGTAGGGTCTGACAGAACTGTCTTTGGTGGAGCTGGGTCCAAAGGGTTGGGGCATCTGGACAAAGTCAAGGTAATGGCATGAGCATTTTCTTTTTATTAGAAACAACCTCCCTCCTCAGCTGAGGTGGGGGGTTTTACAAAGCTGGTTCTTTTTACAGTGGAGCTGTTCTTGCATACCCGTTGTAAAGCAACACCCACACAGCTTTTCCAGAGCGTGGGTAGGCCACACAGAAGTGCACCAGCAGCACTAAACTGGGATCTGGGGAGTTGAGGAGGCGCACTTCAAGGTGGAGAGGTTTCCCCAGCATCATGTGCAGAGGCTGGTGATACTGTGGGTAGTAACTGCTGTACTGGGCATCTAATATTTGATGGCAGCACAGGAAGAGAACAACGTCAGTTCAAGTCATTTCATGGTTTTTTGTGTGCATCTTCCTCCTCAACCAGTAAGCATCTACTTTATGACAAAAACAGGATTTTTGTTTTCTGTTTTAGAGATAATCTTAAAAACTAAGAATACAGTTATCTTCCTATAAACAGAGCAATTGTTTGACAAACATTTCTTTCAAGAAACTAAGAGTAGAAGAGTGTGGTCCAGGTACTCTACCATATATTGTGGTTCTAAATCTAAGGTGGTTGTAACGCCATAAAATGTTTTTATGCTTTTATAAAAACGAAAAGTTTCATTCATCTCAAACTATTATACGTTACTCTGTTCAGAGTAGAATTGTCCATCCTAGGTATAAGTAACTTAACTTTTGAACTAAAGATGTAATGCAGTTCAGAATCACTGACAACCATAAATTAGCTCAGCATTGATTAGAAGCTCTGAAGCAGACACAACCTTTAGAGTTGCTAATATTAGCCAGCCGCGGTATTCTCACCGTTTAAGAATCATTTTCATCTCGTCTGTCACAGCTTTTCGAAAAAAGTACCCAAGATGTTGCTATACCAAATTGATTCTGTAAATGACAAAACTCTGGCAAGTCCTCGACCCTTACGCCATAATACGTCTCAGACTCCGACCTTCATATCTGTCCTAGGAAATAAATATAAGCTACTAATAAGACTGAGTCATAATGAAAGCAACTGTACAACACTACGCAGACTTCACTTTGACGAGAAAAACGGCTTTGTTAATTTCATGACACCTCATGTCATGAAGTTGTTACACCTCCGATCTTCAACATTAACAGAACCTCTTGGTTTTGAAAGGAAGATCCTTTACCTTTGGCGATCCTCAGCTGGACTCCAAACACACCCTGAGTGTGAATACCAGGACCAAAGGTGGGAGTTTTCACAACGTAGCTCACACTGAGAAGTGTTCCTGGCATGTACCTGCACTCCACCAGCAATCTGGAGATGATGGACGAGACTCAGGTCAAGCCAACAACACACCTTCAAGTCTAAAATGTATTGCTTTGTTATTGCTGGTTTAAAGTACAAAAATAACCAGCCCATCACACCGAGTTGCTGTCACTGGTTAACAAACAAAAGACAAGTTTCAGTCAGACAGCAAGTCTCAAGTATCAGCTCAGAGATCAGAACTCAGAAACAGCTGCTAAGGCTTACTCGTGGCTTTATTGCTCCCCGAGCATTCACTGGAACCGTTTCAGGAGAAGAGCATCTGTTGAACAGCGTTTCTTACAAAGTTAACAGTTGTTTTGCACGCAAAGCCAACATCACACAAAAGTAATCTGACGCATGCTTGCAGCTGTAAAAAACAGAATCAATATTTCTGAACTGGTTCATTTCAAAGATGGTGCCTAACAGAACAGACGTCAGACTGTAAATTTCATTTTTACGTTGGAGTAACACTGACATTTGTAACAACTTCTGCTAAACATGTGTTTTATAACTAGAGCATCTCAAACTAGAAACCAATTATTAGAAGGGACATTTGAAGATTTTAATTCAAAATTATATCAAAGCTCCAATAGATTTATTATACAGTATTCTAACTAAAGCATACATTTCCGTTCCTATTGATTATGACCTACAGCTATAACCCAAAAATCCAGATGGTCAGAAAATGACATTATGTAAAACCAATAAAAATTACTATATAAATATCAGGCCTACTGAAGAGCATGTACATGTCATGTATAGAATATTTACTCAGTACTTGGTTGAAGCCTGTTTTACATGAATTACTACATTAATGAAGCTTGGCATGAAGGTGATCAGCCTGTGAATCTGCTCAGATGTCCAGGAAGCCCAGTTAGCCTGAATAGCTGCTTCAGCTTATCTTATTTGTTCCATTGCCTCATCTTCCTCTTGACAATACTCCATAGATTGTTAATGGTGTTCAGGTCAGGCCTGGTCGCTAGCTAATCAAACACAGTAACATCAGTCATTATAGCAGGAGTTTGTAGTTTCTGCAGTGTGCCAAGATGCTGGAAGGTTAAATATGTGTCTCCATAAGCCTCGTCAGCAGAGGGAAGCATGAAGCCCTCTAAAATGTGCCGCACATGGCTAAGCTGACTTTGACTCAGATGGCTTGGCTCCCAAAATCCTCATAGGGCTTTTCACAGAAGAGGAACTAGTTAACTAGCGCTGGTGCTGGATCCAGTTCTTCACTGGTTCTCTAAAAGAACCATCTTACTTTTGTACCAACTGAGACCCAGCTCATTAGAAATCTCTCATTCAGTTGGTGTTGATCCTCCATTTCTCATCTTGTGTTTTGTAAAGGCTCAGTGCAGGGACACAACCACAGAAATATTTGTCCAATTATCCCTGCAATCAGATGCCCTAAAATCACCACTGTAGTTTATCAACACCATCTTAGCTAGCGGTGTTTGTGAATGCTGTAGCATCTAAACAGTAACATCAGCACTGAAAATGGGAGTTTAACAAAGTCCTTTTAATCTCACCAGATGATGTTAATAAACCTTGCTAAATGTTGTTTAAGAGTACAGCCAGCAATTTTGTTTAGATCCTCTGCAAAATGATGTGCTGCAAGAGCAGCTTAAACAATACTGACCCTACTTAAAACTATGACGGGTTATAGCAAAATAAACTGCAATGGAGCGTTTCGTCATCAACAGAGTTAGGATGCTTCTGATGATTCTGGTTCAGGAGAGGCTTAACACAATGACTGCAGAAGGTTTTACCCAGCGCCCCTGAAACGTCTGTGTCGTGTTGCTGACCCTACCCAACATTGAGACCCTGCCCCAAACTCTTGAACGAGCTTTGAGTTACAATCCTCCCAAGGGTGCAGTTATCCCCGTTGCTTGGGTACTTTTTCTACAACACTTTTCCCTCCACTAAACTTTCCATTAATATGCTTGCATACTGGCCACTGAACAGCTAGCTTCTGTAGAAATGGCCTTCTGTGGCTTACCTTTCTTGTGGAGGATGTCAGTGATAGTCAGCTGGTTGACTGCTGAGCCAGCAGGCCTGATGACTGTTTTGGGGGTAAGATTACTTTTCTGATTAAACATCCTTGTAGTCTTTATGTAATATGCAATGTTGTGAGGAACTAAATTTCAGATTTTCTATTAGCTAACATTAACAGACATGTGCTTGACTATATCAACGTCTAATGAGTCTACACGAGTTCTCCTTTTTGAATAGAATAACTGAAAGGTAATTTTAAGATCATACTCAGATAATGGAGATGCTCCTGTAAATAAATGACAACTCCAGTTGAGAAACTTGAAACCACACATTGTATGCACATTGAAGACCTAGTTAAGGTGTCCACCCCAGGTATCAAACAAACACATCCTCGCTGGTTGTTAAGATCGAGGCTTTTAGCAGCGCTTTCTGTGACCACTCCAGGTAGAAAATAAAAATATTGGCTGACCTGACGGGGGAATCTCTTGTGATGGTGCCGTAGTTAAGGCTGACAGTTTGAATTATGTTCGTAATCTCCACCATGTACACTACAGTCTTTCCCACCTCCTATAAGGACAAAAGAACAACAAAGGCAATTCAAAAGAAGTATCCTGTGTTACATGTTTGTTTTCTGATGGCCAACAAATCCAATGATGAGAATAAAAAGGACAAAATATGGAAAGCACATTCCATCTTTTAAACTCAAATCTAAATTACGTCATTATCAGGATTATTACTTTAACAAAAATGAAGCAGAGGGCATGTAAAAGATTTAGTTCCAACTCTATTTCATAAAGCACATTCAAAACTAGAAAATGTCATCTCATGGCACTTTACCAAACAAACCTCTTTTACAAAACAATCAACTTTATATGAAGACATATAGTCAGTTTAATCCAGTCATGTAGACAGATTCAAATTCATTTAAATACATTCTGAGTTAATCCTCATTATCAAACAATCCAGTCAAATTCCATTTATTACACCACTTGGTCAAAAGTTATGTATCCAAGTAAACCCAGTAAATTGTGTTCTGGGTTTATTACGCCACCAAATAGTGACAGCATAATAGAGAATCACAAACTACCAATACCTCCTGACTAATGCAAAGATTCATCATATTCTGCAGGAAAACAATGAGGCATCCAGGAAATGCCCCAGCTGATGTACTGTTTGAAATAGTATGCAAACCTCGTTTACCCTGTGCTCCAATCAGCCTCCGGGTGATAAATGGCTTGTCTCCAGTGATTGTCAATTACTATGGATTGATTCTCAAAGAGTTATCACTAAAGGGACCAGTCAAGCTAACAGGTCTCTTTGAGGCCAAAACTTTACATCTGAACTTCTGCACACCAGTTTATTTTATCTCTAAAATAGTCCTCCAACCTTGGAATGAGGTGTTCACGAGCCGGCATTGTAAAACTGCAATGTTGGTCTAACAGCTGCTGTAACTAAGTCAGGTTTGTAGGCTGCCACAGTCTGAGATATTTTCAACTCTGACCACAAATTGCCAATCAGTCCAAAACGTTTTTTTTTTTAACTTAAGCAAACCACCAAATTACCTTCAAAGTGGCTTGAGGTTGTTGTCCATTTGGAAACTAATTTCTGCAAGAGTTTTAATTTCCTGGCTGAAGACTTGATGTCATCTTAACATTTCCACATAATGTTGCGTCCTCCTGATGCCATCCGTTTTTAAGAGGAGAACCAGTCCTGCCTGTAAGGTTAGTATTGTGTTCACAGGGTTGCAAAGTTGAACCTTTTTATTCTAAATGCAAAGATGGTCATTATCACTTAAGGAGTTCATCCTATAACCGGCAGGTTGCCGGTTTGGTCCCCTGCTCCGATCGTGTGTCGTTGCATCTTTGGGCAAGATGCTTCACCCACATTGCCTGCTGACGGTGGTCGATGTATGGCAGCCCCGCCTCTGTCAGTCTGCCCCAGGGCAGCTGTGTCTACTAACATAGCTCACTACGCTTTGGAGTTTTCGGACTTAATAAAGAGCTATATATGTACAAGCCGTTTACTATTTTGACCAAACTAACTTTTAAAATCAGGTTTTTGTTCCCAAGCTCATTTGCAAACTGTAACCAGGTTTTTATGTTACTTCTGGAGTAATGGCTTCTTTCTCTCCATCATGTCAGTACAGGACTGGTTTCACTGTGGATAATGATACTCTTACCAGCTTAGGCAGTCAGAGTCTTCACCAGGCGTTTTGCTAAGCTGTGGTGAGCCAAGCCTCCTGTAGCCGGGCGACTAATCAGGTCACTTCTGTAACTGCTGACATTTTAATCTTAACTAAAGCCACAGTCTTATATTTCCTAGGTGACCACTTAGTATAGAAACGTCAGTAGGCTGGCATGTGGCTGTACAGTCAGTTTTACACAGATCTGCTACAAACGGATTGCTCACATCATAATTACACCCAAATAGGCTAGGAGGCTTTCTGTAATATAAACTCACAAGCACAGTATATGCAATTAGCACTTTAAAGCAGACAGAGTGAAGTCGTGAACTTAGGATTCGACACCAAAACTACACAAGACTGATTACAGTTTGTAGATACACATTTTTACAGTGTTTGCCAGTACTTGGCTTCAAGTGTATTTCAAGAAAAAGAAAAAATCCCAATAAAATAAAAAAATTGTCAAACCCATTCTTTTAACGTCTGGTCCATGGTGTTTATATCCAACTCATTTTTCAGTATGTCGACATGATTTATGAATCTCACCACTCTGCGTGTCCCACAGCCGTCCATTGGGATATTGAACAATGCATACTCAGGGGTCACTCTCTGAGGTTTGCAGGTGGAGTTGTTGGCAGCGACCAGCAGCGCAGTAGAAAGAGGGGGGTCCGTGAGGGAGGCGGGCACAGAGAAGACCATGTGGCGGTCAATAGTGCATTCTGGAAGGATGAACAAAGACACACAAACAGATACACACGCACGGTTACGAAAAGGTTGCATGAACAAAAAGGTCAGAAATCTCAGGAGGCAATGGGTAAGACCCAAGATTCTTCCAGCCTGTTCACATTCTGTGTCACTGGCGGCTTGAATCATACTGTGCCGGCCCTGAATATGCTTCTTCACGCAGCCAGCAGCTACAGTACTTTTCGGTACTCTAAACAGCTCAACTGCACTTAGCTAAGTGGCGTGAAAATGCCAGTGGGGATAGGGAGTGGAGCTCACCATCCATTGGGTAGTAGCAGGCAGGGGGGTGCTTGTCGAAGCAGCAGCCCATGGAGAGGCACTGTGTCTGGGATATAGAGCTGGATCCGCAGGGGAGGCGGTATTCGCTGTGAAGGTTGCACTCTGAGGGGCAGCACGACAAATGTCAGGAGCACAGTTGAAATAACAGACAGAACTGGATAAACTGAACAGCCTTTTAGAGAGGTGAAACGTATCTACCATGCTCAGACCTCGGGATCACAAGTGGACAGGAAACCTTCACCTCCTTTCTTCCACTCTGTGTTGTGTAGAGGATGTTGATAATGTACATCTTCTCCTTTAAAAAAAAAAAAAAAAAGGGGGAAAAAGGGTCAGACAAAGGGTTAATATGCGCATAAAATAGTCACTTGTTCAAAATGTCATGTGCTCAGTGTGAAATCTGAATCAATACTTGCCTGCACACTCATATGACAGTGTGAATGTAACTGGAGAAACAAATGGATTTTGCCATCCTCGCCCTCACTTGCATAATATCCACATTCTTTAGGGGCTTCATGGAGGCTCGTCTGGTTCCCATCAGTGTCTTAAATATATAGGAATAAATAAGATCTTTCAGTGCAGACCTTAAAGAGAACAATTTCAGCCTTGCACAGCGAGGCAGAGTCCCCAGTCACAATAAAACCTCAAGGTTTGGCCCCGCTCCCTTTCAACGCACAGCACAGCTCTGAACCCTCTGAACCCATGCAGAACTGATGGCTACCATATGCACCTGGCGCATACACAAGCAGGCACACACCTTTAAGAACTATTTCTGAAACGGGTCCAGGGGGAAGCACGACCTTCATCTGCTGGACGGAGCAGAAGACTTCAGCCCTCGTGACAACGGATGGACCCGGCTTGTCCTTAGTGGTGCTCAGAGGGGAGGGGAAACTCCGCGGAGTAGCTGTTGCTGGAGTACCAGGGGTGCTCTGATATGGGCACTGCAGATTCACAGTCCTATTCTGCCCAGTGTAGAAGTCCCAATAATTTATGGGGAGAGAAATGGTTGTGGGAGTCTAAAAAGCGAGAGAGAGAGAGAGAAATCAATAATAAAAAAAAAAGTCAGAGCAACTATGTGTAGTTTAGATACAAAGAAAGTTTGAATTCACCTGAACGTACAAAAAAAAAAAAAAAAAAAAAAAAACTGTTCTTAATGGATTGGTCTTAAACATGAGTTATTTGACTAAACGGCTGATCTCTATGTACAAAGAAATATAGCTATTTTTTAAAAAACACAAAAAAGCAGACATTGAAGAGCAGTGGAAATCTAGAAATGAATCATAGCTTACTAGAGTTTCATGAAGCTTAACATGTGTTGTACATCTCTGGAGCTTATTAACTTTAATAGTTCTTTGGCTTATTCCAAAGATAAACCCTGTATTCAAACTTTAATATCATGTGATTTTTTTCATGGCTTACGTTCTGCATATTATTGCCACGTATTTTAAACGGATCAGAGTAAAGGATGATCTTTTTTCCCCTTTGAAGGCAAGAAGCCACATTTTTAGGTAAACACAAAAACCCAAAATCAACTGTAAACACAGACTGGCGGAAAACAGAAGAGTTAAGGAGTCTGACCTCTAACTGGCTGTGACAGGCCGGCAGGGGAGAGCGGAGGATTAAGCCGTGGTGCGCAGTCCTCTCTAACACGTAGCCACAGAATGGAGACACGCTGGAGAGCGACTGCCATGACTTTAATGGGTCTAAGGTAAGAAGCAGCATTGGTTAGATCTTTGATATAAAAAGAATTATCATCAATATAGTGCTTTGAAGGAGCAATAAGTCAGATATTTACTTTAAAATCAACCCAAATCATTCTCATTTGTCACCTGGGATGGGAGTAACATTCCCTATAAACAGTCAGTCCTCTCCATCAACAATGTCTTAGTCAAATTTTTCTCCTTTCAACTCTATAGAGGTACGGTACGAAACTACCAGCCGATAAAGTATTTCAGGTTCAAACAGGCAATGCCTTGATACCATCACTGAAAAACACAGTATTATTTAATTCAGAATGTATAAAGTGACAGCCAAAGATAATAATATGGGTTTTCTGTATAGAAGCGAATCTGTAAGTACCTGGATCCAAGCACCTCTAGGCATTTGTGAGAGTGCACTTGTGTATGTAAGATGTATCTGTGAGAAAAATGTAGAGCATGTTTTTAAATCAGTATTTATCTCAAAATGTGATGGTACCAGTGCAACTGACCTTACAAACCAGTAAAATTAAACTTTGAACTATATTTTTCCAGAATATTTAGTGAAAAATGCAACAACAGATCTTCATATTCAAACCCTAACAAAATTAGTCTTGAGAGCATTTTTGTCCTTTTCTTTAGTCTGGTTAATCTGATTGGCTGTGCTGCAGCTCACGCACACATACCTACAGAGTGGGCAAAGAGAGAGTCAGTCTGTGCTTGTAGATTCTGATTGAGTGAAATGAATTAATGGTGCACACCTTTTAAAGCTATAGTGGTAATCCTGTTCTGTGGAGCTGCAGGCCTGTAAAAACTAAAACCAGTCTCTGCCGTTTGGTCTGAAAGGCATGGACTTGGCAGAGGTTTATTCCTGCTATCCCCCGTAGACATTATACACTCACATCCCTCTGTCCGTCAAGTTCTGGAGGAAATCGGCATATCTATTGATTGTCCCACAAGCCAATCTTTCGGACACACTCACGTAACACCAGTGTGTGTGCTCGTTCCTTCCTGGTTTCCGCTTGCTGGCTGCGCATGGCACTTCTAGTGTTTATGTATCCAGTTAGCTTAGCGGTTAGCTTCGTTGTTAGCCGTTCATTGTTGTTCTGCTGCTCTCACTGTAGTCATTGAACATGACAGAGTCGCATGAAGCAAACCGTGATTATGTTTATGAGAAGAGGAAGGCCTCAGTAGAAAGAAATAAGATCAGAGCGGATTTGAGAGATTCCCCCCCACACGAACCCCCCTAAGAGCGGAACAGCAAAGTAAGACGGTGAGTGCATGCGCACTTATTCATAAAAGGGACTTGTGGAAACTTCCAGGAAAAAGTTTACGACACTAGCTTTAAACGATAAATTCTTACGCTTTAGATTTTGGGTAAAATATCAAATCTTTTCAAGCAAACAGGTTCAAGTCCAATTAAAGTCTTGAGTCATTGGTGTTAAAGACCAAATCAATTCACAAGTCTCTGAACACTTTTTCAAGTTAGGTCGTTTAAAAAAACAAATAAATCAATGACTCGTGTCTGACTCAAGTCCAAATCATGTGACTCGAGTCGCCACCTCTGAAGTTAAACATTGGAGAGAATTAAAAAAAAAAAAACTGTCAAATACCTAAAATGTTTTAAACAATAAATAGAATATTGAACTGATTGTGTACTTGAAATTTTCCAAGCAACATAAAAAAAAGGTAGCATCCCGTGCAAAATCTGGTACCAATACACGATTGGTCTTTTTTTAATACTGAATACCTACTCTGTATCAAACCAAGAAAACCTAGAACACCCCATCAGATCCCTTGCAGCGAACCCACAGTTGATCATCAGATTTGCACCTAGTAATGACTCTTTCAGCTAACCGAGCAGCAGTGCCCAGCAAAGGGTAAGGAAGGAGGTGATGCACTACTATACGCTTCATAAAGACAGAAAGCCACTCTGGTCATTTCAGCACTCTCTCTGGCATCTCATTTAAGAAAAAAAAAAAAAAAAAAAAAGAGGCCTTTATACAGTAAGAACCACAGTTCTTAACACGTTCTATGCAAAATCCCAGCCTTTTCCAAAAGGGTGAAGGATAGAAAGCAAGTGGATGGAACAAACAAAAAATGAGATCAGGAAGGACAAAAAGGAAGCAAGAAACAACAATAAAGAAAGCTTAGCATAGATGAAATGGAGGAGCGAAGGACACAAGGAGAGAGAGGACAAGAAAAAAAAGGAATGAAGAAATAAAACAAAAGAAAACAATCAAATAGGATAAGGAATACAAATATTTTTCCACCACCCCCATTCTTATCAAGAGGTGGAAAAAAACTAAAATCAGACTGCAGACCTATCCAGACTGCAAGAGGAACCATGAGGAATACATTTTAGCTGTTTTACACCTCTAGCTCTACTGCATCCCTCAATACCTATAACCTCCTCATGCCTCACTACAAACCCTGCAGGACAATTCACTGCAGTGAAGAACAGGTCCACTTGTGACTTACTCACTGCAGTCTAAAGAAGAAAAGAGCTTTTGTGTTTACACGAATACTGACCTCTGACCTGCACAGATTTGGGATCAGCAAAAGGCAGGAAAGCTGACATGTTCTCCTTCAGACACTGGATATGGGCCATCTGAGGGGCGACCCAGTCCGGGGCTGCGGTGCGAGAAGGAACCTTTGGATGGTGGGGAGGTGGCGGGTGGAGTTTAGGGTAGTTTCCTTGGTTGAAGTTGTGATGACTGGCTACCGGTTTCTGAGGCTCCTGTTTGATTGGTGGCAGATACGGAGGCAGCTGAAGGTGAAAGGGAGTTAGGACATTAGGTTGGCTGGAATAATATCTGGGACCATCAGGGGAGCCGACTGGTTGAGCAGCAGCAGGATGTGAAGCAGAGTAAGAAAGTGCTTGTTGGTGATAGTAAGACATCGGATAAAACGGACTAGTCTGATGCTGTGGATTCAAAGGCTGTTTTGGTGGAAAGGACGGACGAGGTAAAAGAGCTGGAGCTTGGGTCACGGGTGTCGCTGTGGACATAGGATAACGATGTTCCTGGTGATAGTACTGAGGATAGTATGGACCTGCTGGAGGTTCGGGGTTTCCTTCAGCTGATCGGGTCGGTTCCTGGTAATAGAAGGGCACGTAGGGATACAACACAGTATATGGATACTGAGACATGTGGTTAGGCAATTCAAAATCCTGATGTTCAGAAGGATCCTTCGAGTGAAAATGATGAGGGAAGTGCGGCAGATGGCTGCCAAAAGAAGAAGAAGCCTTTTCAGATGCAGAGGGGTTCTGGAAGTGTTTCTGCACAGACTCAGGGAAGTTATCAACGGTGGGATGAGGGGAACGAGGGCTTTGTAGGGCAAAAGGGAACGGTTTTGGTAGCAACAGGAAACCAGAAGAGGGGTAGTGCTGAAAATGTGGGATTTGCTTAGTCTGCTCATCAACTGGGGCTTGCTTTGAGGGCAGGAGAGTGGTAGTGTGGACGGGGGTGACTGGATCTGGGACGTATGAGGGCAGAGGCTCACCGGGAGACAGAGGAGGATACTGAGGCAGGGAGGGAGCATAGGGAAACTGAGGAATGACTGGGCAGGACAGAACATACTGTACATCATCCAATACGAGCCGAAGTTGCAGACCATCCTGTAAAGGAAAGGAAAAAGTCAGAAAAATCATTACCTGGTGAGCATGCTGGTACAGCAGTGGGTTAAATGAGAGAACTTACATGAGTCACGATACAAGGAGCACTGTGAGCGATAAGAAAGGTAACCTCCTGGGCGTCAGAGTCAACCTGGGACGCACATGTGTCAGATACAAACCGATCCTTTGCTCCATCCACTGGTAAACACATTAAACACTTCTTAGCAAGCAGTGGTGAGTTTTAGGCTTTTAGCTCCTACTTGAGGTTTTCCACTCCCTTTGTAATTTGCACATCTCGCATTTAGCTGTTGAAACTCACTGGTCACCCTCGTGTTTGTAAATCACATTTGAAATCCTCCATGCAATCCTCCAACATTCAGAAACACTACATTTATTATTATTTGATACCAAAGTGCTGCAAGTGATCT
Source organism: Fundulus heteroclitus (assembly GCF_011125445.2). Taxonomy (NCBI): domain Eukaryota; kingdom Metazoa; phylum Chordata; class Actinopteri; order Cyprinodontiformes; family Fundulidae; genus Fundulus; species Fundulus heteroclitus. The sequence continues at coordinate 9,644,339 of NC_046365.1, forward strand.
GTGTACAAAAATCAGATGAATCAGAAAAGCTTTTTTAGATATAAAAAGATATATGCCCCTGGTGAAGGGCCGGTGTGGCTGAATTAAAACAATTCTGTAAAAGAAGAGTCAAGATTCCTCCACATTGATGCAGAAGACTGACAGCTGCATTGCATAGGAAGTTGTTGCTGCAAAGGGTGGCACAATAGAGTCTTAAACAGGCCCATTGAGCCCTCACTGTGGCCTACATACCTATGACGCCGAGGACAGGTACACCGCGCCCCTGCCCTTGGATCTGCACCGCCATGCCATAGGCAGAGCAGAAGACTGAGGGAGCAGACAGGGAGTACATGGGAATAGCTGTGGATACCGTCATGGGGCAGGACAGCTTCAGTGGGCTCCCCAACCACACCATGGGCAGCACGTAACTGCCATTCTGACATAGGATAAATAAATAGACAATGATTAGCACAAACACACGATCACTAGAAATGAAAGACCATTTTTGCTCCTGATACCTCTTGAGTGATGTAGCAGCCATCATATGGCACCATCATCTCCAGCTCGGTCCATGAGGACTTCACTGAGTAGCCACAGTAGGAAGGTAGCTGGAAGATGGAGATGGGAGAGGCACTCCCTGGAGATGGAAATTTTTATTGTAAGATTTTGAATATTTGAGGTTTAGATAGACTACAGAACAATTACTTTATTTTCAGAACACTGCCGCACTCAGACACAAAGAAAAAACACCACAGTCATTCTGAGCTATCACAGTGCGTAATTTTAATTTTAATAATGAAGCTCAAAGAAAGTTCAAAACTTCAATTCAATTCAGTTTTATTTATATAGCGCCGATTCATGAAACATGTCATCTCAAGGCACTTTACAAAGTCAAATTTAATCATATTATGCAGATTGGTCCAAGATTTCCTATATAAGGGAACCAGCTGATTGCTTCAAAGTCCCAACAAGCAGCATTCACTCCTGGAGAAGCATAGAGCTACAGGGAGAGTCATCTGCATTGTCCATGGCTTTGCAGCAATCCCTCATACCGAGCAAGCATGAAGCGAAGCGAAAACTTGTGCTCGGGAATGTCAACAGCAAAGGTAGTTCAGCTATCAGGCAGAACAAGAGATAGCCACTGCCATAATAATCATCATTTGAAATGTGGCTCGTTCTGCTTTCTATAATCTCCGGGTAAACATAAGTCATCCATCCCATCTACTAATGAGGTGTATGCATCACACACTGGGTCACTTACCTCTGTCAACCAGGAGGTGTGCGTAGCCTTGACCTGAAGCAGTAAAGATCAAGACATTATCAGCACACTCCACCTGAGGTCTCATAGCCTTCCATTCAGAGAAATGTGGGTTGGAGTCAGACAGCAGGCCCAAAACATTCCCCTGAAATACAGAAAAACCTAAAAAAAAAAAAAAAAAAAAAACAGAAAATCTTCAAAATGATGTTGAAGTACATCTTAGTTCCTGAAAAAACACACAGATTTTTTTTTTTTTGGGGGGGTGACTAAAATCGATGCAGCAACGCAACCTTTTTATTTATTTATGTTATACTCGTTGAAGATCACCCAGAATGCAATTCAGAAGTCTCAAAGCACAGACCTAAGCATAGTGCAACCCTGCACGGGGAATTGGTCCGCAGAATGTGATCCAGGCACTTGCTGCTAGTTTGCCTTTATAAGGGATATAAGGAAGATTTTGTAAAAAAAAATAAGTAAGTTAAATTTAGAAGTAGAACTGGTTTGGAGATAACCAAACGTGATTCCAAGCTGCCGGAGAATGATCAATAATCGCACTGAATGCTACTTCATCTACAACTCATGTTACCAAGGGAGATATCTACTCATTAGTCCAGCTAAAATGTGTCAATAAGATTTTTTTTTCCAAGTTTTTTTTTTTTTTCAAAAGATGAAATTCTTTAACCAGCTTGTTAAAAGTCCATAAAAATAAAATTGATGTTCAAGTAAAGATGTATAGAAAACAGTACTGTAGTCAAAATATTAATATCCAAGCGAGGTAAAGATTGGGGTATCGACAGGAAGACCTTCTAAGCTCAGACTTGAAGCTCACCCCTATAAAGCCAAAATATCCGCGGAAACATCCAAAAAGCTCCTCTGCAATTAAGGTTTGACAGCTGAAATGTCAATAAACATTTTCTAGTAATTATTGAAGGGTATGAGTATTATATTTTAACATATTTAAAAACATTTTTATACCTTTTGCTGGCACTCATTTGTCAGAAACAAACCTGCTGCGTGACAAGGTTAATTTTATTTGTTCTTAATGACGTTATGAGACCTGCTTAAAAAAAAAGTCAGATTTTCTAAAAGGTTAAATTCATTAAAATACACAGTTTCCCCACTGTTATACATTTTCCATTCTGGTGAGCTGTGGTTGTCTCGTGAGGACATTTTGACCTGACCTGTAAAATCAGCTTGATAACCATCCTCAGGGTCTGGAGCAGAGGGTCTTCCTTCCACCTGGACTTCCCCAGTGGTCCAGGTGGAGCTGTTGAGGGCCAAGCTGTTGCTGGTTTGCTCAGGTTTCGGTGCCCTGACACGGCGGAGTGGATTAGTGGGAGGCTTGAAGTCTGACCGGGGCACCAGGAGTTCTGCCAGGCTGGATAAATCCAGACTCGGGGTCCATGAAACCTCTATAACCTCACGCGGCTGCCCCTGCGGACCGTGCTCGAGCCTCTCCCTCCCGGCTGAGGCGGACTCTCCTCGCCGGCCGGTCGCGTCATCTTCCCTTTGCGCTAAACTAACCGGACAACAGGGCTGGAAGGAATTCAAAAGCACGATAAGCACTAGTAAAAATACACGTATGACTCTTTTTTGTAAGCAAGTCATCGCGTGTGTGAGGACGTTCTTTCCCAGCACTGACGCTCACGCCCCACCTGAGCACGAGCCGATTAATTAGGCGTCATTTAGCACGAGCCAATTAAAGAGCAGCTAGGCGCCCGGTCCGGAGGAGAAAGCTTTCTCCCACTGCTAATCAGTCGTTTAGTTTTTTTGTTGCTTTGTGCTCTGTCACCATATTAAGTTTTAAAATCAGTTTAGGCCATCAATTTTACTCAGTTTACAAAAAAGTAATAAAATTTGGATTTAAAAAATAAAACTGGTGAAACGATTAGCATAGATTGTATCTGGGCATAATTTAATCAATATGTGTTGAAATGTAACAGTTAAATATCCTCAAATAAATAAAATTAACTTGCCTCTAACCAATTTAAAAATAATACTTTAGTAAATTATGTTATGACCATTCTGCTTCATGCCGCTTTAGACTTAGGACATTTCAGGCAGTGTTTATCCATTTATACTTTATTAATCATTGCAAAACATTTACAGACTTGACAGTTCATAAGCAACTTTTCCTAATGTGCATTTATAACCTACTCGCTCAAATAGATTAGCTCTAAAAACACGTAATTAGTAACGACTTCACAGCTGCATTCACTGTGCACAGGTTTTATGGATGCAGAGCATTCCCCCTGACAGACGTCTCATGAGATCAGAATCATAACGAACAAGAATTTTCTCTTTTTCTTTCATGCAGACATCTGGTCTGTCCACCATGATAAACACAAACAAGTTTGGTTTGGTATAATTTATTGCTGAAATAGCAATACATTTAAACAGCTAAGTCGAGCAAACCCTATGGCCCCAATTTAGCTCTATAATATCATGTTAAGTCATATATTTTTCCACATAATGATGCAAATCCAGCTGTAATTGAAGGTTCCTGCTGGTTCCTGACATAGCTAGGGCTTTTAAGTCCAACTGTCGCTCAGATGAAGCTCTCTCTGCTCTCTGCTCCTCATGAAGACCCTATCATGTACAAGTAAACCTTGTTGATGGACGCATGTTGAGTTGTAAGGTCATTTATTTATTAATAAACGATAAAGGTAACAGACCGGAATAAGAAACAGGAACCAGAAACGTGACAGAACAGAGACCAGATCAGGGTTTGCATAGCAGAGGACCTGACAATGAGAATGACTGGGCTGACTAAATAAGTAGGAAACAGAAGGAACAGCAGGGGGAGCAATTAGGCACAGGTAGAATGTGGAAAGGTAACTTAGACTGAGAGAGAGAGGGCAATGATCCCATAGAGACAGGAGGACAGCAGAATCTACAGGACTACATGATGGACGACCTGATATGATAGGATAAACTAAACTCAGGACAGGTAGGCAGGAAAACAATTAACATCATAATGAACGGAAACTGACTAAGACAGGAGCCGACTGATAGACTGCAAGACTGCAGGATCCTCAGGAGCCTAACGCCAAATAATCAAACTCCTGGGGATCCTGACGGATTCTGGGTCAGCATTCAGGTTTTACCACTCACATTTTAGCCTGGGTTATGCCGCCTCCACCTGTCCCTGTGCGCCACACGTGCCAGGCTCCAGCTCTGGTTGGCCCCTCGGCCGCTCTGAAATGAGCCTTGTCCCCTGTTGTAGCGCTGCTTGAGGCGGTCACTGTAACTTTTCAGGTGACGAACGAGGCAGGCCTTCGGCCCTGGACTGAACAACTGTCAAGGATGGATTAACTCGTGCAGTTTTTCTGTATTCTTAGTCAAACGATTATGGTTATGGTGGAGCGTGTAGTGATCATGTGGAATACAATACAAACTAAATGTATAATTCAATCTGATATAATTTTAGGGCGTCATTTTAAAATACATCTAGATGTCTTCTTTCTGGGGCTGTAGAGATAATATCCAGACAATTTGGGTACTGTACAAACACATTTTATTTATTTTCGATAGCCCCACTTCATCTATCTCTATTCTGATCTCTCCCGTTGCTGCAAGGCTCACACTGCACTTGCAGGATCTTTCATGCGATGAGACGGAATAGGCCATTTTAGTAGCGGGGGAAAGATGCCAAGGAAATGGCTTAGAATCTACTGACCCCGCTTTGTGATTTTTAATGGTTACAAGATTATGGCTGAGTTGCTTTCATCCACAATTGGTTCTACTTTGTCATAAAACTACTAATAATCAAATAGAAAATAAATTTCCATTTATTGCACAAATTAATTTTCTTCCTTAAACATATCAAGACCTTAAATAGGTTACGTATGAGGTCTCTCCACTGGCCACCCACTGACAAACGAGTATGAGAATGTAGGTTTTTTTCAGAAGCACACACATTGTTGCTGGTGTAGAAAACTCCTCTGGATCAGAAGTGGCATGCAACGGGAGCCAGCGCTGCGCAGCATCCACTCATCATTACCATGATATGAGAAACCAACAGGGGTCACACATAATGGCTGTGAATTACTGTGAGGAGAACATGCTTCCCTTAATTTATTCCCACACCCTCTAAAAACGATGCTGCTCTTAAATGATTTTCATCTCCCTCTGCTACTATCACAACAGGCTTAGCATCTTGGCTCCATTACTTAGCACTGGACAAAAAGTAACTCAAGTGCATCTTATGGGAAATGCGTTGATTCCAAAGAAAACAACTAAAAATAGCTTTCATAACCACGCAGCTGTTGTCTTCTCGGGGTTTTGAGTTGTAAACAAACTGTAATCAAGCATCCGCTTCAGGCAAATTATAAATGTAAATGAATTTTTCTTTTTTTGCCTCAACAAGCCCAACACATCAATATTAAAGAAATGCTGAAACTAAAACTTCTGTGCACCATAAAGGATCAAATGGTTTGCTTTTATGCATTGACAGGTTCCTATGATGACAATGACAAAATATTTATTGTCATTAAAATATTGTGTCTAATTTATTGTACAAAATGTATCAAAAAAAGAGAATACGTTAAAATATTTTTGTGTATTTTTTAATTAGAGAAGAAAAGAAAGTTGAATTTTTACGGCTCATGAGTACAATAAACTTGATAATCTTGGCCTATGTGTCAGAAAGTCTAACGTATAAGTCTAATCAAGTTTTGTATACATTTTGCAGCTCCGTGGTTTTAATGTACTGCCTTGGATTTCAAGAATCTTTATTGTCACCATGTGTTACCATAGTGAAATTTTGGTAACACATGTTATGTTATGTTATGTTATAAAGAAATTTAATCAGGGTGCACACAAATAACATATAAGACACAGATACAACAAGGCATAGGATTTCCACACATTTTTACTATTATATAAATACTGTATATATATATATATATATATATATATATATATATATATATATATATATATATATATATATATACACATATATACATATATATATACGGGAAAAAGTTGATTGCACTGACCAAGCATACTACCAGGGAAGCTTAAAGTGGGCAAATAGTCTTTAGGGTCTAATAAGACTTGTATCCGAGTCAAAAGAGTTCGATATCAGTCCCTTTGTGAACAATATGAATTACTGTGTTGTTGCATGAATTAATCCAGCGACGCTCCCTCAATGATACACTCATGCCTGCAGTAATTACCAGTCAACAATAGTAAGCCTTCATTTACAGAGCTGTGCAATCTGACATTCCTTAGAAATTAGAGTGTTCAAATGTACATTACCAGTAGGGTGATTTTAACATGTAACAGACCACAACTTCTCAGTGTGTGTGTGTGTGTGTGTGTGTGTGTGTGTGGGGGGGGGGGGCAATTTCCCTCACAGCTTTTGTAAATAAGCTGTTTTTGAGTCTATTACTTTCTGATTTACTGTTCCTGAAGCATTTACCTGACAGAAGTGGGCCAAACAGTGCGTTGTCCAGGTGGGTGTGATCTGTAGCAATGCTTCTTTTCTGGTATTGTGCAGCATAGGCCGTGTCCAGATCTTGTAGACAGTAACCCATAATGGCCTGTGCTGTGCTCGCCACCTATGCTAAATCCTTCCTCTCCTGCACAGTTCAGCTCCCACGACACACTGTTACGCTGAGATGCTAAATGCTTTCTATTGTAGCTCTGTAAAAGTATTTTAACAGTTTAGTGGAAGGTCCAGTCTGTTTCAGTTTCCTGAGGAAGAAGAGCTGTTGTTGGGTCTTCCTTACCAAGTGGCAGGTGTGTTCACAATCCAGGAGAAGTTGGAGATGTGAGAATACAGCCAACAATTTCCTAGTTTCATTTTCTTCCTTGAGGAGAAAGTGGGAGGCTGATATGAACTTGGAGCACAGGAAAGGGGACAGGCAAGCTGCAGAAAAGGAAGGGAAATCATGGGCATGGTCCACTTATAGCACGTTCACAACCAGTACAATAACAAGGGTTATTACTGCAGAGGATAATATGAATCTCCTGGTTCCTTCACTTTATGTCTGTTAAACTTAACACCATGCTAACTGTGGTCCAAACAATGCAAAAGATTTCCAAGGGTAGTGCCAGATGCATTGTATTTTTATGGGTCAATATTTTGGCCGATTTGTGGACCCCATCAGCTTGCACAACTCTTTGAGCAAGCCTATATTTCTCAGAAAACAAACTTTCTCCCCGTCTAACATTGAACCACGCAAGCTGAGGCACTGGTCTTTTCACGGCGAGTGAAACTCTGCCGTCAACAAATGAGGAAAAGAGTGAAAGAGAGCAAAAGAGGAAGTGAACGTGCCTGAACCCTTCCCAGCCTGGACAGAATAAAGCAGCCATTGTAGCGCTAAGAGCAGGACTTCATGTGTCCAGACAGTCTTCATTGAGGCATCTCTGGCTGTCAGATAGCTACGCTCCTCTAGGAAGCCACTCTGGGACAGTTTGTTTCATTCAAGATGGACCATGAAAGGTTTCACCGGATGTGTACCGTCTGCCCACTAATCCCCTAATATCATGGCTTCACTTGACCCCTGCTTACAGTAATGACAGCTGTCTGACGCTATCTGTTTTAATTATGTGTGTGAAGGAAAAGTAATGGTTGAGCAGTAGAATATTGAGATCACCACAGTCCATTCTGTTACTCATGGATGGCATGGATGGCATAAAAGATTTCTCCAAGCATTATGACTCACTGCTGAGGCTGGCATAACAAAAACCTGGTTAACTTCAGATTTTACTAATGGTAGAATACCAGAGATACACGAATGTTTGGGACAGGGCATGTTTCATTGGGTGACTCAGCTTTAATGGTAGTGTTGGGGAATCAGATTTACTGTTGTTTTAGAACAAGTGTAGAAAGTATTGAACTTTACATACCGACCCAAAAATAGCAAATAAACGTTTAGCAGTGTTTCACTTTACATAATATTCACACTGCAAATTTTGCAACTGCTTGCGCTGAAAAAAATATTAGCCAATATTAAGTGGCTAATATTAAATACATTGCTTTCTGGCTCTCCTGTACAATATTTGGTGATGTGTGCTGTTTGATGTAGCCATCATTGTTTAAGGGCGGCATTAATTGCAGCCTTTTCTCTAAAACCATGTTGTCGAATTTCCTTTATTCTTCTCAATCGCTGGGGTTCATGCTGGATCCAAAACAGAAAAACATTAGCACTGTTTAGGTGAAGGTTTTCTTCATCGCCCATGTTGCCACATATCGCTTGATTTCCAAAATATCATCCGCATCGATGGAAAAACAAAGGATTAAAAAAACGGGTTATTTCCACATTCAGCAGCACAGCAAACCTGAAAAACTAGTGACGTTTCCAAGATATAAACCAGTTTCTTTAAGGTGGAAACAGAGAAAAAACAACAAAAAATAAAAAGCCTCCTTGTTCCCAACAACTTTCTGGCCTGGTGCTTATGGGCTAAACAGAGATGTTCCAAAACAAAGAGAAATGCTGGCTCAGAGGCAAGCGGCGTAATAACTGTCTTTCCCTTCCAGATAAGATGAGTCTCTTATTTAATGGAGACCTTCAGTGAAAACTAGGGACAGCGGGCTTGAGCGAGGAATGTTCCTACAGTGCCTTGCAACTGCACCCCCCCCCCCCTTTTTAAACATTTTATCACTTTGCAAACACAAGCTTAGATGCATTTGACTGGGATTTCATGTGGAAGACAAACACAAAGTAGTGCACGGTGTCTAACACATACAGAGCAGTAACCTGGCCGAAATGTTTTGCACCTCGGTATTTGGTGCAACTCTGTAGGAACTGCAATTATCAAAGTGATTGTATGGAAGAGGAAGTTGGGCCTCAGCTACAGGTTCTCTCTTGTTTGTGTTTGACCCTGCCTGCTGCCGGAAAAAAAAAAAAAAAGATTTCTACGGAAGGGCATTACTCATTTGAAACGGAACACGCAGTTTGAAGAATAGTGATTTTAAAGCCGATTTTAAACAGATATAAATAACTTCACAAGCCCCTGCAACTCTTTGCTGTAACGCTGTGGAAAGCTGAGGATTTGGTGATCTGCGAGGCCTAAAAAAATGGATTTGGGAAGAGAAACATCAAAGCAAAGCGCTGATGAGAACTGTTCAGACATTTTTGTTCATGGTTCAGTGCTTGCTACAGTGGATCACCAGTGAGCCTGTTGACGCTGTTAATGAACCCATAAATGTTCTTCTTGGATAATCCGGTCAACGCTCTTGTAGTGGCTGAACGTTCATGAATCCCATGGATGCATGGGATTTCACAGACTGTGAAACATCACAGTTGTTATCTTGTCAAACGATATTAACTCTGCAAATTCAAAGATGCACAGACAGGTTGGGGATTTTTTTTTTATCCAGGTATTTAAGATCATGCAAATTCTCTAAAACTCACACATTACCATGACTGCTGTCCAACTCAGTCACGTTCTAGTGAGGCTCTAAGCTCAAGAAATTCACAGAGGTTCATGCATATTTTGACTTAGAACCCTTTAAACTGCTGTCACACCACATTAGAGGAATATTAATGTGGATTTCTATGGCTCTTTACAATGAAGCTGGTCCTCATCTGAACACAAACGGTAAAAATGAATGAGTTAAATAAAGAGGAGCTCTGAAATCGATCTCTGTTTCGTCAGAGCGAACACCACCAAGGTAGATGTTGACTGCTCCTAACCTCTTAACAGAACCCCTCTCCAAAACAGTCTGAACTTTGTCTTTACTATTTGCTCTAAATGTCTAGACTTCTTACTTCACATAATTTGTGTAACGGTGTCATGGGACAAAGAATCGCTGTCTGTGCTGGTCGCAGAGTTTTGAAAATGCAGAGCAGAGCGGTCTTGCCTCCAGGAATACAATAAGTTATTAATGAGCTCCTGCAGGGTTTGCCCCGAGTTGAGGAGCCTAAATTAAGCTGTGGTCAATTTTTTTGATTCTATGAGGAATTTTGTCTTTCACAGAGTTTACAGTTTCAGTGTTTTCAGATCTCGATGTCAGGTGTTTCCGCTAAAATTCAGAAGAGTTAGGGTTATTCAGAAACACGTCCAGTTTGAGCAAACCCTCGGTAGGTTGTCAATGGGATTGAGAACTGGGAATTTTCCTAATCATAAACCATGAAGTTAAATTTCTATAAAAAAAAATTATTAATGCATTGTCTTCATGATACCTGAGATCAGGTAAAAGGTCCTAGAGGGGAACCCGGACAGATCCTGTGGAACCCACTGAATGACCTAAAAACTCTGACTGCCAGTTTTTAGGTCATTCAGCAGGTTCCAAAGGTGTTCCCAGACCAGAGGGTATATACACTTCCTCCAGGGAGTGTTTCCTGTAAGGGGGGCATGCCCTGAAAACTTCGAAAGGGAAACGCCCAGGAGGAATCCTAATCAGATGCCTAAAACAGCTAAACGATCTCCGTTTAATTGTGGATGAGCAGCGGCTCAACTCCAGGCCTCCCAAGACGCTAGAACTCTGCAGCCAACCCAACCCGACCCACATTATGAAGAAAACTAATTTTGGTCGATCATTTCCGAGATTTTGTTTGTTTGGTCCTGATCCATATAGCTCATGGCATCAGATGTGACAGTCAGAACATCTACAGACTGGTAAACTGGGAGCGTTGTTTTTTGGCTCAAGTCTTTCTTAACCACAAAGGACCGGAGGAAAGGCTGTATTACCATGGGTGAGGCCCAGATATCAATCTAATCTATCCATCATCTGTTCCATTCTTCCGTCACTCATAAACAAGACCAAAAGCTACCAAAACTCCTCTAGTTGAGGCAAATGCTGACCCTCAACCTTGAGGAATGAACTATGTACTCAGGCTATGAAGAGCTGACTCTCATTCTGGCTGCTTTCACACCCGACTACAAACTGCTCTGCTACATGCTGAAGGTCATAGCACAAAGACGCCAACAGAACCACATCATCTGCAAAAACACAAAATACAAAGCTGAGACCTTGAGATTCCCTAACCGGATACCCTCCTCTCTGTGACTACGCTTTGAGATCCTGCCCTTGAACTCCACAAACAGGATCAGAAAAAATCAGGAAAAGAGGAAGTGACACACCACAAGAGAGACACTGTTTTTGGCTTGGGTATAAAAGGATCAGATCGCCTTTAAAAGCATCCCCAGAACCCTGATCACCTACGATAAGCCCCATAAAATGCCTCGAGGGCCTCTGCTCTACTGTTCTATGGCCCGGATGAAAGGTACTCTGCCCCTTCTGAGTTGGAGGTTAGAGAAGTGGTAAGAAACTTTTCATCCCCCAACAGTAACATTTCCTAAGAAGGCCGAGAAGAAGGCTCAATAGTTAGAATACACTCTCCAGGACCACCAGCCATAAGATCATGAATCCCACAGGTTTATGAAAGGGCTAAAACAGTGTGCAACTTAGGTGTCTCACCATCAACTTTCATTAACTTTGCATTTAACTGCATTTCATCCAAACACTCTACATGGCAGCCTAGACTCACTGCATCTGCCACGATAGGAACTAAAGCAATAATGTTAACACAAATATTTGCTTTCAATGCTTTCAGTGATAAATTCTACTTAAAATGGAAAGTGCACCTCAAAGTATTTGTCTTTTACAAGCAACATTTTAGTTTTTTCCCAAATTTGAGGGAATAAATTGGAAACTGTTGTCTTTCTTTTAACACGGCTAACTTGTGAGACCCTTTGTTTCTGATTTACAGTTATTTACAGTTCCCCTTTCTACAGAAAGCAGACTGCTTTGTTCACCTCATTAACATAGGGTATGTCCAGTCTATTGCTGGGTATGCTCCATGGCAAATTTGTAACGCTGCTGCCTTGCTGTAAAAGGCGGATCGTTCTGCTTGGAGTTTGCATATCTTCGCTGTGCATGTGTGTTCTGTCCGGGTACGCCTGTACCCTGACCCTGTAAGTTAGGGTCATCTGTGACTCTAAACTGCCCCTGGGTACAGGTGTGCAGAATTGTTCGTGTGTTCCTTTGCGACTCTGCTTAAATAGGAGAGTATAAACAATTGGTTGATGGATGGGTTATTGTTGAGCATGTAAAATTAAAAACCATTCATATCAGAATAATTTTAGTAAAGGTGTCCTTTGAGTACTTTAAACTTGGAGACTTTAGGAAATGAGTCAATACGTTTGGACTCTACCGGCCTGGACGACACCCTCAGGGTTAATCATGGTGGTAGCAGAGTCATGCTTTTTTTCAGTTTGGACAGAAATGGACATAATAAAACTTTTGTCACAGTTTATCCAAAACATCTGTCTTGTTGCTGAAACTTTTGAGATGGAGATCTCTTCTATTTACTGCCTTCTCTATGATTTTCTCCCATGCTAAAATTGTCACCATCTGAGTGCAGCTGTTGTGATATAGAAGATGGGGTTCCAGGGATTCGGATCTTACCGCGCCACTGCCAACATGTCTGCTTGATGAGCCATCTTTGCAGAAGTTATTCTGGGTGCATAATGAAGGAGAGGGAGAGGGGGAATCTTCCTCCAGCTCAAGTATTCTTAGAGATATTTTGGATCGCCTCACCTCATGAGGAAAGGTGTGCCAGCCACTGGACAGAGAGAGTTCAAAACATCACAGGAACTCATCACACGGTGGGACTTTGAGGTCCCACGGGCTGTTTTTTACGCACAGTTTGAAGGGCAACATGGTGGCGTACAGAGGCATGAGCGTCTCTTTTACTAAAAAAAAAAAAAAAAACATTTGAGGCTTTCTGGGTGGGGCTTAGTGCAGAGGAAAAAAAAGGGGAGTGAGAAAACAGGGAGAGATGTGTGCTGTGAATTAGAGGCAGGGTGGGGACACACTTTTTACACATTCACCAGCAGCTGCTGCGCCGAGGATTAACGCACTTTCAGGTAACTTTTCTTCAAAATCCGCGAAGTCCTGAACTGCGGGACTTTCTGCGGGACTGTGTAATCATTTTTATGTGCGATTAGAAAGAGTGATAAAGTTAGCCGAGCGAGTAGTAAAAGTGTTAAAGGAATTATTAAAGTAAGCGCAATAAGTGCGCCGAAGAGAGGAGTCGCGGTCGCACATTTTCTGCAATTATCTGTTTTTGCGCAAGTTTGTGCGTAGTTTTTGCTTGTTGTTGTATTCTCGCGCTCTTTTTAGAGTTGTTGACTGTGTGTGTGTGTGTGTGTGTGTGTGTGTGTGTGTGTGTGTGTGTGTGTGTGTGTGTGTGTAACCGAAGGGGTCCCATTTGGGAATGCCCAAACGTCCAAACAAACGCGCCTTTCTCGTCGACGGAACGTGCGGAAAGCGGCGAAAAACGAGCAGATAAGCCAAGATCAGCAGTTTTTAGAGCGGCTTAATGGACGGGAATGAACTTTTAGTAACCAAAAGAGGACTGAGACGTAAAGTGAAGCGCTTTGGAGCGTCAAATCCGCCTCACTGTGCGACGTGTCTGACTCCAGATGTTCAAAAATCCTCCTGACTCCAGGGGCGTGTTGGGACTCGCATGTAACGGCTCTCTCCCTCTCTCTCTTTCCCTCTTATTTAGTTAAGCTGTATAATTGGAACTCGTGCTGTGTGTTAATTGATGCGTCCTAAAAAGCGCATGTTGGTGGAAAACAAGCAATGATGTGCCTCCTTTCGCATTCCTCTCATTTCCCAGTTTTCCAAGGGTCACAATGTTGGTGCTGGCAGGGATCGTCGTTTTGCACATCACCACCATCATCCTGCTCCTGGTGGCCACCATTGATAATGTAAGGAGGATACTTTTGAAATTTCCTACTTAAAGGTGGTATCGGGAGCTGATTTGTTTTTTTCCCCCCCTACTAACCAATCTACACAGAAGCAAAGATGGAAAGTATCGATTATTCTTTAGGGGTTTTATAAAATTTTACCGATGGACAAAAAGCAATTCTGCTTTGTTTGTGTTTGGGTCAATGACGTCACAAGAGGCATAAGCTGATGGCTCTGGCTCAGTTCATCCCTTCAACATTTCCTTCCCCCACTTTGCCACTCGTTCCCTTCCTACGTCCATCTTGTACTCATAAAGAATTTGACGTATATGGTGACAGCCATAAACACTGATGGGAAACATATGGTCCAAGACTTCTAAACAATCTTTATAAAAAAGCAAGCCAGTATGTCTGCTACAGACTTTAAGAGGGGTTGGGGGCGCTTGATTTATTAACCAGGGACTTTAGCGGCCTGTGAGCCGTTTATGGTTCATAAGAATCTGTTCATGTTAGCTGTAGCTTGGTAATATTGGCCGCACTGATGTTGCTCTAACTGGATGTTGTATTAAATGAAGTTGGATCATCTGAAAACAAAAATAACTTAACACATAAAAACTTATTCTCTTAGTAAGCCCAGCTGAGTCGTTACAAAGACACTTCCTGTTAACTAAAATAAAAGCACACTCTGCTCTGTTCATTCAGAAAGTCAACATTCTTGCCCATTTACTAAACTTTGCTCTTATGTTTGAATTTATAGCTTTCCCCCCAGAACATGTCTACTTGTTAGACCTGACAATTAAGCTTTTCATTTCACATTTAGAACATGGTTGTACGCCTCTTGCTATTATTTATCTTTGAACATAAATTCTTATATATCTCTAAGAGAGTAAATGTTTATTAATTTTCTGAATAATTTCAAGCAGCCCATGTTGCAGGAGGAATGAAATGTTAAATTAAATTAGGCCTAGGGACAAAAAGACCCACAACAATGCAGTGGTATAGGAAAACTTCATCACATAATTTTGCGGTGTGAGATATGATTTGGATTAGAAACAATTTGCTTGTAAACATCTCTGTCATGTACATAAACTATTGTGTATAAATAAAAAAAAATTTTATTCTTCTGAACAGTGTAGATAGTCATAAAAATGTTCAATTTTCAGATGATTTAATTTATTATACATCGATTTCTCAAGACTACCATATGTGCCTTGATGCTGGTTCTGATCCTTGTGATCCTGTTGAATTTTATGAAATATGTCAAGATCAAACCTGCTGCTTGCAGTGATGCACGCTCAATACAAAATAGGCAATAGCAAACAACTCAATTTTGTAGACAAAAGCATTGGATACGAATCAACTAAAACAACAAAGGGGCTAAACTACCAGCACTCTGAGCTCATCATCTGGCATTAGTAAACATTAACGTTGTACAAGCACTCTCAGCTCACAAGATAGAGACACCATGTTGGATTTGCAGGAACAGAACGATATTTCAGATTAGGGCTAGGCAATATAGAAAAAAAAGCACATTGATAAAATAGAAATCATAATTATCGATATTGATAATTATTAAAAAAAAAATTCAAAACATATATTTCAACTGGAGCTCTGACCATTTTATACTGTAGCTTAATGACCTATGTTTAAATAAAGACACTGACTTCAAACACAACCCTTTGTTCAACCAACTTTTTATCAAAACTGTAAGCCTTAAAAAAAGAAAGAAAACAATAACGCGTGCTCTCTGAACTCTGAAGCTTGATGACACAGCTTTCCTGGGTCTGCGTCTGTGATTGGTTGGGAGGATGTAATGACTGTAGTATTAACCTACATGATTGGCTAGAATGCAAAAGTAAGGAAAACTATTGTTATATTGAACCTTTTATTGACCTTTTTTCTCTCTATTGAACCACACGTCTATTGATCGATATATTATTGTTATAGAATTATCGTACAGCCCTATTTCAAATTTGGAGAAAACCCCATTTTTGTTTTCACAAGTAATCATTCACAAATCACAAACATTTGACCAGTCTGTAATAAGTGTCGAATATTCTAGCCCAGTTTTGGCTGGATCGTGTGGTGCGTTCTTTACGCTGCTTTAATCCAGAGTGGTCCTGATGCCAAAAAAAAAAAAAACACAGTAAATTTAGGTTAGATTAGTGTAAATATATTAGATGTTGGATCTGAGACGATCAGACTCCGTCCGCATTCCTTAACTGTGACATACGTTTACTCTCAAACTAAAGCACGCCCCAGCACATGCCAGGTTTAGCGTCATTTTTGGCTAACAGTTAGCCAGTCTCGGTATTCTCATGGTGCCAGTCTTCCTTAGGTCACCTTAAATGGTGAGACTTAAGAGCAACTTCATTTTTTACTTCAAAATAAGAGTCTCAAAAAGAGATGTAGGACGTTAAGCTTAAAACGCTCATTTCATACTCATTGGTCATGATAATAGCACACACAGTCACATGCTAACACCAACCGGATGGCATTTCAGGTGACAGACTTTGATGAGAAATGTTGTAGCACTTTTAGATAAGAAAGGAAAGGTTCTGAAGGGTTTTGATGTAGTTTCTGAAACCTTCAAGTTCACGTCCCGTCCGCCTTAATCTTCTTGACAAACTATTTCCATGACGTTTTGGCAAATATCTGAAAATCTATGCAGAGTTGTCAAATACAGCTCTAAAGTTTTGGCGTGGCAGTAAACAGGAGACATTTTAAAGGAGGCATTTGATAAAAAATAAAAATAAATAATGAATTAAGTGGAGAAAAATGTAAGAGGAATACAAATGGAAAGATTTAAAAAAATAACTGATTCTTAACTTATACCCTGCATGATGTCACCACAAAGCGTGTGTGTGGGATCGTATTACAAAGACTATAGACTTTAATTTGACCCAATAATGCTCTCCAACAAAATAGCTAAAGACATAGAAAAACCCAACCATTTTGTTCCTTAGGTGTCTAAAGTTAATTTGATTGATTTCACAGAAAAGTCTGGCTAATGGCTCAGAACAGCCGCAGTCTACAGCCAGTCTTCAGCATTGCCTTTCCCTGCACCTCAGGGCTCTCAGCCGGGCATGTGTGGACAACATTTGGAAACAAGCCGGCGTTGAATGTCAGAATACGTTTTCACCGCCCACTGTGCTGCAGATCTTCAAACCTCCACATGCACAAAAGCAGGCCGAGCAATGCTTACAGAATAATAAAAAAAAAGCCTTGTAGGAGAACAGTGAACTGATCTGCCCACACTGATACACACACACACACTTACATCAGTGGGGAAAAACAGGGTGAGGAGAGAAAGCACAAACCTTTGCGGGTAATAAATCTAAACGTTTTCCGTGTAATCACTCTGTACGTTTTGACATTTATTCTTGTTTTTCAGGCCTGGTGGGTCACTGAAACTGCGACCACAGACCTTTGGGGCAGGTGGGACTTGAAAAACCTAGCCTGGCATTACAGCGAGCTGCAGAAATACACCGAAGTCCAATCAGGTTTGAATGCAGAGAACAACTCAACTTCAGCCGCGCCAATGGCAGAAAGCTCAAACGTTTTTTTTCCCCGTCTCGCTGCAGACTTCCTCCAGTCGGTGCAGGCCACCTCGGTGCTGGCCTGCGTCTTCACCATCCTGGCCCTGTTTGTGTTTGTGGCCCAGCTGTTTACCCTGCCCAAAGGCCAGAGGTTCATCTTCACCGGCGTGTTACAGCTAATCGCCTGTAAGTAACCTGGAGTCAAACGGGGAGTGCCGCTGCCAGAGATATTGATTCATGCTTCTGTTTCGTATGGCTGTTATTTTTTTTTTTAAATATATTTTGTTTGTTTAATGCTCGGCTGACCGAAGTCAATAATGCCATTAAGCCTCCGTGCTTCTGGTACGGCGCGGACCAGACGCAAGGCTGAAAGATTACAAGCAGAAACAAATATGTTGAGATTCTGTCACATTACAGAGAGATGCGTTATTAGTAACCCCTGAGGCACACGTGAATGATTATTAAAAACAATAACAGTGTGTGTGTGAGATCAGGTTTTAAAGGCCATGAGAAAAATGGGACGAGCCTCCATGTAGAGAACCCAAATCCTTGGCTTTCCGTGATACTAAGCTGGTATTTCTCTGCTCTAAAGAGTGTCCTTCGCCTGACTTACGGCCCATATCCCGTCTGCAGCAATAGTTCTGGTAGCATTTCCTCATCCAGATCACTGCTAATCTCTTCCACCCCAATCATCTGCAGTCCGGAGCTGCTTTTCGTTAAAACAGTGCTGTTTGTTTGCTAACAGCGGTTTGTGTTCGGCTATTTTGGATGTAAATGCCAATTCCTTTACTTGATCTTTTTCCTTCAGTCACAGACATTGACTCCTGTCTTTTGGTTTGGCAGATGCATGCAGTGCGTCATATATTTAATTCAGCTTTCCCCCCCCCCCTACTTCAAATTTCAGGATTTTATCTGAGAGAGCAACACAAAGTAGCCCAAAACTAAGAAGCGAAAGGAATTCCTGGTTCGCTAACTGTTTTGAAGCAACTTCTTATTCAGCTTGATTCCCCCCGATGCCCTTAAATAACTGGGTGCAACAAATTGCCTTCATGAGTGAATAGACTCCATCTGCGTGTGATTTTTATCTCAGCACAAACGAAAGCAGGGTCCGTTGGTAGAGCGATATCCCGCTCTTTGAACCCCTCGCAGAACTCTGTTCAATGCATCTAAAAACACAGCTGCACAAAACTGTAGTCTGTAATCGTCTATCATCCTCCTTCCATTTCAGTAACTTGTGCTACTTTGTGTTTTTCTATTACCTTAAATCCAAATAAAATAGATTTTAGGTTTTTGCATGTGATGTGGCAAAATGTAAACAAAAAGGATGGGTATAAATGTTTGACGTCTCGCCACTTCATAGCAGAACGTGTTGCGTGGAAATTTTTTTACCCTGGCCCGTTCTGACGTCTCCGTTACTCCGCCAGTTTGTTCCCAGTCTGTTTGTTCTCTCTTTAAATTAGAGGCACGTCTATCTGGGAACAACAACTGTGTTGAATTATCTTCCCGGGCTTTTATCATCCTTTCCATTGTTTCAGCTGTCAGCGCCTTTGGCAGGGCCGCGTTTCCTGTCCGTCCGCCAGCTCACTCGCGTCTGCCAGCACACCACGCTAACCCTAGACTCAATTGCAAAATCCGGGGCCAATGCAACTTGTCTCTCATCGCTTTTAATACGTTTTAAGACCATATTGTCTGACGCACGTACGTATCAGATAATGGTTAGCATGCTTTTATTTATCTCGGAGACATGAAGCGAAGAAGAGAAAGGAGGTCAGGGAACACCCAAAGACGACTCCGCTGCCGTTACAGCCCCCAGTGGGGGACGCAGAAGGGCGGGACAGTTTAAGACTCATGTTTCTGTGCGATCCAGGAGTAATGAACAGAAATCAGGTCGGCTTCCAAGAAGGGGGAACTAGCTCCTTTTTATCTCGCAGAAGGTGGGAAAGTAAAAAGGTACTTTTTAATGTGGTGGATCAACAAAAACAGCACAGAAGCAGCGTTAAAGAGATCAGGATTTAACACATCCCTTTTTTTCCTTCCATGTTCGGCTCCAAAACAAAGCTTCAGTTGACGAGTAGCTTACCAAGCCGCCGCTGCCCGGGACGTTGCATTGTTCCAGAGCTTTGTCGCTTCAGTCACGATTCGAAACAATTGCATTTTTTTCATCCTGCAAGCCTACGGCTGCAGAGGTTCTGTTTTTCAGTGTGCAGCCAAAGACAGCAAAGCCTGGAAGGATCGCGTCAGAACCACTGATCAGGATTAAACCTGCCATGCATTTAAACGTGATTGTAATGGCCGTGGAAAGAGCTTAAAGATCGTGTCGGGTGTTTCCGTTGGCGTTTATTCATCCAGGGCATCGTGCTGCTTCTGGACGGGTTTTTAAGACAATACTGTAGGCTAATCAGTCAGCGGGTAAAATCAAAAGAACTGGACAGTACTGCCGTAGCTGGTTAAAACAGGATTTCACATCTGCACCACCTTCTGCCTTCTCCTCTCAGCCATTCGTATTGAACATTTGCTGATGATGGATAAGCACAAGAAACACACAGAACAGCAGCCTCTTGGAAATGTTCTGCCATCGTGACTTAGCACCACGTGGAAAACATGTAGCTGTAATTCTTATTTTTATTTTACAGGCACATCTACACAAAATTAGAATACCATTAAACCGTTTTAGTAAAACTCTTTACAAAAAATTTGAAAAAATTTACTTTATGTTCGTTAATCTTGATGATTATGGGTTACAGTGACTGAAAATTCTAAATTTGGGGTCTCATAAAATCAGATTGCACTAAGTAATAAAGTATTTTTATGTACAAAATTATGTTAGCCTACATGATTATGTGGAAAACTGCTGACGACTCAGCTCCCCAGGAAACAGGCCATTAAAGGTCTTTGTTAAAGGTGGCTGTTCACAGAGTGCTTCATCCAAGCCTAATGATTTAAAGTTGAGTGGAAGGAAAAAGTGTAACAGGAAGAGCTCCAACAGGGATAACCGTAGCAATGAAATGATTGGGAAGCACAGCCCATACGAGAGTTTGGGGCAGAGTCACATGCTGTGGACTGCAGCTGGGCTCAGAGCTTCAGAAGCCAGAACACAGACAGACGAGAACAGGAGACAGCGTGTCACTTTCCTTCTGTTGAACACTTCTTTAAGTTCTGATCCCAGAGGTCCAGTCAGTGCAGATATATCTGGACATACTTACCTGCAGGCCAACATTTCTGGTCTGATGTAAGATTGTAAGGTTCTGAAAACCTGCGTCTTATAATCCCTAATCATCAAAAGGAACAGAAATAATTGCCATTTGTCACTATTTAAAGGTACATACCCATGTTATTTGGCTTTTTTAAATTTCTACATCAGTAGCTCAGTCTAGTTGTATACAAAGTTCTGATGAAAGATTATCACTTCCTTATGGCATATTGTTGTTTTATGCTTTCTTATTGCTCAATTTGTTAGTAAATAAAGTGTTTCGTGTTTAAAGGAAGTACGTACTGCACATGTGCAGCAGGGGTTAAAACAAGGAAGCGGCTAACGCCTCTTAGCGTCTCACAGAGAAACAATGAATAATGGTCTAAGATCCAGTGGAAAAAAAACCCCACAAAAAAATATATGAATCCAAGAGGCTCGGCTGTGACCGCAGAGTTGACTGACGTGATTAAACGTTCTGATAAGAGGCTTGTAAAGTTTTTGTAGCTCGGTATATTCAATTAATAACAGTTGGTCTTCAATCACGCCGAGCTGCCGCTTTATTGCGAGGCATTGCAGAGGGTCAGGCTCGGTCCGGCATTATTTACAAGTGACTTATAAATTGTCGGGCGTTATTATAGTTCATAGTACCGTCATGCCGTCTGTTTATATTTGTTCATGACGCCCGAGAGCAAATGATCTTTCGGCTGAAAAAGGACTATCAAAACACTTTTAAGATGTATAATACCTTTGGTATTTTTTTTAATTAGCATGTTATGTGGCTATATACCTTTAATGGATCTAATATTCATAGTTTTACTGAATGAAATACATTTTTCAATGATATATTTACTGATATGCAGCAATCGAGCCATCTTTAATGTTGACGTTTTTGCTGTTGAGAGAAAACATGGCTACTTTTTAAAGTCCTATCTCTGTGCATCGCCGCTCTCCTCTTCCCCCCCCCCCTCCTCCTGCAGGCCTCTGCATAATGACTGGAGCCTCCATCTACACAGCACAGCTTCACACTGCTGACAAAGGACAGTACGGGCACAGCTACATCCTGGCGTGGATCTCCTTCGTCCTCACTGGCTTTCTCACCATCACCTACGTCGTCCTGCGGAAGAGGAGCGAGTGAACCGGCGACGAGGAGGAGGGTGGGGCCCGGGTCCATGTTCCTCTGCAGCAGCTCGGGAGGCGGACGCGTCCTCCCAGTTGTCTCAAGACTTGTCAGCTTCGTCCGCAGCTAGGAACATGTTGGAATGCTAACGAGCCAAAACTTTGTTTTGATTTTAACAAATTTGAGTTGGAGAGTGGGACTGTGTCGGGTAGGATGAGGAACGTGTAACCTTAACAGAACTAATTAATCATTAATATCTACTTGTAGGTGTGGAAGCGGAGTCCAGATATGCTCAGTATTTTAAAGGAATAGTTTGTGTGAAATGTTCTTGCTTGTTGTTTTTCTGAGTGCCGACAGGATTCCCACCGGGCTGTCTGACCCGCCGCTGTTCGGCTCAGCTTAACTCAAAAGTTAAGGGGTACAGTTCCAGTCAGAAGTACGCCTGCATTCCTCATCGGCATGCGTTTAATATTCTTTTTGTCGCGCTGAATTCATTTTCTAAGCTACTACCCTTTTGTCATAATGGTTTTTCAAAACAAAAACTGGGATTTATTGGGAATTTTCTCCAATCCAGCTGGTACCTGCGGGCTCAGATGTCTACCTGCAGACTAATATTTGGTCAAATGTCAGCATGTTGCAGAGAAACCAAGCTCTAGTTGTCGCCATAAACAAGCTCCCAGCACAACTCCCGGCTGGATATTTCACCACCACTCTTCTCAGAATTGGTGATTCTGGTTGAAGCCTCATGTCAGCCTGGGGAGCATCGTCCTGTCGGGACGCCCCGCTGTGTCCGAGTATCAACCGTCCAGCTGCTGACTGGAGATAAAAGGTATAAAGATAGACGTGGTTCATTATTTCATCACATCTGAGAGATGCGCCGGTACCACCGGGACCAAAATAAACCCCACAGCAGAACAGGATCCAGTCTTTTGTCTTCTCGGATCATAAAACCTTTCTCCAGTGGACATCTGGCTTGTCCATGTAGGCAGCTGCAACATTCTGCTGAGCTTCAGGATTAAAGGGAAGGTGCTTCTTCCTTCCACAGCGCCCCCCTCAGTCCACGGCGAAGTAACATTCCCTCTGGACAGTGACACAGATGTTTTAGTCTCCAGGTCGTCATAAACCTGGGCCTTAGCGGTTCCTGGACTGCACCTGAATGTCCTAACCTGTTTATTCGATGGTGGACACTTAAGACTGGAGACGGCGTTCCGACAGGACAACGATCACCAGCTTAGACAAAAACCAGTTGTGGAACGGCCCCCAACATTAGCCCGGTCGACAATCTGTGGTCTACGCTTAAAGGGAGGCTTCCTGCCTGAAAACGAACCCATTTAGATGAACTCCACCACTTTGGTAGGACGAGCCTTAAAACAACGAGCCAGAATTATACCAAAAGCCTCCCGACAGAAATCTATCCTGAACTTAATGAGGGTGGATGTTTTTGTTACCCTGTATGGATTGGAGAAAAAAAAAAAAATTCAAACATGCGCATCTAATGGTCATCTTTTAAAAATCCCTGAAGTTGTTTGCTGCATCATTCCACCCTGAAGCTCACGCTCCTGACGGGTAGATCTACCTTTAAGCCCAAAAACCACCCTCAGAGCAAACTTTGAGCGGACGGTTCTGATGAGTGCCTTCAGAAGACGCTCCTGTGAGATACTGTATTTGACGAGCCGAGATGAAATGGTTGGTGTGAGGCTGATGGTTACTACTGCCCTGTATCTGAGAGGGTACAGCCGGTCGCCTTAGCAGCAAATACTGATGAACACAGTCTTACTTCACAGGACATTTATTCATTTCTCCTTACTTTACGAGTGCGGCATATACCTTCTACGTCTATGTACAATGTAACCAACTCTATTTTTGTAGCATTTTGTATCGAGTGTACTTTTTGAAGCTATATGTTTGGTTTTCTGTCCGTATTCAGCTGCTATCTTACGTAAAGTACGTTTGTACAAGTGAACCTTAAAACAATCCAGGGACGAAAGGGTGGAGGCGTTACATTTCTACCATTTAACAGAACTATGCATTAGACTATGTGTGTGTGTGTGTGTACATTGGAATCTAAGCCATGTCTTTTACTAATAAAGCCAATTCAAACACACACAAGTTGTGTTTCATCTCAAGCGACACACAATGCAGAGAAGCTCGGTTTTACGTCATGTAAAAGAGTTGGTCCGGGTGGAAATGAGTGCACAACATAAAATGTTTCCATTTGCAGGACAGGCCTTCCTCGGGCCTTACAACAGGCCCGTCCGAGGCGGGAATATTCCATTACACACGGTATTGTTCCCGGAGGAAGTGAGCTCAAGTCCAGCGGAGCTAAATGCCTTGACCATACGGCGCAATTCTCTCCAGAACCACCAGGTGGAGGAGGTGATTCTGCTCGGCCGTCAGGAAGGGCCTGCGGAGAGAAGAGCCACGATTGAGATGGAAGTTAAAGGCAGAAAATGCTTCCCGCTGCTCGCCACGTGAAGGAGGCGGGACATTTGTGGATGCTCACCACAGCTCGGTCTGCAAGGCCTTCAGGGACTCCGTGTCTTTCTCCTGACACGCCATCTGCAGAACAGATCTGCTGTTAGACACCGGACCAATAAAAACACCAGTGCAGATTCAAGCGGGCTTGTTAACCTCTCTGTTTTCTGTGTTTACAGCCTCATGACATGAAGCTCAGGCAGCATAATGAGAACAAATAAACCCTCCTAGTACATTCAAGCGATTTTACTCATACAGTGGCCTGCTTGGAACATTTACGCTTATTGTCACGTTACAAACGTCCGTCTACGTGTGTGTATCTGGGACAGACGGCCTCATAGTGCACAACTGAGATCTGGAGGGAAAATGAAACGCTGATGTCAATATTTACAAATTAAAACCCGGCAAAGCGTGGCATGCATTTAACAATCCAGCTCCTCGTTTTAATACTTTTGTACAAGTCGAAGCACATTTCACTACAATTACAGCACCAGGCCTTTTGGGGTGTGCCTGTAGCTGCTCTGCACATGCAGAGACTGAAGTTTTGACTTATTCTTCAGTACAACAGACCTCAGCCAGTCAGGTTGGATGAAGAGCATCCCCCAAAATCAACTCAACTAGATTTAGATGAGGCCAAATAACGTGCTTTGATCCACTGCACTGTAGCTCTTGCTGAATAGTTCCAGCCTTTTGTCTTTTCAGCAGATAATATGAAACATCTCCGCAGTGCGATGCTCCCACGACACAAATGTTGACCACAACAGTGATTAATGTCTTGGCTGACGTTAAAACCAGAACTTTAAACAACGTTTGTGTGCATGTGAAGGGGGGGAAAAAGGTCAGGAACTCTTTGATTTGGACGAGTACATGCGTCCCAAAACTCACCACCACAGACTGCAGAAGCAGGAACACGTTCTCAGGCAGGAAGGTCACTGAAAGAGCAAACCACGTTCGTATTTAGTCCACTATCTGACGGCTACATTTTCCTCCAGCTCAACAAAACAGTTAAAATATCCAGGAGCCTCTACCTTGGCTGTGAGGGTCGAAGGACTCCCAGGCATACCTCTCCAGGGTCTGAGCATGTTCTGGTAGCAACTTCTGAGGCGGAGGCTGCAGAGAAACACACACACACACACACACACACACACACACACGTTAATGCAACAGCCCCGGTGTGTGAGGACTTGCGGTTGTTTTATTGCCTAAAATCCAAGGTTTGACTTTTTATTTTAATTTTTATTAACTGGGTCAAGGCTCGTTTCTCTCTAAATCCTGACAGCGATAAAAACTTCAGTGCCTTGCAGAAGTTTTCTAATCCATTAAAAATGTCCCCATGTAGTTCTGTTACGACCACAAACTTCGGTGCGTCTTATAACGATTCTATGAGACAGAAAACTAAAAACTAAACCTAGAGCATAATTGTTCAGTAGTCTGAGAATCATACATGGTTTATAAGGGTTTTACATAAACATCTGAGCAGTGTGGAGTGCGTATGTATTCACCTCCCTCTACGCTGAGACCCCTAAAAAGAAGCCCCCTCCTGCGTCTCACTTAACCCCGAAGACCCAGAATCACACGAGACAAGTCAGGGACACAGTTTTGGAAAAGTCTGAAGCCGAATCAGATTAAAACAAGGGTAAAAAAAAGATCATGTTCTTTGGTCCACTCTACACACCTGGCCTCTATGGAGGGGGGGGGGGGGGGGTACAGCTATTGTCCTGTAGGGGACGTCACACATGTGATAGGAGGTGATGTGGTTAGAAGGGACCAGCATGGAGCTTTCTGGCCTAAAAATAAAATAACATTTACGGTGCCACTGTGAAGGGGCAAGACCTTAGAGGCTTACCTTCCAGCAGGACGATCAAGTCCATCTCTGGTCAAACCGTCGACTCCATACATCATAAAGCTGATTTTTAACGCAGGGCACAGCCTTCCAAACATTGCATCTGAGCGCTCCCTTTAAAAATAGGGATTTTCTACACACTGATGATGCTATTCCACATATCGCACAGCTCTAGATCTAAGCTAGTTTCTTTCTATGGCACGTTTCAGCAACAAGACATTTCATTTCAGGGACAGAGCTCTGAGCTCTATTACTGTAGCAAAATTGATTAGAAAGAAGTTGGGACCTCAATCCAAGATGTTACAGACGTTCTTCATGCAGGAAAAACTGAGCTTGACGTTTTGGTAGAGACGCGTCCGTAAAGAGCCGCGGCTGCAGCTGCAGCAAAAGGTGGCTCTACAGGGGTTTTTATTTAGCAAAACATTTTTAAAAACCTCGCCAAATTTGCTCGACTTTGTTGAAGATTCAATGAAAATACACTGAGATGTTTGGCTGTCGTGAAAGGTATGTGAATAACTTTTGGAAGACCCTGTTGGATGCGTCTTAAAATGAAAGACAGGTACAGAACAACAACGACGACACAGCTTTTTTTGCCATGCTTACCTCTAGTAACATCAGCAGCAGCACTCTGGATATCTCACATTTTGCCACGATGTCCAAAAAGGCCCCTTTTATTTAATAAAGAACCAAGACGGACACTGGTTAGTTTTTCAGTTAGGCCACAGGAAAAGAGACAACAACAACATGAGAAATAGACTGTGGGTTTTAAAGGTTCCCGCTGAAGGCTGCGGTGAGCTACATCCAGTGAGCGGACCGCCTCGGCGGCCGGAGCCTCACCGATTGGCTGTGTGGTGCCGGGCAGCTGCAGGCCTCTCTCCTGACACATCAGCTGCATCTCTGTGAACACCGACAGAGCTCCGTCATAGTCGCCTGCAAATCAGACGGCAGGAATAAAAAGTCAGACGTCTGGAGTCGAGCCCAGCAACGACGTGATCTCATTCAGAATGAGTCGGCCCGACTCACGCGTGAGGATTTTACACGTGGCCATCTCTCCCATGGACAGCAGGGCTTCCACGGGCGTCTGCGTCTGCAAATCGGCAGCCCTCTGGAAGTGGACGATGGCCTCTCCTGGTCGGTTCATTTCCTGTCGAGGAGCGGAAGGGAAGACCCAGTGCGCCGTGTGGGTTATATAAACCCTGAGGCCGAAAGCAAAACGGGGAAATCTGCTGCGTTAATCAGACGGGACAGCTGGAAGACGGCGATCAAACCTTGAGCGCGTTGCCGAGCTCCAAGCACAGGCTGGCTGCCATCACAGGCTGGTTCATCTCAATGTACACCTGCAACACATTTCCCCCCCCCCTCAGCTTTCAGTCACGACAAGAATGTAGGCAGGGATCCCATCTGCACACGGACGCCGTCTGTTTTCAGGTTTTCACGGCGAGCGTAGCTGCGCCACGCGGTCTACCTTAACGGCGAAGCTGTAGCAGTTGAGGGCGGCCTGGAGGTGCTCGTCGAAGCCCGGCGCCTGCAGCGCTCTGATCTCCCTCTCGGAGGAGAGGAAGAGACGTGCTGCGTCGGTCAGGGCCAGAGCTTCTCCAGGAGCGTTGAACAGAGTCTGCTCGCACCTGCAGACAAAACCAGCAGGGATGGAAAAAAAAACACTGGGAGCTCCGTCATCCGGAGAAAAGTCACTGTGGGGGCTAGGCCGACGCTTAAAACCACTAGAGTGTTTTTAAACCGCAATCTTATGGTTGACGCGCATTTGCCGGGGTGGAAATGTCCAGACGCTGTTCTTGCAGTTAAAAGCCGTTTTATTCCCACTTTAGCTTTCTTATAAAGCGAAAGATAATACAAACGGCCAGCTGTGTTGTGACAGCGTTTACCAGCCAAACCGATTTGCCCTTTCCGGTGAAACACACATCATTTCCTGTCTTATATAGACTTTACACATATTGGCGTCTACAGTCGTTTTGAAATTGTCAGTTTTTAGCTACTGAGGGCATAGGGTGCAAGGGCCCAGCGTTATTTCCCAAATTTCTCTGTAAACGTCTTGAAGGCAGATCCAATCTTATATCTGTAGTGTCTCCTCCAGCATGATACGAAAAATAAATAAATAAAAAATCAAGGAACTGAACCCCTTAATATTTTTGGATTTATATAAAAAAGAAAGCCAGAGTATTTAGACCGTCAACCTTTTTTAGACTGAACAGGAAATGAACAGAAATAGCTCTCAGTTCTGTCCAGCTGCAACTCTAAAGGGAAAAAAAAAACGGTTTGACCTTTTTAGGTCAAACATTAAAAACCCACAACTTTAAACTAACCGGCGCTTACTGACTGTAGGAACCTAACTGGTGTAAATCTGATTCATTTAGATATCCGCAGCACCCACACAACTAAATGTGACTCAAACAGGATGAAAGTAAAATAGATTTAGGCTCCGGCGCATTAATAAACTAATAAAGGCAGGACCTGGCCAGCAGCCGATCAGTCACGCGGACAGGAAAAATGGGGAAAACGTGGCAGATGCACAACCTGCCTAAGCCCTGGGTGCAGTAGGCAGCTTTTGCTGCAGCCGTCTCCTTAGCTGCTCGCGCGCGGTGCGTGACTAAACACGCCTCGGCTAGCTTGAAGTGCTTGCCTTTCTAGGGCCACAAAGGTAAGCATTTGGGCCTTTGAAGACTTCCAGCAACATTTCTAACTTGTTCATTTGGCAGCGACCAGATGCTTGATCTGCCAGGTTTGTTTCCCAACTGCAGCTCTGAGTCAGCGGAGGCTTGGAGCCAAAGTACGCTGACTTACACGGCGAACGCACCCTCCTAGAGCTGCAGACCCATACGTTTGTTCACAACATAGAGGAAAGAATTAAATTAGGAAAAATGATGCGGATTGAAGTAGGTGGATTATTATAGCGGATGTCATCATATATATTGCAGCCGTGAGTGCATTTAGCTCCATGCAGTCATGTATCCGATCACTCAGAGCCAATAATACTGCGACCAAAGCCTTTTACTGTTTTTATTAACGATAGGGCCTTCTCTTGTCTACAGGCCAAGTAAATGCAATCGATTTACATTAGCACTGTACAGACAGACCTTGCATTACTTCTTTTAAAACAAGAATGGTCTGTCAGCCAGTTTCCTCAGTGATCCCATCCATCTGAGTCTAGCCAACGTGAAGAGCGGACCTTAACAGAGCAACTCACCGAGCCATGGCCAGGTTACAGAAAGCCGCATACTGAAGGCAGTCCTGCTGCTTCAGCTCCTTCGCCAGCTGACCTGGAAGCACGCATGCAGAAGAGAGATCAGTGAAACGCTTCTAAAACATCTGCTCCCCGTCATGAGAGGGCCAGAGCGAGTCGCGGCGCCGCCGTCCAGCTCCGGCGTCCCCGCCAGAGACACGGGGATTAGAGCGTGAGACGACGGGAGCCCTGTGCAGGACGCACAACCCCACAATCAATACGACTAAACCGAGAGGACAGACCCGACCGAAACGATAAACATACACGGGTCTCTGAATGTGCTGAGAAAAACAGACGTTCTCCATCTTTTTCTTGTTCTACCAAGCCGCATTTAGAGAGTTTCTTTATGCCTCTTTAGAAACATCAAAACTAACTACGCTGCCTTGCTTGTTGCATTTAAGTTTTGGAGCTGGATGTCTTATATTAACGTTTTCTTTTTAAAACGCTATTTGATGGTTTCAGTCTTTGGGGGTCATGTTTTTTTGTTGCTAGTTTAGTTTGTGTTTCTTTAGGACTTGTGGGCCACATCTGTGTTGTTCATCTCGCCGCGAGGTCACTTTCCCATAAATCCTTTGTCACACTGAGGTCATTTTTAACCCTTTGCTGCTACGTTAGTTACAATTTCACTTGTTTTCTTAAATTTTTTCCTCAGTGGGTCTTTTGGGTCGGGAGATTGTCATTCTGCTCCTTCAGAAAACAGTTTCACTGTTTCAGGATATTTTGGAGCAACCCTGCATCAACATGCAGGTTTTTTTCCTGCTTTAATGACAGTTTCAAGTAGTTTTCTACAATCTACTTATGTGCTGCTATAATTAAATATCCTTATGTGCTGTAACAAATAGCACCTGACAAACTGGTAATTATTTTATAAGTAGTTTATCATATTAGGAGCTGAACCATGATCAGAATCACAAATCAGTGGAAATAAGGCGGAATAAAAACGCTTTCAGAAAATATTGCTTAATCATATTTATATGTGAAATCTTAGACTTATATGCCTATTTTTTTCAATATTTATCTAAAAAAATACATTATCACAAAGAATGATAAACTGATATGCGGCTTGTTTATAAGTAGGTGGCAACAGGTGATTCTATAGTTAGGAACTGGCAAATGGAAGCTGAAGTAAACTATTAGCCAGACATTTAATGGGTAACATTAATGAACCTTAGGGAAACTCTGGAGACAAATAGCTGTCAGATTCACTGGTCCAGCCGGAGACTGTGTGTGAGACTGCAGCTTCATTATGGCTCAAAAGGGCAGGGGATTTTGCAATGCATTGTGGGATGCGGTGTGCGTTTTCCAGGGCAAAGGCTTTCGTTTACATTGCTGATTCAGATGATGTGCTGTGAGAGATAGAGACCCAAAGTGCTTGAAAAATGGACCGTACTAAAGAGATAGGTGACAGATTGTACCGAGACCTCGATCTGAAGGTTTATCTCAGATAAACAGCAGGAGTGATCCATTTAAGAATGATAAACTGACAAAGGATTTACATGACCTGCCGCCCATTTAGAAGCCGAGTTTGCTTTCTATCTCATCAGTGGAGTTAGTTTTTATACCGCCGATGAATTCAGAGATGTTGCGTCTTCCAGCGCTCATGGACAAAGCAACTTTGGGTGGGTCCAGGATCTTTCGTCTTAAAGAGAAAACTTGTCATTTCACAGGTACATAAACAACACACCTTCATCTCTCAGCGCTCCTCCTCTGCTTCGGTGTCTGCTGGACAAATTTGTTTAAAACCATTTTAAGCCTGACATCCACTCTGCATTTATGTAGGAAACATTTAGGGGCTTATGGGTCAATTTATTTATTTATGAAGCAGGGAATTTTCAGAGTCCAAAACTTGTCTAGCTCTCCCTCATCATACATGGCTGGACTCAGTTTGTGATGTCTCTTATGGTATTATTGTAACTTTCATCTGAATTCAAGACAGTTTTACTCCTGCTGAGACCACTGATAAAAGACAATTAATGAAATGTTTTACACTATCAATAACCGTGGATTAACACGGTAAACAACATAAACATTACCCGGTTCAATTTGAACAAAAACACTAAGTTATCATGGCGTCTGACGTGGGAGATGCAGGTGGAGCAGCAGCACGAATAACTACTGGTCCAGTCTCCCGTCTCCTTGCTCTCCGTGTAAATCTCTCATTATCTGCAACTCTAACCTCCATGTGTCTGAGATTTAGTAAGGGTGGCTGGATGGGTTTCAGTCACTTCTAGGCTAGGCTAGCCAATCTAAATCTGTGGAGCCTTCTAAAAGCTGCGTGTAAAACAACATAACAAGTCTAGACCCAAACTTCCCAGTCTGAAAAATGCCCTGAACACACATGTAACGGGATATGGCGTCGAAAGTGAGGTTTGGTCCTCTAACGGCTGCTAATTCAGGGTCCATTCGCCATCTCTGCTTTGATACTACGTTGGAGAACTGAAAAATCTCAACCTTTCGTTCTTTTTCCCTCCCGAAGCGATCGCGTGAACGAGTGTGATAGTTAACGACAGCACCATGTTTTTAACTTTTCAAAGACAAAAGAACCGAAAACAAAAGGCAGCGCTGTGGATGCAGGCAGTGTAAGCAAATAGAAGCCTGTATCCAGATGTCCAGGCGTCCCACAATGCAATGCAGTTGTTACGTCACCCTTTTAAGCCCCATGGAGCAGGACGCTGATACCATTTCTGACCAAAACCGGACAATCTCATAGCATCTTGAGTTTTTGGGGGCCTTGCAACATTAAATCGGACAGAACGCTGATATGTCATGTAAACCAGAACAAGTTTTAGCAGATTACAGAAAAAGAAATAGTGTCATTACAAAAAAAAATAAAAATTCTTTTTTTATCCGGCGACATTGCTCAGTGTCTGAGGACGAACGAAAACATAAAGGCTGCTCACTGAACGCGACAATATGTTCTGAAGAACATCTCCGGCAAGCTGCAGCTGCTGCTTAGGCAGCGGCACCACTGCCATATGCTCCTTTATGTTTAGGAACACAAAGAATTCCAAGTTGGACTATAAAGTTTGTTCACATTTCTCTCCCCTAGAGGAATATAATGACATCCTCATGACCATAAATTTACAGATTTTGGATTATGTCTAAGGGAAGAACTAACACCATTACAGTTAACTCCTTGATGACTAGATGCCACCTTCTGCTTCACTTAAAGGAGTAACGGCCTCCAGAATGTCCAAAATCTGAAATATTTGCATGGCGGTATATTTTAGTATTTGTTAACTAGGAGAACCCTATAGCTTGAGTTTGTGTTGATTTTTTTTTTTACCCCCTTCCTCTCACATAGCACATTTTTATGTCACCATGCAGATGAAGGAAGGAGTAGACATTATTTAGTGTCAGCTTTGTAAAAACTTTAAGCAGTTCAGACAGCAACCCAAATTAAATTGCACAAGTAAAAACTTTCCAGCCTTTCGGCTGTTCTTGACGGTTTGACTGGCGCTGTCGCTAGCATTTTACTGTCGCTGTAATTAAAATATAGGTAGCTAAATCTGTCTCTGACATCCTGCAGACTGTGTTTGACAACCATGCCTCTTTCTGACTGCGTTCTGTCCTGTCAGGCTCTTTCAGCAAACTGCTCCACTGGAGCTGTAACAGTCTCCTGATGAGCATCTTTGATTGCCCAGGAGAAATGTTAGAAAAACAGAGTAGAATAGCGCACAGTTCCATAAGTAATCTAAAGCATTTGTAGATCTTTGTAAAGCGATTTGGATCACAACTTAAGATTCCTAAAGTCAGTGGAAGCTTACGGATTATTTTTCATTTTAAGGAATGTGTCTTCGAATATAAAGATCACATTCTAAAAGCAGCAGGTTAAATGTTTAGTTCTAGAAAACACGATTGTTACAAGCTGAGTCATAATGGTTTTCTAAATGAGTACTCATCATTTACAATAATTTTAACAATTTAGCTTTAGTGTTTATCTCCTATTCTGTTGAAAAGTGTACAAAACATTGTACAGTCTCCTTGGTCTAAACAGCAGATAATCTTTCACCCGGGTTATGGATCAACTCACCAAACTGCTCGCTGGCTTCAGCTACATTGGGCTTTCGGAGGAAACGTCTGCAATGAAAAAGCAAAAACCTTTCAAAATCTGGGACTTTCAGGAGAGGAGCCAGCGTGTGAATAGCTTAGAATGGAACGTAAAACATCAAAAGCATTTACATGAAAATAATAGCTGAAGTGAAGCTTTCTAGATTTGTAGATTAATCTTTTGACTTGAGTTAGGGGCTAAAATCTGACAGTGATGGATACTCGAGTTTAATTATTGCTGCACAAAATATGTCGACGTGTTAATCACACAACAGCAATATTAGAAAGGACTGTCTGGATTGAGTTTAAACTTTAGATGCCAATAAACCTATTGGATGGAGGTCAGTGAAGTAAAATGTTCACATCTGACACAGATAACCACATGATGAAGGTCGCACAATGCTGGAACCCCAGATGAGAAATGGAAGAGCAAAAACTACAGGGATTTAGAGTATATTTAGCAATGTTACTGCAAAAGTGTGATTTTTCTAGTATTGTGAAGCCCTCGTTTAATGTATATTTATAATAGACTGGGGGAAAAAATCTATGTTTTTCATAGAAATGAAAGTAAACAATGAAAAAAAAACTCAGTTCGGGTCAGAGAGTGTGATATTACCTATGAGTTTTACTTAAAACAAAAATCATAAAAAAATATGAGTACAAACTGATTTACTTTATACATGACGATAACAGTAGAAATCTCTAATTTCTTTGCTTTATTTGCCTCTAACGTGAACATGCAGTGACCAATGAACACAAAAATCAAGAATAGGATGGAAAACATTTTTTCTTCTTCTTTTAATTAATTAGAAATTTGATCCACAATGAATTAGTTTAATAACTTACATGATTCCCAGTAGGAATATAATAAACAGACATTTGATCACCAAACCAGTACTCCATTCTTTAGTCCAGTCAATAGGTTTGCAGTATAGACTATTCATGTGGGAGGGTTACAAGCTAAACAACAGGCAAGTATGAAATTACTGATCGGTTTTCTCTTGCTCTACTAATTTTAGCAACATATTTTTGTGCAGGTAGAACAAGGCTTGTGGTCACATCCATGTTGCATGCCTGACACAGCTGATTTGAGAAGTGTCTTGGTGCATTATGTGCTACATGTTTGAGAGCATCTGGTCCTGTAACCAATCAGTCCAGCTAACAATAACTGATGACGGCAAAGCTTAGTTAGTAAAAGACACAGATGACAACGGCATACGGTACATATGAGTTGGCAGACACAGATCATAACAGAAGTAACAGGAATGAACAGCGATCGCTAGCTTCGCCTCTTAGCATTAGCTTTCAATATTACATACAATGCATTCAAGATAATAAATAACGTTCTTAACGACGTCTACTCGTTCCTTTTAATCTCAGTTTGAAGCAGAATAGCTCAAGGTCTTACTGACTTCTTTAATTTATTTGACACGGCTCTGTATCTCGCCAGGAAATCTCCTTCCGCAGCCATGGCCGACACAGCAAAACAAACCCAAGCCGGAAGTTATCCTGACAGCAGCTTCGCCATTGGCTTACTGGCAAACCCCTTAAGATTCCATTGGCTGGCGTCTACCAACAGGAAAAGCCCATATATGGAGAGTGCAAACTTGTCTGAGCGACAGGTAACGCTACCAACCTTTTAAAGGCGATCGTTTATATTTTGTGGTTACGGAGGCTCTTACTACTAGACTTATTTATTTATCCCTTTCTTGCACACATTATGATAATCTCATTCAGCATTTTTTACTATTCTCAATTATCGTTAGGCATAGAAATAGAAGCAATGAAATTATTTTCCTACCACGTTCTTTTCTAAGTTTTACATGTATTTCGACTCTAAAGGTTATGTGGCAAAAAAATAGGATAATATATGGAATAAAATTATAAAATCTAATGAAACACTGGCTTCTGAGCTTCTTCTCATAACGGTTTTGTCTCAGCTCTGTATTTTTGCCCTTAGGATGATCTCTGCATTTTAATATTTCTTTTTTACAAAAGACAGCAAACATATTGTATATGACAATAAACATATAAAGAAGTTAGACATCAATGAGTGACATACCAACCAAACAGCTGTCAGTCACAATGAACACAGAAACAAGGCGGACACTCTTAGAGCCTCCAAGTATCTGATATTTTTCCTTCTTTTGTGGATGAGCTTCATCGGCTGGCAAATCCTCACTATCATCACTACATCTGAATCCAAATCCTTCCTTTTCCGAGAGACACATAGAAAGGTCTTTTCTCTAGCATCATACTCACTTAGATGTCAAAGACCTACCTGCAGGTCTTTGACATGTACACTACTGGATTCCAGCTGTAAAGCATAAAGAGGCTCTGATGTAGCTCACAAAAGTGAATTAATCTGCAAAAAAATATTGTTTAGGCTAGCCCAAAAAAACTGTGAAATACGGTTTAATAGCAACCATAAGTTTACTGCTGTGCTGCCTAAGAACCATCTGGCCACAGTAATTGTCAACATTTCAAAACAATCTCTGAAGGTGAATCATGATATTTATTTAAATGGGCAGATGCTTATTTGAAATTACCTCCCAACATAATGTAAAATGAATACTTAAATATTGATGTTACCAATATTTGTATACCTGTAAGTGTATTGTACTATAAAGGGACTGACAGGATTTTGCCGAGGTGCTCTGTATTTCTGGCTGACTGCTGTCTGTGTGGGTTATATCAAGAAGGGGGGGTATAACTTAAGGGGTCACTCAAACTTCAAGATCCGCAATTTTAGAACAACAAGGAAAAGCTTCTGTATTTCAATTAAAGGTGTAAAGTTATGGAATAAGTTACATGAAGATTTAAAACAAAGCAATAGTTTAACACAATTCAAAAGAAAGTACAAAGAGGTAATTTTCAATAGATACACACATGGGGACAGAAAGCAATAAGGTGTGTATTGAAGATAATAACTTGGTGTAAGGGTTTAGAAAGATAAACCAGCATAAAATGGGAAAATGTATAGGTAAATATTAGTAACTGTTACTTCTAACTGCCACTTTGATTTTGATTTTTTTTTAATGACAGTAGGACTCTAAAGTCTCAAGTGTTTAGGGGTAGGAGTTTATAAGTTCTCACTTCTTCCTACCCCATTTTGAGCATGATATGTTAACTGAAACAAAATCTGTATTTTCTCTTCTTTCTTATGCACTTCTTGTTACTGTGCACTATTTTATTTTTATATTTGTATCATGTTCATGTTCGAATAAAGCCGTTAAATACACACTCCAGTTCAATACAATGGCTTACTATATGTACAAGCCATTGCATCGCTAATAATAATAGAGTTATAAAAATAATAATACACAATCATTCTGAAAAACAGCTTCTGAGCAGCTGCCCACAGTGGAAACTACAGTGCATTAAAGGGTTAAGCAGAGAAAAAAACATTATATATATATATATATATATATATATATATATATATATATATATATATATATATATATATATATATGAAATGTTATTTTTCTCTGCTTTCGGCCATGATATATATATAAAATCAATAAATGAAACTTCTGTTGTTGATTCAGCGACATTTATTGCATTCAGCTGATGTGTAACAACAATAGGACACAGACTCTGGTCATTTTAATGCTTTGATGTAGTTATTTACACTGTTTTATTGTACAACCTCTGAAAGAGTCTCTTTTGTTTTGCTTTTACTTCTCTTTTGCCTGGTGATGTAAAGGTGTCGTTGGAAAAGCCCTGATGTTCATCCGACCCCGTGAAGCAAGATCAGTGAAGAGCAGTTTATGCAACTCAAAAGTTCTCATAAACAGACTCAAAGATGCCTTCATCCTGGTGTTCAGGGGTTTGCTTCACCTGTGGGAGCAGAGCACAACACAGAGTTGTGTGTTTTATTTTGACATAAAATCTTTTATTACCAGGCATGTACGGTTCACTAACCTCTTTCGAGAGTTCTGTTTCTGGGGATTTAGTTTTCGTTTGCTGCTCATCACTTTTGGCAGCTGAGTGGTCCAGCACGTCATAAATGGACCTGGTCCGAGGCTCTAGACTCTGTCATGTCAGGATTCGAGAAATATTAACCAAAGAAGACTCATAAAAATCATGGCAGAAGGCGGAAAAGAAAAAGGCGAGTGAAAAACGATGCTTACAGCATAGAAAGAAGACGACTGAGCTGTTGTCATGTCCATGTTGTCTTCCTCATTTTCCGTCTCCTTCTCTTCTCTCCTCTCCTTCTGTTTTCTGCTCCTGACCAGAGAGTTAGAGCTGGTCTCTATCTAAGAAAGTGCAGACATATTTGGAAAGAAGCTTAATGGAGACAGGTTAACAGCAAACTGATGTTAAAATGATTGTTCAGCTGCATCGTCTGAAGTTTAGGGAGCATATTAAATAAAATTTCAAAAATTTGATACAGCAGGAACATCAATTAGAGAAAGATCCGCCATCCAGGGTCCTGCTTTTCTGACCTAGTATGCAAATAACTATGTTTTAGTGTTTTTGTAATTATTTGCCGATGTGGGTTTATTTTTAGGGGGTGGTAGGCGTGGGGTGTTTGACCGTCGTGGGTTGATGATGTCAGTGGCGCTGGCACCAGGTGCAGCAGATCACTGATTCGCCAAGAACACCCCCTCACTTTCCAATTACCTATTAGTAGCAAAGGCAGAAGAAGCCTTTTTGGAGCTTGAAGAAATACTGATTAAGATTTTGTGGGAGTAACGGATGTACCACCATAGCAGTACAAACCTGAACCGAAAAGTGGATTTCCAGAATCAATAGAGAACTCAGATTTGGAGTCTGATTATGAGACTCCAAGACTATGGGTTGGGTCCATTGAATGGCGAGAACCGACTGTCACATGATCTGCTAGCATGGCGCAGTTAAAAAGGTGTGTTTATATTTTACCGTGGATGTTCTATTTGTGTTGGGATTTTGAAGATTTATTTCAACTGTTGTCTTTCAGGGTGATATAATTATACAGCACAGTAAATGACAACAGATTTATTCAACACAGATTCAATAAGTTTTAAAGTCTGATTCTGTAAATTAGAATATTGAAAATTGAATTCATTTCAGTAAGTAAATAAAAAAGTCACTATGTGTCTATAATACAGAAATGTTTGCTTAGTGAGAATTATGTTTAAAACTTGCTTAAAGGAGCATTACAGAAGTGGAAAGGATAAATATAATTTATTTTCTTTCCCATACGTTATAATTGCCCGACGTGTAAAATGAGTTATCCTTTGTTTACCGCAGTTGCCTCTACAGGATGGATTAGTCGATTTTTGAGAGAATGCAAGATGCGCTGCATGGTCTTGTTTACCTGGCTACTTTGTTGAGTCTCCGCCATCATTGGCGCGTTTGTGAGAGAACAGGGGCTAACTTCAATATTTATAACTTTCTTACCCCAGCAGACATTACACCTCTAAACAAAAGACCTGTGCAATCAAAGCGGCAGATGCTTTTCTGCAAACTTCAGAGGAGGCAAAATTCTGTGAAAACTCTGGAACGTTCACTATGCTCCTTTAAAAGTTGTTATTTTCAAAAAGTATGTTTATTCAGACCAACAATCGTCAATAGAACACATATTCTTTGTTACTGAATATGATTGCACACTTATGTTTGGAGAAATTGTCATTGGTAAGTTGCAGAGAAACCACATTTTCTTTTTCGCCACCACCAACCTTCAGACACCTTTTTGGACATATAACTGATGTTTTGGCAGAATTGGTGCAGAGTTTATTCATAATAAATTTTTTAAAAGGACATATCATGCAAAATCCACTATTTTAGCCTTTGAATACAATTAGATTTTTTTTGTACTTGCAGAACATTTGAATGTAGTCTCTTCAGGCGCTGGGAAGATATCTTTATGTTCTTTTTTGGTCATATTTCTCAAGCCGTTCAGTTTTCTCTATTACGTTTTTGAACAATTACATCACAGTATTTGCTGCAGAACTGCTAAACGAGGTCATGGACCTTTGGTTTACCAATTTTGAAAATCTACCATTTTTATTCCTCTGAGCAGTTTACCCGAGACAATCCCACCGTCTTTTTTTTCTACTGAGGTCTTCCTGTTCTTCTTATAAACTTTCAGCGACTCTCAGCCATTTTCAAAGTATACATGAGAACAGCGAAGCTACAACGAACGGCTGAAACCGGAGCTCACTGGATACATAAACACCAGAACAGCCCATGCGCTGGAAGAGGACACTAGCGAGGAACTTGCACGCACATTGGCATTACGTGAGCCACCAGAATGATTAGCATGTGGGACAACCAGTAGATAAGATTATCCCATTGAACTTGAAGCTGAAAAAGATTATCTACTATATCTTTAAAGAGGAAATCAAACCAAAGCTTTGCAGGTCCACTTTATATAGATCAAAACTGAATGATTTCGACATGAAAAGGAAGAATTGAAAAACGTGATATGTCATTTAAGCAAAGTCCACCTGTTTTTCAATAGCCTCTCTTTTTTCTGAGCTAGGGGTTAGTTTTAGGAGTAAGGTGTCAGTTAGGTTCAGGTTAGGGCTAGGTTTAGATTTATAAAGGTTAGGGTTAGGGTTAAGGTCAAGGTAGGGCTATAGAAAGAGTTGAAAATGAGTAGAAGTAAATGGAAGTCAAGGCACTGTCCTCAGTAAATATTTAAAACAAGGACATGAATGTATGCACATGTTTTTTTTGACTGGCGCTGTACTTTTCCAAATTCGTGAAAATCTGCACAGGTTTTGTAACATCCCAGCATGAGATACAAAACCACTCCTATGTCTTACAACATGCCCTTTCTTAACTTCAGCACAGCGCAAATCTTACCCAATGTCCTCTGAAGACACAAACCGAACCAAGCACGCTGAAGACCAGCAGCACGCCAGTGAAGAGACCCACTATGATGATCTCTCTGTAGTCCAACATCGGAGACTTCACGTGGAACTTATCTAGAAAACACACAAGGTTAGATTTTGCTGGAATGTAGCACAGCTGGATGGCAAAGCTTGACCCATAGAGTCCCCATGTGGTGGGGAAATATTTATGATCAAAGCACTTTTTGCTCCTTGTGTCAACTGTTATGGTGTATTTTAATCCAAGGTACAAGGGCCCCTCATCAGCAAACATTGATTTTTGAGTTCTTGCAATGAAATCAGTTAGTTGTGTGAAAGTGACTAAAAAGAAACATCTGTTCAAACTGGTTGTTTTCGATGCCCTGTGCTGGGCATAACGTCTGGTTACCATAGTGATTAAACCCAAACCAGTGGAGCGACATCACTGCTGACTAAAGAGCTAAACTGAT
Source organism: Fundulus heteroclitus (assembly GCF_011125445.2). Lineage (NCBI taxonomy): Eukaryota > Metazoa > Chordata > Actinopteri > Cyprinodontiformes > Fundulidae > Fundulus > Fundulus heteroclitus. Next base: position 9,684,958 of record NC_046365.1, read on the forward strand.
TACTCAGACCTCTCCTTCTGCTCCTTTGCTGTCAAGAGTTGAGGCAGCTGCTCTGATGCAAAATGCTGTTTGACCTCCTACTTTCCATCAATGATATATATCTAAAAAAAATTACAGTGAACTACTTGTTCCTGTTTCTCTTCCTTCAAACACAGATAGAAACGTGACCTGTCTGCTGCAATCGCTACAGCACCGGCTGCTACTGATGATAGCAACTCCGAAAAACACTAGTTCAAGGAAATATATACCATCCCGTCAATGTCATCAACACATAACCACAACAAACGTTGTTTATGCATCAAATAAAATCGTTTAGCTATTCAATTTTACTGGCAGCAGTGAGACATGATGCACCTACTGAACTAAAGGTTTTAACTCTCTTTTCAGTTCAACACGTGTTTATTTGTCACAAATCAAGAAAATAAAGCCTTCATAAGGTCAACACTAAATTGGGGGTTGGAGATCAAAAGTTCAATGATCCAGAGGTGGTGTCATCTGCAAGACCCAAGAATAACAGTGAGAATGTATATGTGCTCTGCACGGTGGTGGAGTTGGTAGCTCTGTCGCCTTGCAGGAAATGAAGTTCTGTGTTTGACTCCCAGCCTAGGATTCTGCTGGGAGGGAACGTGTTCTCCCTGTGGATGTCTTGGTTCTCTCTGGGTACTCAGGCTTACTTCCCACAGTCCAAAAACTTGACTGTTGGGTCAATCGGTTACGCTAAATTGTCCTTAGATAAGAGTGTATGCTCGCCTGCTTGTCTGTCCAGTGTGGCTGTCTGGCACTGGACAGATCACTGGTTCTGTAACCCGCCTCTCACTCGTTGATCACTGGACACCAGCCCCCTTCTGATCCATAGAGGATAAGCTCGTATAGACGATGCAAAGACGCTTATGTATTTGCATAAAAGGTAGACAACCGAGGCTACGTTAACTCTTAAACCCTTCTGTGCTTCTTTCACACCAGAAACAATGTTAAACCAAGTTTTACTCAGAGAGTTTGCAACAGACTCTCATTCAGAAGAAATGTGCTGGTCCTGGTTTTACAAAATTAAACTTCTTCATGTGGACGTGTGGATGAAATCCTCGGGAAACCAATGTCTTGTTGATGCTTTAGAATAAGACATAATAACCACCAAGAAGTTACATTTGTTCTCACCTGTCACTCGTAGAAACCACTTCACCTCAGCCTCAAGATATTTGCACGTGTACATTCCTGATTGGCTCATGTTCTTCAGCTGTCGTCGTACGGGTTTCTCTCTTTGTGTAGGACTGATATGGAATATGCCTATCTGACTATTAAAAGGGTCGTAGCAACGTAGCTCATCTTCAGTTTGGTTGGTTGGAGTGTGGACAGTAACTTCAAGAGTCAACTCTCCACCCGAGAAGGCCACAAACACCGTGCTGTTCAGCTTTATCTCTGCAAGTGGGACACAAAGGAGTAACAATGTCTTTTAATTTAATCGGTCCATTCAATATTTAGAAAAAAGCTTTAGAGTCTTACCTTGTGCAGTTACTCCTGTATATGCAGACAGAAAGGAAAATATAAATATCCAAGACCAGGTAAGGGAATGACGACAAAAGTGTTGAGCTTCCATCTCAAGGATATTTAAAGCCTTTCTGACAAGTTTTCTGAGAATGTCTTTGTCTCGGTGAACAAACAGCCACAGGTTTCCGGACAATAGCAAAACAGTTACTTCCTCAAAAGCGTGTTTCAGCTTTTTTGAGGAAGCTGCCTCTACTGAACATTAAAAGGGCCAGAGACTCTTTCCATGCCTGATAGATTACAGGGCCTGGCAAAAGTATTCAAGTCTGTGACAACGGTGTTGAGAGGTCCAAGTCAGGAGAACATGCAGGTGAACAGTTTGCCACGGTGAAGTTTTCTCTTATTTTGTCCAGTTTGTTGTTTGCTTCGCAACAGAAAAATAATCCCTCTTCAGAGTTGTAGGCATGTTCTGTAAATGAAACGGTGCAAACTCTCAAACAATCAATTTCAATCCCAAGGTTGTGAGGCAACGGAGCATAACAAATGCCAAGGGGTTTGAATGCTTTTGCAAGGTACTTCACATTAAACCCAAAGGCCTGATTCCTAACAGGACCCGCTCTGCTCTGGTGTAGAGAAAGATGAGTTTCTGGCTGCAACGTTTCATCGGCGTCTGGAGGTGAAGTGCAGTGTTTCCACCACAGAGAGACACTGTTGGAGGAATGAGAGAGAGAGAATCCTCGTGATCCGAGGGTTCAGCATGTGTCGTGGTCGCAATTCAGTGCCTGTTAATATGAACCAGCTGACTTCCTTGGTGTTACTCTCTGATAAGGTTTGGGAGGCTGGAAAATAAAGAGCAGCGGTTATTTTTCCTGTCCAAGCTCATTTGTCACCGTAGCTTTCCCTCCTCCCTTTCCTCCCCTCTGCTTGACTTTTGCACCTCGTTTCCCTCTGGCGGCACTAACGGGCCAACTCTGACCTCACCTCCACTGCCGCACGAAAACAGACGCATGAGCTGGAAAAACATCTGGATGCCAGGAAAACATTTTTTGGGATTACACATTTAATGTAATCTACTCTCTCCTCTCTCTCTTATCGCTGCTCCTTTTTGGGGAGAAAATGATTCAGATCTCTTTCTAAACATTGATAGATTAGCACCTTTCTTGAGAGATGCAGTTAAGTGAAGACATGCTGGAATAAAAAAATAATAATTTAAAAGTTTGACAACCTATCTATGCGTCTATCTACACACACACACACACACACACACACACACACACACACACACACACACACACACACACACACACACACACACACACACACACACACACATACATTTCATTGTGTATCTAAAGTCTCTAGAAGTGCAGATAATTTTAATGTAATCCATCCAGGTGCTGTGTAGATATCTTTATCTGTTTGGGTCGTATTTTTCAAGCTGTTCATTTTTCTCCATTCTCTGTTTTTTGAACAATTACATTACAGTATTTGCTCCTAAGAAGCTAAACAAGGTCATGGACTTCAGGCTAACAATTTTTGTGAATCCGCCATTTTATTTGTCGAGGCAATTTTGTAGTTCAAGCTGAAGGATGCTGAATCTACGAGAGGACAAGGCGTGGACCCATTTGGATCAAGCTTCTACTGTCGAACATGTGGTCTCACACCAAACTGTGTGCTTTGTCCGCTGAGGAGGGGTTGGTCGGCACAGTGATTATAGGCTGAGCAGGTCTTGTGGTAGAAAAACAAGCCCAAGCCATGGATATCTCCACCAACAATGCTTGACAGATGAAGTGAGGCGTTTTTGTCAAAATGTTGTGTTTGAATTTCTCCCAGACGTCCCCAGTTTCTCCTCCAATGGACACTCTTCCAGAGGTCTTGTGGTTCACTCGTGAAACTCTCCAAAGTCGTGCTCTGATGTTCTTGTTTGGAGAGAAGAGGCTCCTCCTTCAACCCGTCCACCAAACAATGCTTCTTCACCTAATTCTAATTGCTGCCTTGCCGTGAGATGAATTTCCAATTCATTAGAAATAACCATAAGCTCATTTGCTGTAGATTTCTTCAAATATGTTATTACACATTTAAACCTGCTGTATGTTTTTCTATACTTACGTGTAGAAAATTTTAGATTTTTCTGACGTTAGATTTAAGTTATTTTATTAACTAGTTAGAACTGCAAAGTGAAAATGTATGCCTTAACAATAATAATTAAGCTTGCATTGTTTAAAATGTTGCATTGAATTTAGCTCACACACACACACACACACACACACACACACACACACACACACACACACACACACACACACACACACACACACACACACACACACATAAAGAAATACGTGTGTGTATATATATATATATATATATATATATATATATATATATATATATATATATATATATATATATATATATATATATATATATATGGTTTAAATGCTACTATTTTCGCTTTGTGTAATAAAACAAGGCAAGGCAAATTTATTTATATAGCACAATTCAGTACAGAGACAATGCAAAGTGCTTTACATGATTAAAATATAGAAAAATAAAACAGAATAAAAGCAAGTAGGGATAGAATGTAGAAACTAAAAAGAACATTAAAAACATTAAAACAGTTTAACTAGAACAGTCAAAGGCAATTTTAAACAAATGTGTTTTTAATCTTGATTTAAAAGAACTCAGGCTTTCCGCGCTTTTACAGCAACAGCAACTACAAATTCATAAAATCTCCAAAAACTGGATAAATTATATTAAATTGTTGCCAGCAAAGCAGAGAAAAATAAAGATCTGATCTTTGACCTATTATCTTTTTTATAGCTACATTACTACGGGAACCTCAACCAGTAAAATTACAGCAAAATTAAAGCCTTATTCTGCACGTAAGTAAGGGGACAAATACGAGGAGAAAAGAATGTGAGGCAAATCGGGAGACCTGTTAGAGTAATGGGAGCATGCAACACATCTGGCAGCAGCTGCAAAGCAGAGAGTGTGTGTGTGTGTGTGAGAGTCAGAGGTGGGCGTGTGCTGGGGTCTGAAGATACCACAACCCTCAAAGCCACTGCAGATATAGACTTACTCCAAGGCGTGCTCAGACAGCAGCGTCGTCTCCGTTGCGCCTCTGTGAGCCGAGGGACAGCAGAGCATCAGAGGTTGATAACAGGCTCCTCACTGACACAGAAAGTCTCATCGTCATCGACTGCAGCCGTGAGTATTTCATCAGTTTTCCAACACGGCTTCCAGATTCTGCTATTTCCTAGGCTGTTGTGCAAGTTTTTAAAAAGCTTCAAATTTCAACCTTTAACCAGTGCAGTGGAAGATAACTTGCTTTGCCGCTGTTTTAAATGTGAGTGCTGCTGTCGTTTCAGCAGATTTCAAAGGCTCCAGGTCTGATGGAAACCTGTGTAGTAGCAAAAATAATGAGTCACAGGTTGATTGTTGTCTCTGGCGGCGTATAGATAAAAGCTTCTGTTTATTTTATTTTTTTTTGCTTTTCCTTGTCCTCCTGCTGGGTTACTGCCTGTAACTTGCTCTTGTCTTGTTTTTCACTGTCAGACTTGGATTAGAGAAAGGTTTCCCTGCCAGATTAGAGCAGAACAGATAAACAGACTAATTATTTATACAATACAAGCCTAATTGTGAACTTCAATTCCCACTGATTGAAGACATAGATAAATGTGTTGATTTAACTTGATAAAAGCCAAGTCTCACAAGTACTGTTTGGGTTTTATTCTTTGTCTTTCATCAGGCTTTTCTTCCTCTCTCATGTGCAGCAGATTTAAAAGATTATAAAAGTTGAGACACGCAGGGTCTCACAAAAGGCTGAACTTCAACTTTTTTTCATTTTGTCCATTTTAAACCATAAACTTCAGTGTATTTAATCAGGATTTTATGCAACCAACAGGAATAAGTGTTGTCCCATGGAGGGGAAAGGATGCACATCATCCATAGTTTTTACAAACAAGAACCTCAAAAATGTGGATTTGTATACAGCCACAAGATTCAAAGTTAAGTAAGAACCACCTTTTGCTGCTCTTACATTTGCAAGTCTTTTGGGTTATGTCTGTAGCAGCCAGGCACATGTAGGGGCTCAAGTCTTTGCCCATTTCTACTGTGCAAAATGGCTCAAACTCAGCCAGATTAGACGGATGGTGTCTGCTAAAAATGTTTTGCCTGAGACTTTGAATCGGATCTATGTCTGGACTTTGACCGGGTCACACATGGACATGCTTTGATCAACCCTTTCTTTGTAGTTCTGGCTGAAAGTCATGCAGTCTGCAACAGGTTTTCTTCAAGTCTGATCCTCTTTTTATCCGTCTCTCCATTTGCTGGGCATGATGTATCCACCACAATGTTTCCCCATGGGGAAGACGTGTTCAGGAGGAAATATGCAGTGTTTGTTTTCATCAACAGAAATGTTCCTTTTGGTCTTTATCTGTGCCAGATTTCTGAAGTGCATAAATGATTTTTTCCCCCTGGCAACAGATTATTCCCCCTGAGCGACAGGTTTCTCCAGCTCCTCCACAGCTACAATGGCCAGAACAGCTGAATTAATACTGGGATTAAATTCCATAAAAGGTGGACTACATTTACTATTCAAGTAATTTCTAAAGGCAACTGGTTGCACTAGGTATCAATAAAGGGGCCTGAATGCAATCATAATCAATACATTAGAATATTGTTGAAACGTTCATTTATTTCAGTAACAGGTGAGCAGAGTTGACTAATTAGTTACAGCAGGTGGAGCTGATCAGGTGCAGAGCGGTGGCTGGAAGATGAATGAGCTGATTGGACAGTGGCTGAGGAGTGGACTGAGCTGATTGGATGGTGGCTGAGGAGTGGACTGAGCTGATTGGACGGTGGCTGAGGAGTGGACTGAGCTGATTGGACGGTGGCTGAGGAGTGGACTGAGCTGATTGGACGGTGGCTGAGGAGTGGACTGAGCTGATTGGACGGTGGCTGAGGAGTGGACTGAGCTGATTGGACGGTGGCTGAGTAGTGGACTGAGCTGATTGGATGGTGGCTGAGTAGTGGACTGAGCTGATTGGACGGTGGCTGAGGAGTGGACTGAGCTGATTGGACGGTGGCTGAGGAGTGGACTGAGCTGAGTGGACGGTGGCTGAGGAGTGGACTGAGCTGATTGGACGGTGGCTGAGGAGTGGACTGAGCTGATTGGACGGTGGCTGAGGAGTGGACTGAGCTGATTGGAGGTGACAGAGCTTGATCCAGAAAAGTCCAAACAAAACAAACAAAAAACCTAAATCATGATAATTATATAGATTAGCACAGACTGATAATAGTTTATTGCCTTTATTTCTATTAATTGTGATTTTTTTCCCCACCTCCAGCTAATAAAAACTCAGCATCTAAAGGAGCAATAAGTATGAACTTTACTGCAAAATGAACCTAAATCATTCTCATTTGTCACCTGGGACGGAAGTAACATTCCCTATAAACAATGGGTCCTCTCCATCAACAATGTCTCCCCTGTCTTCAAAGGACAGCATCTGTCCACCGGTCATGGCCCCTCTCTGTGTGTTGATGGTGTTGACGGTGGTTGCCACAGCAACGGGGGCCCGCGCACGCAGCGAGGAGAACGAGCTGGACCACGGCTACTGGAACTACAGAGAAGGAGGTAATAAATTTATGACTTTGAGAGTCTGTAAATCACAGAGCAGCTGAATGAAATGCAGCAAACTGTCCAGATGAGCTCTTAGATCCACTTAGACGGCTCGTTTGAATGGAGGCCTGACGGCGTCACGCTCTGGTTTACAGCGGACAGTGTCAACGTGGCCTCGGTGCGCAGCGTGACCAGGGTTTTGGACGCCTGGGGAAAACACATCTTCAGGGAGATAAAGACGTTGCTGCACTCTCAGCCCAGCACTCTGCTGCCTGACTACTCCAGGTAATTTTAAACAGGGGCCGCCTCCAGAAGGTTTTTCAAAGGGGTGGCCAGACGGGGGCCGCTGGAGCACCAAAAGCCAGAATTTCAGGAGGTTTAGCTTGCTGTGTTCACATCTAGGATGTATGAACACTTCTGCAGTGCAGGGCCTTTCATACCTCCTAAACATGTTTATATTTTGACACTTTAAATCCACAATCTGGATGCAATTTACTATGATTGTATGTGATAAACAAAAATAAAATAAATAGCACATAATAAATAGCACATAATTTATAGTAAAGTGTGCGCTTCTATTCGTCCACATGAGTCAATACTTTGTAGAAGCAGTTTCTGCTGCAAGCCTCTACCAGCTTTATATATTCACACATTTTTTACCACTTTTCCTTTAGAAAATAGTTCAAACTCAGTTAGAGGACTGATGACAATAAAGTTAGAAGTCACAGATTCTGGACTTTGACTGAACACTCATATTTCATTCGTGTGCAGTTTTCCACCGAACATAACGTTTTGCACGTTCAGTTTTGCCTTTTGATCAGACTGCCTTCCTCTCTCTGGTCAGTCTTCCACCTGAGCTGCGGACCTCTGCAGCTCCTCAGGAGTCCCCCTGGGTTTCTTGCTGCTTCTCTGAGTAATGTTCTCAATGCCTTCCCTGCCAGTTTGTAGACAACCATATCGTGGCAGGTTCGCAGTTATCACCTTGGATGATGAATCGAAAAGTGAAATACTCAAAGCTTGGTGAAATATAATCTTTGTAATATTTTGGACTGCAGCTCCTGGAGATAATGTTGTCCCACTGGTCCAAAACTTTCTGAATTTGGTTGGCGCATTTAGCCTTATTCAGTCTGTTATCGGTCCTACACATGGTAAAGGTCACTCACTGGATCCAGTACTGTCTATGCGTAGCTCTTAATAACAGTGAGACTGGTATATCTGACCATTTTCTAGTTCTGGTCACCTTATCGGTCCCTGCTCTGGATGTGAAGCGGTGCGCTCCACCACATCACGTCACCACTACATGTGTCCTTAGGAGTCTTCAAAGACTGTTTACACAATTATAAAATTGCTTTAAGGGGTGCTAAATCCAGCTTTCTCTCAAATCTTGTCCATCCCAACAGTCATAGGCCTCAGGTGATGTTTAATGGATTAAATTCTGTTTTAAATCTTTCACACATTTGCCTCTAGAGCCTCTATTGAACGTCATGAAATTTCTTTTACATTTTTTCATGGCAACAATCTCAGATTTGAGGTCTTGTGTCAATAGATCCATTTGTGGTACTGATCCTTTCATTTGGGCTGCAGAGTGTCTTTCTTATTCGTAGCGCCCTGCAGCCTTTTAACCACTTTGAGCCTGTCTTCTTTAATAGTTTTAACTTGTGAAACATCTGCGGCCCACAAACTCTTCAGTGTTCCCGCTTTTTCTTTTTAAGGAAGTTTCTCAATCTGTTGGGTTATTTCTGTGGTTTTTGATAAACACTTCCTCAAATTCAGGCTGTTTTCGGGCTGCATTCCAACACTGGGTGGTGCGGCCACTTACCAACGACAGATCTTCAAACGCTTCTGTCCTCTCACACTTTGGATCTATTTTCAAGCTGCCTTGTCTTTCGTTTAAAAGAAAAACGGTTTCTATCCAGCTGTAAACATTTTTTTGAAGACAACTGTATTTATGAAAAGTTTCGGTCTGGGTGTAAAATCCATCGCAGCATTGACACTGCTCTTTTAGTAAGCTCTTTAATGACCTTCTTATAACTGTTGATTATACAATCCCCTGCTTTCCAGATGCTTTAAGGTCCAAGTGCTGCGTGCCACGCTAGATCATAGTATGCTTTTCTTGAGCCTTGTGTGGGCATTAAATGAACTGCTCTACAGAGGTTTAAGTCTTACCTAACAAAAAGGAGCTTCTCAGTCCAGACAGATACTTACTCCTCAGCCACAGCACCTCTTACTTGTGGAGTTCCCAAAGGTTCCATCTTAGGCCCAGTCTTATTTTCCTTATATATATGTTGCCCTGGGGTCTATTTTCAGGAAATATAATACCGCTTCCCTATTTTCCCAATCTATCTATCTGAAATATATCGTCCTAATCATAAAAAAACCCTCTGAAGCTGTTAATTGGACTGTCTTGCTGATGTGAAGGACTGGATGAACTCAAACTTCCTCCACCTCAACATTAGTAAAACAAGAGTCATGGTGTTTAGGATAACAGATCTTTCCAATACCATTCTTGTGCCATTTCTGTCACATAAGCGCTCTTCTGTCAATAATCTTGGCTTATTCTTTGACAGCTCCTTTAAACCCACAAAGCAATTTAGTTCAGTTGTTAAGACAAGCTTCTTTTCAGCTACAACCTCTTATAATAATCATCTGTCCTAGCATTTTGGCTTGCAGCTTGTACAGATTGCTGCTGATTATCTGTTAACAGGAACAGGGCTCCTGTTATGGCCTCCATTTTGTCACAGGATTGCTTTTTAAATTTCCGCTACTGGTTTTCAAGGGTTAGACTGGCGACCTGTCCAGGGTGTACCCTGCCTCTCACCCACTGACAGCTGGAGATAGGCACCAGCACCCCTAGTGACCCCATGAGGGATAGAGGTGTTAGAAAATGGATGGATGGATGGATTTCAAGGGTCTTAATGGTGTTGCCCCATCATGTTTAAAGATTCAGACCATCCTCAGATTTCCAATTTAGAATCAACATGACTGATTGAGAATGTGCTCAGCTGAATACCAGCCAACAGATTCAGCTCCAGAGGAATCAGAAGGAACATAACGGTGGCCTTTGGTCTCTGGTCATAGAGCTAAGCTTATGTAACAATTTGCCATCGATTTTAGCTTCCTGCATTATACGTAGGCAAAATATCGAACAAGGGCCCAAAGACAAATCTGTAAAGTAAACAAAAACAAAAGATTTTGTCACTATATGTTGATGTGACTCAAAGCAGAGCCTAAGTCAAACATATATGGGTATATAAGTCTAATTTTCACTTCCTAGTTTAGTCATCATAACTCCACAGTGTCTTTAAAGACATTTGCTAGAATAACCTGGACAAGGGTTCTAAAGATATATAGGCTGTAAAATAATAACGTTTTACATTGGATTCCAATGATCCAAGTGTAAAGAAATAAGCAGAGAAGTAACAGTAAGCAGACAGCAACTACAATCTATCATGAAAAAAAAACCTTTTCAGGGGACAAAGGTAAAAATAGGAGCATTATGTACAGGAGATTTTATTTAATCTTCCCTCAGTAGTATAGCTGGCTACCCTGACTGTAAAATGTTCATCAGAGACACCGCCTGGGAATAGAAACTGGCCCTGTTGGCTGGTTTTAGCCATGAGCTGTCAGGATCCCCAGGCGTTAGATTACATCTTGTTGCTCTCTGGGGATCCTGTAGTATTATTGTGTTTGCACCTTTTAGTATTATTACCTTTAAGTCTTGTTTCTGTCATTAGCTTACTTTTCTGTTCAGTATTTGTGTTAGTAGCTTATTCTTAAATCTGATAGATTTGGTTCCTGTGTTAGTCAGCTTCTATTCTTTATGCCTTAGTAGTTCTGTTAGATCTTTTTTTTCTGCATCTCCATCCTTAGTTTAGTTAGGTTATTCCTTCATATCTGATCATTCATGTACTCCTGTTAGATCACATTTAACCTCCTGTCAGATCATTGGCCTCCTTCTCCCTCAGCCTAATTGTCTTCACTACTTCCACCTGTGCCGCCATTATGATCTGATTAGTTCCATCATGTCCCTCGTGCCCTCATTGTCCCTCTCCTCCCAGTATTTAAGCAGTTGTTATTTCATGCTCTGGCCACTTGTCTGTTCATGTGTCTCAGCCCTCTGTATGTCCTTTGTTCATGGACCTGTTGTAAGTTTAACTAGTGCCAGTGTTGATTCTTATTGGGCAGAAGAAGATGCTTCCCAGCCCCACCCGCTGCTGTTGGTCGGTCTGGAAGCTGGTTATCGACTGACAGATGGAGGGTGGCATTGTGAGGTTGTGGTGGAGGATGTCTGGGTTGATTGTGTTAAAGGCCGCGCTGAAGTCTACAACCAGGATCCCTGCTTATGTCCCTGCATGGTTGAGATGGTGCAGGATGAAGAGCAGGTCCAGGTTGACTGTATCTTCTGCTAATACGTATGCCCAGTAGGCAAACTGCAGGGGGTCTGTGATGTATTGTGGGTGTTTCAGCACCAGTCGCTCAAAGATTTCATGACTCCAGAGATCAGGGCTTATAGGTCAATAGTCATTAAATCCTGTGAGGGTGGTTCTTGGGAACAGGGATGATGGTAGAGTTTCTGAGGCAGGTGGGGACTTCACAGTTCTAGTTTCTGTGTATATTAGTGAAGATGGGGGTGGGTGGCTGATCAGTACAAGTTTTTAAGTAGAATGGCGAGACACTGTCTGGGCCCAGAGCTTACATCACACAAAGATGCAGGAATGCCCTTCTTACATCTTCCTCTTTGACCTCAGGTGACGGTGGAGTTGGAGTGGAGGGGGTTGAGGAGATGTTGGAGGAGGGTCTGAGGGTCTGAGTGTGCCTTTTGCGAGAGTGAGGCGTAAAAGTCTGAGGAACGTATCTGCAAAGGCAGTGATTTGATCCCCTGCTAGGGAGGGGGGTTGATACGTAGTGTAGGATAGGTCCTGTAGTTTGTTATGGAATGCAGACTTCTCCCTGTTGAGGAATCATAATTTTTGTAGAAACTACTTTTTATTTTCTCACTGAAGTGTCTGTTTGCTGACTTCATCTCCTTTGTCAGCTTGTTTCTGGTCTGCTTGTAGAGCGCCAGCTCTCCACTCTGGATAACTTCTTCTCTGATGCCTCAAATGTGAGGAGAACCATGGTTTGTTATTGTTGAATCTGCAGATGGTCTCAAGGTGCGCTCACATTGAACATGAATGTGGCAGGCTGAGCATCAGAGTTACATGATATCCCTATGCACAGGTGCAGCACAGGAGCGATGCGATAAGTGATGCAACAGAGGCGAATAAAGCGAAGCGAGAGCGACACAACACCAGTGATGGATGCGGCGGTTGTGGAAGTAGAAAAAGCTGAACTTTTGTGTCTTGTCGCGCCACGACAACCAATCAAGAATCGGACGTGGCTGTGACTTGGGGTGAAGGACTGCGGTGGAGACGAAGCTGTTTTCATTTAAGACAAGCTAATATTGGTGGTCTGTGGTCGGCCTGATTTGTATGACTCAACCAATTATTACTACCCAGAGAAGTCCAGAAAGCCTGGAGAACAGTGAGGAAACTGGAGTGGCAGTTAAGTGAAAGCATCACTAGATGGCGCCATTGTGTCACTGTATTTCTCTGGCTTGTCGCCTGCTGTGCGAAGGGCAGGCGATAATGTCCGGTGAGCAAAAGTGGCGCCATTGATGTTCAATGTGAACGCACCTTTAGTCTGCACACACGTCTTCACAGACGCTGATGTATGATGTCACTACATCAGTTAGTTGTAGAGATGTCCTTAAATGTCACTTAAGTAAAAATATGGAATTAGATCTGATTTAAAAAGCATTGGAAATATACTTCTGTTTATGTACATTTATTCTCTGACTTTTCTTTTTTTTTTTTTTTTTACAAGACAGGACCAAACTGTATTACACATTGAGGTGTCAGCCTGCCGTCTAGATCTGTCGCCCACTATTGTCATTTAGGGCACTCTGACCTGAATACACAACACCCAAGCCCCCAACAGCTGAAACAAGCAAAAAATAGAGAAATAAAAAAAAATCTTACAGTAACTGCAGTTTCCAAACGTTTACAGTCTTGTTAAAAGAAGGTGATGTAATGCAGCAGTAAAGCTTCCTCAAGCTCAGGATTTTTATTTGTTTCAAATGAGGCTTGCAGCAAATTTTAAATGAGCAGTTCTTTTTCCCCACAAAATAAACAAAAACAAATATATGCTATGCTGAGCTTTCTGCTATTCGATACCTTAAGCCAAATTTAGGACTTTTTTAAATGATGTTCCTCAAGATAATCCCAGAGTCTGTGGCAACGTTACAAACGGAAGATGCAGCAAGTTTCTTGCCAAGCTGCTAATTCTGATATCAACTTTTCCAAATTGGTTTGCAAACTTATACGGAAGCAATATGTTTCCGTAAACATGACTTCAAGATCTATTTTTTGTTTTTTGCAATGGACCAACCTAAATCAGCTGAGCATTTTGGAGCATTTTGGAGCGGAGCATTTTGAATCATGTTAAAAGTATACATGATTTTAAATGTTTGTTGCTGACACAAATATCTTGCAGCGTAAAAATCTTGATTCCAAACTAAACTCTTTGGATTTTGCTGCCATGGACCCACTTTTTTTGCTCTACCCTGGTTATTCTGATTCAGTCTCTTTTTGAACTTTAGGTATTCTTAACCCACGTTCAGCCCAATACCTGGCCATCGTCGGCACAGTGTTTTATTGTTATGTTTTTATCCCAGACTTCTGAATCATATGAATCTATTCTATACCTAGAAGGAAAAAATAAAACAGTTAAACACACATGGTAGTAGCAGGTAACATTTGTGTGCCATGAAGACGCTTGTCTGTGTGACACTGCACCTCCTCTGCTTCTCCTGCAGGGTGCGCCCTCTGTCCGAGTCTCTCAACGACCTCTTTAAGGAAGTGTCCATGCTGCGCCACCGTATCACAGAGCTCTCTCATCGCCTAGCAACACTAGAGCCCTTCCTCCGTCGCCACGGTTACCGAGGGGATGAAACGAAAGGGGCAGGAGGTGACAGCAGGCCACAGAGTCTTCACGGGGAGGCCGCCAGCCTCGCCCGGTACGCCCCTGAGAGCACAGTGAGGGGGAGCCGGGTGGTGAGGAGGAGACGGGTGAGGGTCCTCAAGAACAGGGGTGCTGGTTCAGGCTGAGGGACAGAGGACTGGACCGAGGGAGGAAGGGAAGAACACAGAAAGCTATGCATAATGATGACTGAGGGAGCTGTGGACAGAGACTCATGTGCAACCCAGAAATCATGAGATGTGACTGTGTGACTTGACAAAGTCAGTAATACTCTCTATATAAGTATTTAGGGCATGGCACTTTACTTTTATCGCCCACATCAGTCTGCTTTACCCCAATCGGTTCCAGCAAGAGCCTGCAGCAACTTCTCTAAGGTTGAGTTGTTTTAAAGTGTTCAGATGTAACAGGTTCTTCATTCACTAACATGATCAAACAAACTAACTACTAAAGTACAGAGAGAACAAGTGACAGCTAAAAGTGTGACAAGATCAACATTTAAGGCTGATCTGGAAGGAAATTTGTACCTTTCCTGTCCCCTGGTTACTACAAACATTTCTTTTGTTTTAATTTTTTTTAAAGAGTTTTACCTTTCAATATGTAATGTATGTTGTAATGTTTTACATTTTTGCATAATAAAAAATGTAATTATGGACGTGATAATAGGTGGCTACCATCAAATAGCCTCTGTTCTGTTTGTTTTAGCGATTCAACAAAGACATCAAGGAAAGTGAAATTATGTTATAGATTATTCTCTGAAGTCATGTCGCCAACAAACTGAGTGCATTCATTTCATTTTGACTAGTTGCTTTTCATTCAATCAAAATGTTACCACGGTTAGTGTTAGGGTCTTCCGATGATTACCTTTTAAAAGTCAGCAGGTTTACATAGCTCTAGTTTTTTTAACAACAACATAACAGAAGAAAACTCTGAAACAAAAACAAATAGAAATAAAAAAAAAATCCACAAAGTACACACAATGTTCCTCCAGCACACACTATATTCCAACATTAGCACACACATATTTCAGTATCAATATTAACAGTAAAAACTGTCAAGTTTGTCACATGTTGGGTGGTGATGATTTATCTAGAAAATAAAAATACATTTACGAGATGGCAGGGATACAGGAACCAGGAAGGCGGCAAAGATGAGACCAGAACAGAGTAGATTGATGGAGGACCTGACGACTGGTAATGGGTGAGCTGACTGAATATATGGGAGGGGAGATGGGAGGAGCAGCAGGCGGGGCAAATTAACACAGGAGAGAGGAGTAAAAGGCCATAAGCAGAGGGAAAGGAGGGCAGTGAACTGGCAGGGGCAGAGGGAGAACTGAATGTAAACGAAACATGAAGAATGGCCAGAGATTAGGGAATACCCTAACTAAACTAAAACTGGGTGGGCAGAAAGAGATCGACCGATAAAAGGTTTTTAAGGCCAATACTGATACCGATTATTTTCACATCAGGCAAACCGATACTCGATACGTAGGGCTGTTTTTTTTTTTTTTTTTTTTTTTTTTTGGGCTGATTCTTGAAGCAGATATTGCTTTTTTTTTTTTCTTCCATTTATATGAGAAAAATGACACAATGACAACGAATGTTACACAACTATCAATTTAAACCACATTTTTTGCAAAAGTCTCCCGCCTCTGGCCAGATGTTGAAATCACACCAGTGTTGTGTTGTGCATGGGAGAAGAGGAAAAGCATCTGCTGCTGCTCAATCTGATCGTGACAGACCAAGCGTTTTGGATATGGTGGGACAGTTTCTGTAGCAGAGGATATTTCTCGTTTCCTGTACAATTTGCTGCGACATGACATCTGATGTTGGACGTGAAGCAGTTATCGTGTTTATCTGTGCTTCAGCATCTTCAGTGGTAGCGCACACCAACCTATCAGCTCGGTGCTGGTGATGAGGCATCTGCCAGCACAATGTACTTTCCTGCCGTATAAATCGGCTCAAAATGATTGTGTTGCAACGGCAACATCACGCTGGATTCTGGGCGACATGTCATTATGGTTCTTTTTTTTCTGATCGATATGAGGGTTTTTTTGATCCGTCTCAGCAGTAAAGGTTGGTAGTCCGTATGCATAGCTGGGAAACTTTCCACAACCAAACGCTTGGCCCAAAGTCTCTTTTTCAATTGGAGCATAGCGTTGCTCAGTCTCCGTCATTGATGTGGATGCAAATGCGACAGGTTGCCATTTATCTCCGTTCATTCGAAGCACCACAGCTCCTAAGTCATCTTTTGAGGCATCTGTGGAAATTTTTTTGTTGGCTTTGATGGATCAGAGAATGTGAGAACTGGCTCTGTAGTCACAGTTTCCTTTAGTTTTTTCCACTCTCTTTCATGTCGGGCTGTCCACTCAGACTCTAGACTCTGTGCTGTAGCAGCCCTCGGAGGCATGCTGTCTTAGAGGTAAGATTAGGAATGAACTTACCCAGAAAGTTGATCAATCCCAGGCGCGCAAGACGTCTTTTTGTCAGTGGGTGGAGGCATATCCAATATGGCCTGCACTTTTGACTGATCTCACTGATTCAACCCCTTCACTTGAGACCTTGACTCCTAAGAAGGTCATCTCAATTTTGCCAAAGACGCCAAAGACGCCAAAGACTTGTCTCTCTTCAGCTTTAGTCCATTCTTTTTGACTCTCCGTAAAAGTTTCTCCAGCCTGTCATTATGTAGTTGTCTTGTTTTTCCCCAGACTACCAGGTCATCTATGTAGACTTTAGTGCCTTCCAGTCCCTCTATTAGGGACTCCATTGTGCTGTGGAAGATCTCTGGAGCTGATTTCATGCCAAATGGGAGCCTTGTGAAACAGAAACGCCCAAAAGGTGTGTTGAAGGTAGTATACCTGCTGCTTTCTGGATCCAGTCTCAGTTGCCACAATCCATGTGAAGCATCCAGTTTGCTAAAAAAAAAAAACATAGCACCTGCCATTTCGCGCATTATTTCTTCTCTCTTTGAGGTCTTGTAATGTTCTCTTTTAATATTTTCAAGATCCTTTGGATCAAGGCAGACTCTCAGCCTCTCACCGGTATTCTTCTTCTTGACACATCTGATGGAGTTCACCCAGTCTGTGGGCCCTTCTACACGTTCATTTGAGTCATTCTTTCAACCTCTTTGTTCAAACCAGCCCTGAGAGGAGCAGGCACTGTTCTCGGTGCATGCTCTACAGGCACAGCATCATCCTCGAGCTTGATTTTGTAAGTGTACGGTAATGTTCCATGTCGTTTGAGGACGGAGGGAAGTTTACTGACAATGCCTAAACTTCCTTCGTGTTCCAGTCTAATTCCTTGTTTCACTACTTTCATGCTGTCTGTATTAATCTGATAGATCCTCTTTACCAGTCCTCAGATGTTTTGTCTCTAAGAGCGACTCATGTCCATTAGGTACAATGGTGAGCGAAATGTTATGCTGTCTCCCTTTTGCAGAAAAGAATGTTTAATTCCTCGCTGTCATCTGACTCTTCCTGTACTGGATGTCCTTTTTTCTTGGAGAGGCACATTTTTGTGTAATTGTTTTGTCCTTTTTTACATTTTTTACGCTTAGGCAGAACATTGTCTTAGTCGGTGTTTTTCACCACATCAAGTGCAAGTGAGCGTCTCATTATCACTAGTTTTGTTTTTGCTGTCATATTTTTTTCATTTGCTCCATGGCTTTCTTTTCGTTGTCACAGCATTTACTGCCTCATTCTCTTGTGCCAGTCCTTGAGCTGGCTCTCTAAAGAAGGGCATAAACTGTATGATTTTTTCCCCCCCCCCCCCGCCCTCTTTTTGGGCTGATTCTTCAGTTGTGAGAGAACTTTTTGGATCGGGCCGAGTTCCAGCTGCATCATGCAACCTGCTTGTGTAGAATACAGGGGGTAACGAGGAGCGATTAGCCTCTCATGCCCACCTCCCGATCAGGAATTGTACGGTTGGGTGAAAATCAAACACGTTTAAAATTCAGTCAGCCCTCATGAGACGTACAGTGTGAGCAGTCAGTTCAATTTGTTTCAATTCAATTTTATTTATATAGCGCCAATTCATGAAACATGTCATCTCAAGGCACTTTCCAAAGTCAAATTCAATCAGATTATACAGATTGGTCAAAAAAAAATTCCTATCTAAGGGAACCCAGCAGATTGCATCAAGTCTTGACAAGCAGCATTCACTCCTCCTGGAGAAGCGTAGAGCCACGGTGAGAGTTGTCTGCATCGTCCATGGCTTTGCAGCAATCCCTCATACTGAGCAAGCATGAAGCGACAGTGGAAAGAAAAACTCCCCACTAACGGGAAAGAACAAACCTCCAGCAGAACCAGGCTCATGGACCAAAACTGGGAGTTGGTTCCACAGGAGAGGAGCCTGATAGCTAAAGGATCTGCCTCCCATTCTACTTTTAGAGACTCTAGGAACCACCAGCAGACCTGCAGTCTGAGAGCGAAGTGCTCTGTTAGGAACATACGGGGAAATCAGAGCTCTGATATATGATGGAGCTTGATTATTAAGGGCTTTATACGTTAGAAGGAGAATTTAAAATTCTATTCTTGATTTAACAGGAAGCCAATGAAGGGAAGCTAAAAAAGGAGAAATATGATCCCTGTTGCTGATTTTCATCAGAAATCTTGCTGCAGCATTTTGGATCAGCTAAAGACTTTGAACTGCATTTTGTGGACTTCCTGATAGTAAAGAATTACAATAGTCCAGCCTTGAAGTAACAAATGCATGGACTAGTTTTTCAGAGTCACCCCTGGACTGAATCACATCAGAGCATCGGGCCAACAGATGTCGATCGTGAGTGGTGAACTTTTGAACCCTGCGTTTTCGCCGTACACTTTGCGCTGTATCTGAGTACAACTATTGAAAATATCGCACAGTGTATGCCCGGCTTAAATCTCGGCACATGCTGACATATTTTATAGCACTGTCTGTTTCCCTCAACAGGTTCTCCCTGAGCTTCTTCTCCTTAGTTCCAAACACAATTTGATCTCTTTTCACGGAGTTTCTGAGATCACCAAAATTACAGGACTGAGCTTTAATCTTGAGGTCTGTGAGAAAAGCATCAAACGACTCGCCCTGTTGCTGCAAGCGTGACCGAAAGATGTTGGGTTGAGCAAACACAAAAGTTGTCGAAGACCTCTGTTGCTTCTGTGCCAGCGATGGTGAGTAGCATGACTATTTTTCTCTCATCAGCCCGCCGATCCACTCCGACAGCCGCAGTGTACAGCAAGGATTGCTCTTTAAAAGCCCTCCAACGTCCATCTACGTCGGTTTCAACGGACTTGGTGGTTTTATAGAATCTATCTTGCTGTGTTGCTTCTTATTCTTTACCCATCTCCAGGTAACATGCAACGTTCTTATTTATCTGTGAACACAACATTCATCCGTCCTCTTTATGCTAGCTTCAGCTAGCTGTTTATTTATGAATCCCCCCTCTACCCCCACCTCATGATAACATTACTCAGGTGAAAGTAAAAAATACAGTGCAGTAAAGCTACTCCTAAAACACAAGTAAATATAACTAGTTACTGCCCACCCCAGCGTCTTAATTGTGTTATTACTGTATTAAAATAAAATAAAATACAATTAACCTCAAAATCATTCTTAACTTTGACTGATTTAAAAAGTAGTTTCGTCTAACACAGTTGGTTGAATGATAGGGAAGTTGGTTTCGGATAGAGAATGAGAAGGGCATTTCTGAAAATATAATAAAAAGGATTTTCAACATGACAAGAAATTATATGCTTTAATTTACATGTAAATTATGTATACCTCTCCCAGTAATCAGTGGAAAAATCTTTTGGCCTCCAGCCTAACCTTCCTCCTCACGTTCTCACCTCAGGACTTGGGCTGGATAATTTAAATATGTCAATATTACTTCCAGTCAAATATGATATATGATATAATCATATTAAAAGATTTCTTAAATCTGTCAGCGGTATGAATTATTTAGGCTGTACTGTGGCTATTTATCACCTCCTATTAATATGCCAATAATACAAAATATGGAAGTGATAAAAGTGTCTAAAGTTACTTCTTTGATTATTTAATGGCCCTGTGTTGCCACACGTCATGAAATAACTTCATCAGCCAGATCAAACAATTAATGATCGGGCCATCACTGCCCCGGTCATCACTTCAGCCGCACGTTAACCAATCACATGTCACAATATGTTTAATATTGTGACGTGTGATTATCATTTTTTTGGATTATCATGGTGGCAGTTATCATTTCTTTCTTTGTGCACCGCTGCTCAGCAGCAACGTAATAATAAACAGAAAAAAATCATATATAGGCAACAGTAAATGTAATGAATTCCTCCTTTAAATATTGAATCATATATACAATCAAAAACTGACAAATATTTTTATATAAAATATTTTGATCATGACTTGTATACGGTAACTATGTAAACATTCAGTTAATTCAGGTGTGGCCCTTATGGCCCTTTGTTTATGATTTTCAAAAACAAAACAGTTCTCCCCTGCCCACACATGCATACATAATCCCACTAGCTCCAACTAGTGTGATCCCATCCAGGATCCCATCCTCTGATCTCTCATTCTTAACCGCCCGGCACCAAACTGCCTGGGATCGTAGCTTCACGCAGGGAGGAAGTCCGGTTTGAATCCCAGCTCGGCTCTAGCGTCCCATGATGCCGTGTTTCTGCCACAGGGTGTCAGCACTCGCCTGCTGCTGTGCTCAGATGTGACACTAACTCCTGATCTTCCTGGTTCCTCTCAGCTAAAGTCAGGAGTGGCCCTTTCACACCCAGCAGGGTGTGGGCGTGCTTGTTTTCTGATAACATAACTGTAGCCCACGGTTTCTGTTTTTTTTTTTTTTTTTTTTTTTTTTTTTTTATCAAGATGCCGTGTGCATGTTTGTGGGCACAGATGTTAAAGTTTACGCCTTCATTAAAACTTCGCCAAGTGTTTCTACAGCAACCAGCTCCTCTCTCCTCCTCTCCTGCAGGTTGTCACCCTCTCCGCTACGTGGCGCACTCCTCAACCCGCAGCTTCTCTTCTTCCTTCACACTGTAGTCTGTGCATCTTGCCCTCCCACTCCTCCACTCTCTCCCTCCTTCCTCCACGCTGCTCGGTGTGGGCGTTAAGCTCAGGCTGTTCTTTCCATTTCGGTACCGTATTGTCAATGCATTGTTGCATCCGATCCAGCGAGGATGCTGTGGGAATACTGGATAACTCTGTCTCTCTTTCTTCATCCCTCCTCCCTCCCATCCCTGGGAAAAAGAGCCAGTTGCTAGGTAACAGTTAATTGTCAAGAAGCAGCTACATGTGTTTCGCCGCATCCTGAGCTTGTTGGGTGTGTGTAGGAGAGAGCAAAATGAAGAGTTTTCCTTCTATCCTTTGAGAAGATGATGAAAGTTTGGAAACAGATCAAAACACCTCACCTTGTTCTCTGTCAGCACCCCGGACTGCAGATGTTGAGAAGTCCCCCACCCAATCTGTGCGCAAGGCACTGGTACTTTTTTCCCAACCTTCTGGTTTCTTTAAATAACTCCTGTTGCTGGACAAGGCTTTCACAGTGAAGGGTGAGTCTGAGGAGTGAGCGAGGTTCAGGAGCTTTGATCTGTGCTTCTCGGCTCAGTTTGCATCACTTTCCCTCTCCCTCAACAGATCCACTATCTCTCCCTCTCTGTCTGTTTTACTCAAACACTCCTGTTTGCTGCTGGAGAGTCTTCCTTAAAGAGAGCCCAGCTTATTGTAAAAGACAGAGAGGAGCGAATGAAACACGAAGGAGCAAAAGATGACAGCTATTATCCCCTGGAACTTTTACCACAACCCTTTAGTCCCACGCCTCTCAGAAAGGCTAAAACGTGAATTAAAACATAGAATGTAATCATTTAAAAAATAATGAGAGACATTTATCCTATTCATGTTTATATAAATTATCTATTAGGCCTGTTATTTATTTATAAAAATTAAACATTTGGTAAAAACAAATTTTAGTGAAAATCTCTGATAAATGTGTATTAAATATTTAATAAACCAGTTTTTGATAAAACTGCAAAAACTCAAAGTGACCAATGCCAGCAACAATGAATCACAGTGTGTGTGTATATATATATATATATATAGATAGATAGATAGATAGATAGATAGAGAGAGAGAGAGAGAGAGAGAGAGAGAGAGTGAGAGAGAGAGAGAGAGAGAGAGAGAGAGAGAGAGAGCTCTCACTTGCTAATATTGTTTTGGATTTAAAATTATGTCTAATTTATAATTCATACAGCAACAGCAGATTATATGAAACACATTTCCGTTGTATTAATTTATTACTGTTTAAACTTGATGGCAGCTGCATGTGGTAAATGTTCCACAGGTCTTACTGAGGGTACAGACAGGCTGCTGTTCAGGTTAAGATGAGAAAAGACTAATCGCTTCTTAAAGGTCCCGCTCTCTGGAAACGAAGAACAGACTGAATGATGTTGAGGCAACCGTCAGATGGACCCTGTAGTGGGTCTGGAAAAGCTCATTAATGAAGCCCAGACCGCCGTGGTCCCGCAGACACAATGGCAACTCAATCAGGCAAAGAAAAAAAAAGAGTTTTTTCTCATTTTTTTAAGACAAGGTTCTAATTAAGAAGTGAAACGGGTTGAGTATACAGTCAGAGCAAATTAATTACAGCAATATTTCCTGCATTATGAAATAAAAGAACAAAGATGGTGCCACGCTGCTCAGCAGATTTCTATCAAAATGGAATAAAAACACTACAAGCTTCCTAAAAGTATCCAGAATTTTGTTAGAGAAAAGTGTACAGCTCCAGTCATTATTTATACACATATATGCATAAAACCCACTTCTATTTGGATGTCTCTAAACAAGTTGCATAATTTGTATAAAAGACCCACATTTAGAGTCATAGAGTAGAGCGTCTCAATGAGGTTGATGCATGAGGGAGACCATTCAGAAAGTTTTACGTTAGCCTTCCCAACCAGGTTAATTGTCACCGAAGTGTTTCACTCGTGTCTGACCCAAGCGGTCCCCATGAGATGGAAGAACGTGGTTGATGTTCTGTATTTGGGAACCGTCAAGGCTCAAACCACTCATAAACTGGATCCTGCTGAAACACCACAGTAAATCTAACATCATCATAGACTGAGTGGGTGCTGACCAATAAAGCAGATCCTGGCCAAAAACGACCAACTCCAGGCACCACTACAAGTCAAAGCTGTATGCAGCAGATGCCAAACGCCTTCTGGATTTAAAAGAAACCCATTGAGGTGTTTGGCTACAATGACAAAAGTATGTCAAGCATGGTGATGGCAGCACCATGGTAAGGGTCAACAGTCGTCCATCTTTCAAAGAGGATAGAACAACGAAGAAGAGGGACTGCCTCCACACTCTTCAATACGGTTGAAACCTAGACAGAGCTGTGAGACCCAACAGGACAGAGAACCCAGAAGAAACAAAAAAGCAGGTTTTAGAATTGATAGCTTTAGATTAAAGCTCATGGAACAACATTGGAAACTTATGAGCTCTGCTTAAAAGTTGACAGTTTGAGTGAGCTCCTCCATTTCTAATGAGAAGAGTGGTCAAAATGACAGTTTTATATATATATATATATATATATATATATATATATATATACATATACAGGCACATGGAGGCCACACACACTACTGAGCCTCACTTTGACTTGTTTTACGGACATTACATCAAAGTTGGATCCACCTGTAGTGTGTTTTCCACTTTAAATCTGAGTTTGACTCCAAATCCAGACCTCCATGGCTTAATAAATTAGATTTCCATTGATAATTTTTGTGTGATTTTGTTATCAGAACATTCAACTATGTAAAGAACAAAGTATTTAATAACAATATTTCATTCACTCAGATCTAGGATCTGTTATTTTAGTGGTCCCTTTCTTTTTTTGAGCAGTTTATATATATATATATATATATATATATATATATATATATATATATATATATATATATATATACAAACCATTACACCCACCACCACCAAATGAGGGGCAAGTGACTCCTTCACCTCCACAAATACCATTGCCGTTGACGTTGTGAACTGCGGCCCAGAACTGAGTGGAAAACATGCCAGCTGGAGTATTTGCTGTGGAGCAAACAAAACCACACAAACATTTGATAGCTATAGAGTTTGAATATTGTCAGAAGTAACCCAAGTCTCATTTTGTTTGCATTCACAAGGTATCTGAACATTTTTTTAAAAAGCAGGAACGACAGAGCAAAGTCAGCAGAGAACAAAAGGCAGACTCGGTTAAGATTTCTTGTTTTTTATTAATACTCAACACCTTTATTCCAAAGAGACAGAATAATAATATTTCTCAGCACTTATTTTTCACATTGAATGTGTTTAATCTCGTTTTCAATATTACTAAATATTCAATCAAGTCTGAAATACTCTCTTCACACAAGTAATATCTCTCCATACAAAAGAATGCAAGGATGAACTAGAGTTTTCTTGTATTTACACTTTTCACAATCTGTACAGCTCAGGGATGGAGTTCGATCCTCTGTGGCAAAACGCAAAAAACACACAAGACTTTTTTTTTACTCCTTTTTTTAGACAAAGAGGGGAAAATAGACCAGCTCTGTAAAAATTGTCAATTGTGCTTTCTGTTTACCAGTAAACTAAGGTCCTGTACATTTTATTTTCTTTGAGAAAAACAGCCTTCATTTTAGACCAAATCAAGAACAAAATTAAAACACAGACCTTCACTCATTAAATATGTGCACTAAGTGTAATAATAAATCATTGCACAATTCCTGGCCTGAAGTCGTTACAAAAGCACTTTTGTTGATGGGATGTCGACTAATCAAAGATTTATCCCAAATAGATGTACTCTGTTAATTTTTTTACAGTTATTATCAAAAGTCCATGAGCGTGAGGTAAGGTATTTACATCTCGTTTTATTGTACATAAACAGTTGTCTCATTCACTCTGCCTCTCTTCCATATGAGCACACACAGAGGTAATCAAGCGTATGTATTCAGGCACATACAATAACAAATAATGAGAGTTTTTACTTGTAAAGGCAGAAAAGCAAGAAAAGCAGTTGATATGAAAAAGAGCCACTTGGTTAGTGACAAAGGATCAACCAAGACCTCAGCTTTGAAGGAGAGCATTAAACAGTCGAGAAAACTGATGTCTGAATCACCGCAACAAAACCTTCTTCCATCTGAAAAACATTTCTTTGATTAATTGAGCCATATTTATGTGAACATCAGCACAGATTTCCGTCTTGGATTGGTGTTTTTTCCTCTCGCAGAAAAAAAACAAAATCAAACACTCCCACACACGTCTACAGAACTACAAGGATCATCGGCGTCAGTGAAAGTGATACGATTTCAAAAGTTGCTCAAAAACACGCATCGCTTTCGGGCTCAAAGTCAAGATTAAAAAAATTTAAAATAAGTAAAAGGAACACATACATGCAAACCCATACAAACACTAGAGACCCTAAGTATCATACATACTGACTTGTCAGCCAAGAGAAGAAAAGTCTACAAAGGTTCTGATCGGGCTTTACAAGCTAATATCCATTCAGTCACACATTGTGCTTCTGTTTTAGATTTAGTGTGGGCAAAATGACTAAATTTACATGTTTAATGGCAAAAACAGATCGAAAATCTAGTTTTGTTTGCTCTTACTATTGGTCATTTTAGATTTGGTAGGCGACAAAATCCTAAAATCTGCCCTACTTGCTTGTACAACACATTCTTCTGATTTCAATACATAAAAGAATCTGGACTTGAAGCCAGATTTCTTCTTATAACAACATCTCAGTGTTACAGCGCAGCAAAGGAGAGTTTAACAGTATGTGGGAGCGATCAGTGCATCGCCATGTTTATGGAAATAACCTGTTGCCCCTTTACTGAACGTAAAATAAAAAGGAAAACAAACAGCTTGCCTGGTTCCGTCCAAAGGTATTAAAATGTCTGCACCAGCACTATATTTCAATGAGGAGGTTGCCATGTTTTATTTTTAAATGAATTCATTTAAAGAAACATTTAAGGAATAGCTTATATTCCAGGCCTAACTAGCATGGCCACTATAAAACCCTTTGGTTCTTCACTGGTTTAAAAAAAAAAAAAATTCTTGTTAAAAAACTGACCTGTAATTTCATCTGTACTTAGATATTTTCAAATATTTTTTTTCATACAGTTCCAGTTTATGTTTGTAAAAATGGATTTTAATAGCAGTATTTTTCAAATCTGGATGTGTTAAAAAGTGTGTATGGAGAAATATGTATATTTCCATCCATATGGTTTAGCAGGTACTATATTTAAAGCCTGACAGTCACCCCCCCTCCCCCACCCCGCAACACCCCACCCCAGAGTTACTGTCATAAATTCACAGTGATGTTCTTTTTTCACATTTCATAAATTGGCCATAGAAACACTGAGAACTCTGGAGTTAGAGTCTGGCAGAGCAGGGATTCCCAAAGTGGGGCTCGGGACCCTCCGGGGGTCGCGAGACACCTCTTGTGGGGTCATGAGATGATTTCATACTGATGTGCGTGAAACTGATACCAAAGTATAACTTTATAAGATTTTCAGCATTCCTCGTTTTAAAGGAGGAAGGCTGCACTTTTTTGTAAGAGCTCTTATGAAAAACTACAATTTCACTCTTGTAATTTCCCCCTAAAAGGGGGTGACTAGTCGGTAGTACTGTTATTTTGTGGTACTCCAGAATCAGTGGACAGATGCATCACAAGCATTTTCTACAACTATCTCTTGAATTCAACAATACAATAAATAATAAAACATCTTTACAGTGATTTGTTGAGCACTGGTAATGTTGCATATAAACCTGTTCATCAGCTACATGTTGTCCATAGTGTTTCCCAAAATTAAACAAATGTTTTATTGACTACAAAATGTCTGTAGGTCAAATTTACTACAGCGGTAACTCTCACCCTCGTTTTGTACCCACACGTTGCCAACTAACCTAATTATATGTTGTGCCCTTGCAACCAATGTGTACTGATTTGTTTCTCTTGGTGGTTAGGAGAATTGCACAACTTTTAAGACTTATGAAAACAATCGATCATGAACTTGCTCTGTTAATTATTTTAGGAAGATTTATTTTACGCTGTATTCCCATCGATTGGGGTCCTGAGCCCGGTTTGGTTCTCAACTAACTGACAGACCTCCTCCTGACAGATAAGATTTATTTGAATCACATGACCACATACCCCTTATAGTGTGAGAAGATTTTTTTGGAAATTATTTTCAACCAAAGAGCGCTCAATTGAAACTTGTCACATCATACAATAAATCTAGATGGCTTGGGCATGCTAATGCTAACTTCTGCAGTTAATTTATGAATTTAAGGTACTGTAAAAAATGCCCGAGCGAAACAGTTACCTGAATATTCCAGCTGATCACAGCCTATCTTCTCCTACCTGTCTTTAGTTTGAAGAAAATATGTAAGCACATTTAAATCCTGTTTTGCCAAATCGACGTGTTTATCTTTCTAATTTTGATATACGGTAAGCTGTAATACAGAGTGACCTGCTGTCAAGCTTGTGTGGTTGGACACATTAAAAATAGGTGCAGTGGATAAGCAAAATGTTATGCCATAACAACTTCTGTTGACATTGTAAATATATTAATTACTAAAACCAAAATGACTGGTCATCTTACTGGTGCTTATGGAGCATTTACCTGGGAACATTTGGTGCAGTAATCATCTCTGGACTCTAGGAGTTACTACCCCAAATCGGAGGATTGTAAACTTATTTAACTCTGACCAATCAGTGAACACTCTCTACGTAAGCAACGCGCTGAAACAGCATTCTATGGGGTGGATGTTGTTTCTGAGGAAAGAAGACTCAAAGAGGGCAATTTTCAAGTACCGATGAGGTATTTAAAATTACATCAAATAAGGCATGGAGGAGTAAGTGGTTATTTTGACAGAAAACTGCATTTTCAACATCTGTGGTTCATTGGGCTGTTAGAGCGAGAGTGTAACTTTAAGTAGATAACAAGAAGGCTGAACATCAGAAAAAGCTGTTCTGTTTTATCCTTTTGAGCTTCCAATCGCTCTCTGTAATGAAACCTGCTTCATTTAGAAATGCTGGTCCTGTTTTTCTTTACTTTGATCTGAAAGCTAAAGTAGAGCTACATTTTCTAGCAAATAGACAGACTAATGCTAATATTATCTGTGCCAAATGCTAATATGAAGGTGCTAGAAAAAAATATTTTCAATGCTCTTTTCTTATCTTATCTTTATATCTTTATATCTCTAACAAACACTACAGACACCAACTGAGTGAACATGTTTAAGATAGATTTGGTCTCTGTTGGCCATTAACTAAAGCAAACACATTTCTAAAGAGTGATTGGAGTCCTCCTTCCCCAGGATGGTGCAACTCATAATATTAGCTTGTGTGTTTTTCCAATTGTACAACTAACATGTCCATAATCGACATACTCAAAATATCTCCAGAGTCATTTGGCTCTATAGTTAACTTTGAAACAAAATAATTTATTTAAAATGTATTAGTACGCTTTATAAGTACTGGCAGAGTCATTTTACTATCTTCAGACAGAACCAGATGGACTGTTGGGACAGTCCTTCCAGCCTTTATTCCCACGCTGGCATCAGGGAAGCCTCACAATCTTTATGCTCTCCTAAGACGCAGTGCCTCATTATGTCGTTTCCACAAAATATCTCAAATTTTACCCAAAAATACACTTGTAGCAAGAATTTTTGTTCTTATTTCCGAGTCGTGTGTGACCCTTTTCTATCTTTGTGCTTCTTCATAAAGCTATTAAGATCTTATTGACACTGGTGGGTTCTTGGTAATTTCATATTGTATAAAGAGCTTAGGATCAATAAATGATTTAAACAAAAGAAGTCCCCTGTATGTAATGTTAAGTGCAGACATAAAAGTAAAGGAATGTTGTAGTATATTTTCTCCTGAACTAATGCCCATGTTGTCTTTCAATTTGTTCATAGCGAGCTTAGTTTTATGGTACCAGATAAATCTCAAACTATAATATCAGACTGATTTCCCATGTATCTTTACTCCCAAATCAGTTGACTGATTGCAAGAGGATCTTCCTATCAAAAGAAAAAAAAAAGATAGAAAATCAGTGTAAGTCCCTTTAAGGCACATCCAGTGCTAATTGAGAAACCCTTTTGGTGCTGACGAAGCTAGTAACAAAAACTGCAAATCAGTATGATGATGTTGCTTCTGCAGCTGAAAAAACAAAAACAAAAAAAATCACAAATTTTAAAGTACATTTAATGCACTCAGCTTATCATGCCTCTCACATACACTTCACTGCAGTCAAA
Organism: Fundulus heteroclitus; assembly: GCF_011125445.2. NCBI lineage: Eukaryota > Metazoa > Chordata > Actinopteri > Cyprinodontiformes > Fundulidae > Fundulus > Fundulus heteroclitus. Next base: position 9,714,367 of record NC_046365.1, read on the forward strand.
AGTAAGAAAATTTAAAAAAGTCAAACATGAAGAATTTATAGGAAAGAAGATACAGGAAATCAACAATATCAGTGAACTGGTAGCCCAGTCTTCTGTAATGTTGGTGAAATAAGAAAGAATTAACATCATACAAATATATAACATGAACTATTTAAATAAATCAAATAATAATAAGAATAAAAAACAATCCAAACCGATCATCATCATGAAACACTAGAATAATATTCAATAATATTATTAACATCATCAATACAATTATTGTTAGTTACCCTGTTACTTCGGCAGAAGTGTAGTTTTCGCATTCATGATTGTATATCCGTTGCTAAACAAAATGTTTCTTTTGGTGTGGACGAACTGCAGGAAGGAGGGAGAGACTGTGAGCATGTGAGTAGAGCAGAGACAGGAGAATTGATCTCACCTTTTCCCACTCCCTCCAACCCTCCCTTCAGATCGCTCAAGCATCGGAGCAGCACCAGAATCCTTTTATCTCATTAAAAACTTGTCTCCCTTCAAACTCTGCCAAACTTTATGTGGCAGTGTCCCTTGTGTTTTGTCCAAAAACCTCTTCTTTTAGTAGACCGAGAACAATACACACACTTTCGTGTACCCTCATTCTCTTCACACAGAGAAGTCATTAGCTTGGGTCTTCTTCCCCTCATTTCTTTACCCACTTCATCTTATCTACCTCTCCCTTTTTTTTTACTCTGCCTTCAGTCTCAGACATCTGACTCAATGCTCGAGAGCTTTTCATAGACGTGTCCATTGGCACCGTTGAAGGCTCTCTGTCCCTGTCCCAGACCTAAATTGTCCCTGCCTCCAGGCAGCAGTTTGCTGGCCCCGTGGTGGTTCCCCATAGGCCCTCCCCCCCCACCCAGGCACAGCTCTTTGGGGTATCTTGTGGCCACATTGGACATCACTCCAGCTGTGGCTGACGCGGGCAAATAGGAAGTTGCTCCCATGGAGCTGCGGAAGTCCCCTCCTCCTCGAGTGTTGTTGAGAAGTTGCTGCTGCTGTTGCGGCGTCTGTGGCTTTTTGATGTAGTACGGTTTGGCACCGTGTAATAGACACTGGTCGTCACCGAAGGTTGGGATGAAGGGGTTCTGGTTCACCTTATCTGGGTAGAGAGATTTAGACAAGGAGTAAGTCCCGGCCCCTCTGTTACCACCACCACCACCACCACAGCCCCCTCCTCCCATCATATTTCTGTCTCTGTCCCTCAGGTCTCTCTCCCCCACTGAACGCCGATGCAGCCCACCCTCTCCTCCACGGAACAAACTGAAGGAGGACCCTCCTGCTGCTCTATCCCCACCTATTCCTCCAAACATGGGAGACTCTCTTTCACCTGAATATCTCTCAAACATGTGCGCGTAGGGACTGGGACCCTCCATGTACCGGTCTTTGTCTTTCAAGCTCACACTTCGGGGCTGGGCAAACTGCCCGCCAGCACCACCGCCAACCCCACCCATGCGACCTGCTCCCTCTCTCTGCAGATCTACAAATGTATCGTAGGAGTGCTGCCTCCGTAACACCTTCCCACCTGGTCCTAGCTTCCTGCGCTGTGTCTGAGTCTGACTGGGTCCTAGGCTGCTCTTCACACCACCGAACAACATGTTGTTATCCTCACTGATGTTATAAAGGTTGCTTGGCTGTATCTTGCAGGAGTCGCAGCGTTTGCAGAGCGTAGCAGAGCTGGGGCGACTGCCACTCCCCCCAACTCCACTCGCTGCGCACGTGCTGCCTCCTCCTCCACTGTGATGACAAACAGTGTGGCAGTTACGACACTCCCAGTCACCCCCTGCTATGCCTCCACCTCCAAGACCAGAAACTCCTTTCTCCCAGCAGGTATGAGCCTGCTGCCCTGCTGACATTCCACCTAGACCACCTTTGCCATCTGGCTTCTTCCCTTTACTTTTGAGGAAGTCTTCCACAGGCACTAAGCTTTTACAGATACCACCACCACTACCACCGCCTGCACCGCTTCCTCCACTTCCACCCTCCTGCTCCCACTTGGCCTTGCCCTCCTTGGAGCGGAACTGGTCCGCATAGAAATCCCTCAGGTTGTCTTTGTCTTTGCGGAATAAGTAAGGTGAAGAATTAGCCGTACCTCCTCCCCTCTTCCGCTCCAGGGGAGGTGAGACCGGGCGGTGTGCCAGAGGCCCGTGGGGGAAGTGGTGGTGGACGGTGTGGTGGTGGGGTCTCTTCCTGAAGGCGTTCAGCTCTATCTCGTCCTGCTCCCGTCTGACCTTCGCAGAGGCAGGCCTCTTTTTCAGGCTGTCTCTGTACTGCTTACGCCTCTTGGTGCTGCCCTCCAGGTTTCCATAGGTAACCGTGTGCGTGGAGATATCCGACACATCAGAGCGAATGTTCCCATCGTCACCCCCTGAGCCTCCCCCTCCCCCACCACAGTACCTTTCGTGTCCCCCGATGAGCCCCGTGCTGGATGCTCCTCCTTTGAAAGAAAACCTCCCATATACATTGCTTCCTTTGAACCCACCCTGATTAGTATCCGCAGAGGTATGGCCTGCGATCAGGTCAAATTTGCTTGTATTCCTGTGAGTCATGGAGGGACGGGGCTGGGTGGTGAAAATGGGGGCTACCCCTCCCCCCAAACTGTCGGCATCGAACATGCCCCCTTCCAACGAGCTAGCGCTGCCTAAGCTACGCGGCCTATTGGGTGGGGGGCCGGACATACCCAGAGCCGAAGCCGGGTGGTGGTGCCGGTAATGGTCCTGGTACAGGTTGTTGTCCTTCAGGGGCAAGTTCCCAAAAGTCCTCTCCACCTCGCTGATGTAGTCACTAAACATGGGGTCCTCTGGAAGGTAAGGTGGAGCAGACTTACAGTCGGCAGGGTGACCCACCAGGCTATGCCGGTGCTTCTGGATATCATAGATGGCCGCTTCACGGCTGCTGTGGCTATACTCTAATGCTGCATGCGGAGAGCCATTGACGCCTGGGACTGCAGTCATGTCCTTAGCGGTGCGGAGTAGCCGTAGGATGTTGGAGTGGGTGTTGTTCATGTTCTTCTTTATGGTGGAAGAGGGTGAGTCTATGGTTGACTTGTTTTCCTCGATTTGTACCCCATGGATGCAGCTGTAGATACCCTGGAGAGTGAAAATTGAAGAAAAAAAGGGTAGAGAGAAAGAGAGGGTGAGATAGACCATAGGGGGGGAAAAGAAAGAGTGAGACGAGGTATGAAAGGAAACGGTAAAATGTGCAGGAATAGAAGGAACCAGACGGGTTTCAACAGAAAGAAAGAAAGACATATACATTTACTCTCTATTAAACAATAATAGGATCCAAGTTAATGAATGCATTATCTCTTTGGAACAGGGTAGACCATCTCCGCTACAGTCCAAGCCTCAGGAACAGATAACAGACTGTGAATAGACAGTGCAGATCAGTGTCTTGATTGATGCCCCATGAAAAGCACAAAGCTTGTGGTTTTGACCACAAATCAATAGGATTAATCAATGTAATCTAAATTCAGCTTACACCATTGCTGCTGCCTGAACACGCAGGAGCTCTACGTGTTTCCTTCCACTAACAATAAATCTATTTTGAAGTTTCTTTTGATTTCCTTTGTATATAAAGGACTCATACATTAACATACATCTTTATAACCAAGACAGACATAACATTATGACCACTGGCAACTGAACAGTCTTCCCTCAAAGGAGATCTGTTAGGATCTGTCAGGAAAAATTAGCAAGTCAAAGCATTTTAAAGTGTTTTAAGAGTTACAAGGGACAGCTTGAGGTCTGCAGTCATAGTAAGGGTATCTATAATGGGAACCTCAGCATCACCACTGGATGAAAGAAACAGGCCTTGTAAGACAGACTCGGCAGTGTGATGGTTTGGGCAAAGTTTGGCTTGGAAACCTCGGGTTCTGTCTTCCATGTGGATGTTACTTATATGCATACCTTACCACAGCACACAACACAGACACTGCTGCGTCTTGCTGTGAAACAGCAGCGGCATCAAACTTCAGACATTTTTTTTTATACAGCTGTGATGAAGGAGAGACGTGTCTAAAAGCTGCAGGACAACAGCCTTTAAGGATTGGTATCAAAACCCCTTAAACCCCTGTTGCTAATATTAGTATACCAGACACTACATCACAGCTTCCCAGCTCTAGTGGACCTCAAAGGTTTAGTAGTCATTGGTAGTAAAAACTATTAGAAAAGTGGTCATAATATTATGTCTGATCAGTGGGAACTGCTAGGGGCCAATAAAGTATGTTTGGCATTGGACGAATGGTAAAAAGGACCTTTTGGTGTTCGGGAAAGCCTTTCAGTAGTGAGGTCAAGCAGGCGTGACCTCACTACACGCTTACTAGCTGAAAGAATCTGGCCAAGGCGACAGCCAGATCTGAAAGGTTGACGACACACTGCCCACCAGCGAGCGTGCTGCCCGACGTTCCTCCAAGGCGTCAACTTGTCAGAAACAGTTTTTGTCTGTCTCTTAGTCACTTTCCACATCAGTGATGCATTCATAATTGTTACCCGTCAACTCTTTTTTCTCCCTTTGTATTTTCTTTATTATTTTGGTCTCAGGGTGCATTGAGGACCGACAGCTGCTCCAATGGGGCTGTCTGTCTTTATCTCTCTTCATCCACTACTTATCTGGCTGAAAAGTAATGGAACCCAGTTGGGCGCACACTGCTGTGTTTCTACTTCACACCTCTTCCATTTTTCTGTCATGGGCTTGACTGTTTATCACTCCTCTCATCACTTAACCTCTTTTACTCTCTCAGTATCAATATTTTTACGCCCATGCCTCTTGCCCATGCCTTCGACTAAAACAAACTGCACTTAAACTATCATAGATGTCTACCAGTCTTAAATAGCTGCTGCTGTCTTTAGCTAATGTATTCTAAAACAATTGTTGCAAGAGGGGCCTCTTCTGAAAGCCATCTTTGATTGAAAGGGATGCAGTTCAACAAGCCAAATCAGTTTTTCCGATGTGTTAAAGCAATCTGCTTAATATGTTTCACCCTGTGTGGGTGTAAACTAAATGACATTACAATTAGAAGGGCCCGGATTTTAAACACATAAACACTGGTGGCATTCACTCCAGTAACTAGTTATGGACAATTTGCACAAAGCAATTGTCTGCCTCCTTAAAAGGTAGCATTATGAAAATTAAAGTATAATAGAACGATTATTTATGGACCTAATTTACTTGGTGACAAGTTTGTAAGGACAGAAAGCTTTTCCGTCTCTTAGCTAATTATTCCATAATTATTATTCAAGATGGCCCTGAGAAGGCATCTTGTGGTCTTAGTGGGACGAGCTGTCAATTATAGCTTCTGCAGCGGCTGCTTCAACTATATAAGCACCGATGGGCGTGGTTGGCTTGTGGAGGTTAAAATGGCTTATAGAGCTGGTTGTTATTTGCTCCGATTGGGCTTACAGGTACATGCAGCACCACCAAAGTTCCAAGACAGTAAAATAAATACACACCTGTCCCTCTATTTAACTTTTATTTTGTGTCAGAGCAACTCCCCCATTTAGAGATGTGTTCAAAGTCTTAAAATTCATTCCTTCTTTACTGCAGTAGCATAATCTCACACCTAGAAATTTAGCCTTTAATTGGAGTAATTGGGACAATCCCTGAGAGCTACTATTAATCTATTTAAGTTTGTTTTGTTTTCTATTTATTAGGCACAATTATTTCTTGAAATTGACATTTTATTCCTAATTAATAAAAAAAAAATTCCCATCTCGAGATCATGCCACTGCAGTAAAAGCTTTATTTTAAGGTTCATTGTAAATTTTTACCTGGGTTACCCATAAATCTGTTAACTTGTTAATTCGAATTAGCATTTTTTTTTTATCTTTTTGTGAAGTAGAGGATACTTGTTGTGTATTTTTTAGCAGCCTGGACTAAGGAAAGGTAATCCAGATGAGTCATCACATCCTCCTGACTGACTTGATATACTTCAACCACGGCCAGTGGCTTCCAAATCGCCGGTCCTGTGATCTTTCTGTCGGGAGAACAAAGGTCAGTGCTAAAATAAAACCTGGGAACACTCACTCTGCTGATGGAGAATGTGAAGCCGGGCTGCCCCGAGCACACGCCCATGAAGCAGAAACGCAGCTGCCAGTAGAACAAATGTTCGCAGATGAAGGTGATCAGTGACAGAATCATGGCAGCCCCGAGCATGTAGAAGACGCCCGCCATGTTGTCCACGTCCAGCTGGCTGCTCATCACCTCGTTCTTCTCGTTGTGACAGATTCCCGTTAGCCACAAGGCCTCCAACTCCTCCATCTCACCTGGAAATAGAGTCACACAGGTATCATCATGGTCGTCATGTATGACCTACTCAATTTATTCAGTTTGTCTCTCGGTGAAGGAAGACGCATTTTACTGAATTCCTTACCATTAATGAACGCTTATGAAAAGCTTTATACTTCTTATCATGACAAAACACATGACAGTCTGCTGGGACTGAGTACCTTATATTCAAATTAATGCAACAGACATGTTTAAAAGTTGTTTTTTAAAGTCTTACAAGTCTATTACATGTCAAAGTCAAGGCTAAAGTTTATGTCCCAAGTCCAACTCAAGTTTCAAGTCTTTGGGTGGTAAATTTCTGGGTGTTTACTTGGGTTTTTCTGCAAAGTCTAGTTCAAGTATAAAGCATTTTACCAAGTCTAGTTCAAGTCCTAACTCCAAGTCTAAGTCAAGTCTTGATCCTTATTGCCCATGTCAAGGCTAGTCTTCTGCCTCAAGTCCAAGTCGAGTGTCAAGTCTTCTTCAAAGTCCAGTTGAGGTTTTAAATCTTTCTTCTAAGTCCAGTTGCATTCTCAGCTCTTTGTCCTCAGGTCCGGTTTAAGCCTCAAGTCATTCTCCCAAGTCCAAGTCATATAGTCTCTGAATGAAATGTTGGGAGTTATTTGAGGTTTGAGGTAATTATCCTTTAGGTTATTTTTTACGAATGAACATTTTATATCTTTATCTCTTGTAGAAGATCAAATTAAACAAAAAAAAATAACCAATTAAAAAAAAACAAATTAGAGCTGAGGTGTAATTCTTTACCGGACCAAAACATAAATGTACGCATACGATATGAATAATTTATTCTCACAAACCCTTTTGCACTCACTTTCACCTCTAATTACATAAGATAAAGGCTGTTCATGAGATACCGAGTCTAATTAAGGTCTATTTTTTGCGACTTAAGTATGATTCTTTGTACTGCAATAGTATGTTAAAAATTAGGCATCTTAATTACAAAAAGGAAATGAGCTGGCTCGGTCTGTAACAGGCTAAGAAATGTAGCGGCAGCGTCCCTGAAGAGATGCTTGCATTTACCCGATCTGAACAATATGTCTATATTTTAGATCAAGCGAGGTAAACCAAATGAAAGGAGCTGACAATGCCTCACATAAAACTAAAACTCATATAAATGCCTTTGATTCACTCCTTTTTATTGTCTCTCCCAGCCCATCCCTCTCCTCCTCCACCAACAAACACTCTCCTCTTCCTTCCTAATTTACCTCTGTTCAGTTACTGCTCTACTCAGTGTGCTGTTGTAAACACACTGCTGACCCTCCCTCCGCACGTATAACACCATTCCCCACCGAGTCAAAAACCGGATGCGACAGTTGTGAGCAAACGTCGATGAGTCTGATCTTCTAACCTGGCCGGCTGCATGTATACTGACAGCCAAACAACACGCATGAAGTAATGAGGCAACGTCTGAAGCCCTGGCCTCATGTATACAGCAGACACGGAAGGATCTCTCTGCCATTTCAAAAGCACATGAGGATTACACACATACACATATTCATTTAACGAGCGTGTTGCTCGTACACACGCACGGTATGCAAGAGGCTCCCCAAGAGTCCGCGTGAAAGTCTGAGTCAGTGCGACGCTCAGAGATCTAATCCGTGGTGAATGTGTTCTCTGTGCTGACCTATTTATCCATCACACAGGCCACAATGGAAAGTGATAGCACCTTGAAGGCCGCCGTCTTCATGCGCGTGTCAGCATGCTGCTCTGCATGAGACGTGACAGGAGGTAAGCAGCGCGAGAGGACACGAACTGTTAGCCGAGCTGGATCCTCCGAGGGCAAAAGTTCAAATGTGGAACATTTGTTTCTTTTATTTTGAGCTTTTCCCGACAGACAACGTGTAGAAGTCCTGCCAAAACACCAGCTGCTCACACTTTTAGCATCTGAACTCTTTTGTGTGTAGATGCAACTGATGACGCAGGCTAACCTTCTTTCAGGCGTATAGAAGTTCAGGCGGCGGCTCTCATATGGTAAATAAAATGACCAGGAGACAAAGACTAAATATCCTAATCAATTTAAACTGTCTATTAAACGCAGACAAACTCATCTCAGAGTAAAAGGGGGGAGAAGCCGACTGGTTTAATGTGACATACCAACACAAAGTAAAGCATAACTGTGAGGTGGCAAGAATAAATATAAATAGCTTTTAAAGTTTTGCTTTCCACTTCTACTCTTATGCACCTGAGAAACATCCAGTGCATCCAGTTGCATTATGAAGTCAACTAATTAGCAAGGAGAGTCAAGATGTGTTTAATTTAATCCTAGTATATATCCAGCTGTTCTTTGAAGGCCTCAGATGCCTGAAAGAGATCATTAGTGAGAGAAAACCGTCATCAAAGGTCAAGGAACATAGCAGACAGGTCAGGGAGAAAGGGATGGAGACATTTAAAGCTAGTTTAGGTTATAAACCAAGCTTGAAACATCTCACAGAGCATTGTTTAATCGTCATCTGATAATGACAAAAGTATGACACCACTGCAAACCTATCAACACACGGCTGCCTACCCAATCTTAAAAGCAGAGCACTGATCAGAGAAGCAGCCAAGTAGCCCGGGGTAAGTCTGCCGGTGTTGCAGAGATCCAAAGCAGAGATGGGAGCATTTGATGGCAAAGCAACTATTTACCCTGCTCTCCTTAAATCTGGAGTCAAGCTATGTGGGGAACACAGCAAATATTTGAAAGAAGGTGTTAGCTAGTTAAAAAGTCTGGTTCACACGGCAAGATAATTATCCCCAATTTTGCTCCAATTTTCCACTTCCAACAGGCCCAACTATCGGCATGGTTCTTAAGAGATATCCCTGCAGAGTGTGGTGTGTTAAGAGCGACTGGGTCAAATCGGGGATATTCAACGTGTCTGATCAGGGGTCACCAACATGGTGCCCAAAGTCTTCCTTTTTTTATTCACACTTGCATTTATATGTATTTAAAAATGCCAATATTGATAACAACGCATGAAAATGTGTTTATTTTAAGGTGAACTCTGATTCTTCTAGTTCAAAGCTCAGCACTGGCAGCCCTTCGTATGACACAACGCCAGTGAAGTCGCTCTCAGTTTCAAAAAGGTTGGTGACCCCTGTGTCAGATTGTCTTGTGTCGATATCCAAGTATGTGACGTGTTCCCCGAGGACAAACGAGCATGCAGTCTGTTGAATGTGACGTGTAGCCAATCAGAGAGCGAGGTCAGAATAAACACAGCTCACCTCTATAGTGCAGGAAATGTAGAGCCCCCCCGTTCCCGCTGTCTCCACTCCTTTAACCAGCGGCTTTCCTTTTTATGTTTTTTATATGTTAAAATCGGTCCACAAACTATCGCCACTCTGCTTCCTTGTCGTCCGTGTTCGTTTACTCTGAACTCGCGTTTGATCTTGAGAGGATTTGCGAGATTTCCCGTCTGACATCTGAATGATCCTGAGTGAAATCTGTTCGTGTGTGCTGTGCTGAGCTCACCATCTGACCGGACACCACACACTGTACGAACAAACCTGTGTTATCTGGGATTTTTTATCGTCACGTGTGGGTCTCTAGGGCTTTGAAAATCAGCCGACTATTTGAAAATCTTGCCGTGTGCACCAGCCTTAACGCGGCACATCACCCTGTACCAGTGTTGTAGTCAAGTCACTATGCCTGGAGTCCGAGTCCAGGTTCAAGTCACCAGTGTTCAAGTCCGAGTCAAGTCCAAGTCATTAAAAAAAAATCCGAGTCGAGTCCGAGTCGAGTCCACTACTCATCCGAGTCAAGTCCGAGTCGAGTCACTATTGACGTGTGATGTATGACATGAAGCAGTAACATTCCATTGCACTAATAACTCTTTCGCTGTAGTTACCCTTGGTTTTACTCTGTAAAACTACCGCTTTTTCCAAGTCTAAGACGTCTCCTAACCATGGTTTTTAAACATTGTTGTTATGGAACGCGCAACAGTGACTCGAGGCACGCTGATAGGCCGCATATGAAGGATGTTAAAGCCGCAAGCGGCGTCGATCGGCCCTCGCAGCCAAGCGCACTCCGGCCTATTGGCCACTAGGCCCGCCGGCGGGCGGGGTTCGCGCACCGCCGGCCGCCCGCCACCGCAGATGCTGTTACGCATTTTCCTCGCCCGTCCACCAGGCGATTCCCACAAACGCGTTCGGCAGCGTTCCACCATTACTCACAACAAATCTGGTGCAGATCGTCGATGCAGCGAGGAGATACAGCCGTTGGATAATGATAATGCATTTGGCCACCGGACCGGACTAAATTGTTCGGCGGGCCGGAAAATTTATACCGATTCCTGGACGGTGACTACAAACAGAAAAAAAACGGCCGATGACGCCATGAACACCGAGCAGGAGAAAAACAACGACTTACCTTCCTATCAACTTGGCCAGTTTTCCAGACTTTCCGAGCCCTCGACACTCAAGCCATCGTTTGAGCTGAACGTTGGTATGTTGTTCCACAGTTCTACCAGTAAAATGGGCGCCTGGACATCCTCTTGTGAAAGTTTAACAGCTGTAAAGTCGGTCATATAGTTGTGTCTGTTGCATGTGTAACGGCTGGCTGCTACGAGCGCTCTCACACTGTTTGCCCAACCTTAGCGGCAAGGGGTGTTGCTCATGAGATGGTGACGTCACGTGCGCGGTACGACATTTAGATATTAAAATCATACACCAAATAATATTCTAATGACATATTAAAATTATAACCTAATGATATATAAAAAAGTCAAGTCTTTTTCTCAATTTCCGAGTCAGAATGATCTGAATGTAGGAGTCCGAGTCCAAGTTCGAGTCATCAGTGCTCAAGTCCAGGTCAAGTCACGAGTCTCTAAATTTAGCTAATGACTCGGACTCGAGTTCGAGTCTCGGACTCGAGTACTACAACACTGCCCTGTACACACCATCCTTACTGTGAAGCATGGCAGCAACATCCTGTGGGGATGCAGGCAACAGGAGGCTGATCATGGAGGTGATGGGAATATGGATACAGAACAATCCTAGAAGGACCCCTGTTAGAGTCTGCAAAATACTAAAGATTTCATGTATTAGAATGGCCCAGTCAAAGTCCAGACTTACATCTAACTGGAAATCTGTGGCACGACTTGAAAATTGATGTTCATAGGAGCTGAACGCAAATGTGCTGTGTCAGCTTTTTATTTTAACAAAAATAGAAAGCCATTTTTATTTTCTACTTTGTGTAACGTAAAACCCCAATGGAACACAATGAGGTTTGTAGTTATAATGTGACAAAATGGGGAAAAGATAAGGGTTGGTAAAGGTTTTGCTAACTATAGCAAGGATTTGTTCATAGCTTTGGCACCTGGAAGGACTTGGTTCCAAAACAGCAAAGGGTACCAAATAACATCTGAAATAAAAAGCCAGAAAAGGTTGAGCTGAGTAAAGCCTTACCATGAGGGGAAAAAATAGCTAACTGTGCCCTTTCTCCACACACTGGGTCTGCCTTTCACACATTCAATTGTGCAGCTACCTGGGCTGCCAGTTCAAAGAAGCAACAACAATGGAGCCCATTTTGTCCCTGGTTCTGACAGGTAAACCTGCAAGGAGCAACAAAAGAGCAACAGGCCTATCTTTAACATGCACATATGAACCTGACACAAGTGTGCTTTTTGTAAAAGCGGGTAGAACATGGGACATTTCAGAGAATAACAAGTTTCCTTTTTGAATCGAACTACGGAAATAAATGAACTTTTTCATGATATTCTAATTTCTAGAGGTGCAGCTGGGTTTTCCAGATAAATACAGGAAGGGTTTGTATACATATGGTTAGCTCCTTAGCGTCTGGTAAATATTGATGGATGATTCAAACTGAAAAGCACCTTTTAAATCACAGCCAAAAGACTTCATCCGTTTACCTAATAGATGCTCAATGATTCTTTGATTACAGAACACCTAGAAGCCCAGGGAAAGTAAAATTACCGACGGAAACCTCAACTTGTGTAACTTGATGCAGTTAAATGTCCACAGAGAATGTTGCATTTTAGAGGTGTGTCAAATTTGCGGGTTTAATAAATTATTTTTTTTAAGCAGTTACCTCTAAGACTCACTGCCAACAAACACATCGATTTGTTGAGGCTAGAGTTTCATGTTTTGTTTTAGAATTATGGAAAACATGTAGACACCCAGATAATGTGTCTTATTAGAAATGCACTGAGATAACAGGGGAAATTAATAAAATTATATTCCAGTCACTGCATATAGTAACACTAGTAGCTCTAAAATATGGAAAAGCTATTGTTGGAAAAATATAGCAAGATTTTTTTTATTACACCAAAACACAAAATAATACACAAACATATTCACTACCCAGCATCCATGCTGGAGCATGTGTGGAGTTCAAGATGTGGACCATGCTCATTTGTTTTGGCAAAGTGCAAAGCTGACAAGCTACTGGAACAATATTTATAAAGGGTTAACAGATGTATTAGGATACTCATATTTACCAAAATGAGTACATTTCTCTATTTTGGACACTTATCAGAAGGAGACATACAAACCAAGGACATCTATTTAATCAAAGATCTTCTGGCAGCTACAAAGAAGGCCATTACAAGGAATTGGTACCAAGTGGAACCCCCCACCTCCTACAATTGGATGGACATTGTGGATTTACAAGATGGAGAGACTGACTTACATTATAAGACTACAACAACTGAAATGTGAGAAGCTGTGGAGAAAATGGAAAAAGTGCAAAATTAGATCATTAATGAGAAGGCGTGGAACACCTGACTATGGTCTGTAAGTTCTGGAGAATTGTCTTGTATTGTTTTGAAAATAAAAAGTAAAAAAGCAGAGATGCATTTCCCTGCCAAAATAATCCTGCCTAATTTCTTTGAGCAGGAGTGTACTTTTATTTGAAGTAAATAATACACCATTGCTTATGCTAATATAACCAACAGGAAAACAGCAAATACATAAATGATAAATGAAGACATTTAATTTAGTTTGAAATGGGAAATTATAGGCAGTCAAGAATACACAAGGTTTAAAGCATTAACGTCTACTTGAAGACTTGCAGAGGAGGGGGAAAAAAAACATAATATTGGTCTGAAGTTACCAGATGATAATTTGCTGCATGCTTATAATCAACCAAACTAAGTTATGCAATAATTGAGAATGATGGCATTAGAAAGCTCCTGAGACGGGCTGGGCTAGGCACAACAAACACAAGTTAACCAGCAGCGCTATCTTATTTTCCGCACTGTGTCATCATCATTAGTCACCTTTCTACAGTCAGCGGCGGCTAGTGGGAGATAAATCACACACTCAACCTGCTACATACATACATATTCAAATAATATGTTGTAGCGTAGCAGGACCAGGATAACATATGAGATGATGCGGAGGCATTAATTCATACGGAGATAAATGCACTGGATAACAGAACAGCCTGCTGCTGCAATCCCTGCACTGTCCCTCCTGAAACAAGCAAGGTGATGAATAAAAAGATTTTATCTATTTTATTTTAGATTTCGACAAAGTCCCTACGCATTTTCCTTTCCATACTTTTCTCAACTTAGACTTCAAGTGTTGACAGTCCTTTCCAGTGACATTTGATGACTCTTACGGAGATGTCCACATAGCTAAGACTTTCCATTTGGGAACTGAAAGAAAATACAGATTGCAAATGAGAGGGAGAGGGGGAGGAGGGACCGGACAGAAGAATGCATGAAAACATAGACGGATGAGAGATGGATAGACAGACAGATGGATGGAAGATTGGTTTATAGAGATAGATGGATGGATTCCATGCTCTATTTTCATCTTTCATACCTATATTCAGACCTGCCAAGCACATCTTGTCAAGCCAAAAGCTGGTCATACCACGCATAGATTTGGGTTTAAAGTAATCTTTTAGTGTAGCCAGCATCTTTCTTCTGACTGGAAGAAATATGGACATGTTGGAGAGGCCCAGCCAGAGTCTGGACTTGGTTCTGGTAGAGAATCTCTGGAGGGAACTAAAGATTGTGATGATGGCCCTTAAAGATCTAGAGCTCATCACCAAAGACGCATACAGCCTAAACCTATCCAGTTATTATCATTTGGGATTTGACTGTAAAATTGTATTGTTTCGTTGATTATTGAGAAAAGTATAGTTAACTTTCAGCAGGCCACTTTTAATAAAATGTATAAAACAGACTAAATAAACTCTTTCAGGAGGAGCGAATGCTGCAAATCAATGACTTGATCAGACATCCTTTAATTTCCCTCTGGGATTATTAAAGTATGTCTGATTCTGATTCTTGATTCAATCTGCTGGGTTTCCTTAAAAAGCCTTTTAACCAATCTGTCTGGGAGATTAGTTTGAATTGATTTTGTAAAGGGTCTTGAGATGACATGTGTTGTAAATTGGCGCTATATAAATAAAATTGAAGTTAATGGAATTATTATGTTATTATAAATACCATATTCTATTATTAGATTGCTTTCCAAAATTGTAACTCCTTTGAACCTATTTCATTTTTGAGGGGTGTCTGTCTGTCGAAATCTGTCTAAATTTCAAGCCCAATTGTAGATCAAATTCCCTACTTTTAAGATTTTTTCAAGATTTTTTCAAACTGCAAGAACTCAGTTTTCAACTACTGAGAAGAAACTGTCAGAGGGATCAGACTGGTGGTGTAAAAAGTTAGCTGGGGAAACTGACAGAAACCGATAACAAATGAAGGAGCAAATTACATCACTGACAAATTCAGTATAATTTCTGCGTTGAGATGCTGCAGCATGTACCAGATAAGAATCTGCTTCCCTTATCCCCCGCTGAATTTATGTACCATGTCAGCCTGCCAACATATGGAGGCTGTTTCTGAAATCCATATGACACTGACTGTCAATCACCCCAGTGCAGCTGTATACACAGGCGAGGTGTATGCATAAGGAGAATTTCATCCGCAATATTCCTTTGAGATAATTGCATTAGTTTTTTTTCTTTTTTATTTTCTGCAAGAACAGCTCTCACAAAGTGTTTCCTGGCCAGCTAAATATACACTCTCACACTACATGAAAGATTTTACACCTACAACAACAGGAGGTCTGCTGCTACCTCACTGTTAAACGTTGACTGCTCTGCGCCAGCCTGGTTCACGAGCTGCTTCATCCTGCAGCCCCACAGTCTCTGGTTCTGCTGTACCAAGAGCGTTTAGCGGCGATCTTGGGCAATAGTTCTTCCGGGTTTTAAGAAGATCCCATTGAAAGCTTTTGTTTAGAAAATGGCTGGTCACCTGAATTGGGTGAACACACCCGCACCTAATCACTAACAAGCGCGATACCAACAAATATACTCCTCAGTGTGGATGTCGGTACTAAAAGTAGGCTTAAGGTTAGTTGTTTTCAGAATGAACAGAAGAGGAAGCAGAGCAGGAAAAAAACGTGTTTTTTCTGGCTGAGCCATGTCAGCTATTCGTTCAGGATGCCACAACAGAGGGACGTTATTGGTAAAGGGGCAAAGTGACTCAGAAGTGACTTCAACGACTGAAAAGTTGCCCAAATTATCTTTTGAGCTTTCAGCCTGTTTGATAGGGAACATGCGGGATTTGGAGACGTTGGAGGCATTCAAGAAATCTCATTTTCTGCACAGAGTAAACGCTGTTAAAACTCAATAATGGAACCACACTAATCGTGCTAATCACTTAAAACATAATCATTTGTTTCTGTTTTAAAATAACATTAAAAGCCAGTTTCACAGTCACTGTTCTCAGACACAGTGTGACATCAGCCTTGCTCCTAATATAAATAATAAATGACTGCTCACACCAAGAAGGCTAAGGTAAAAAAAAAAAAACACCGTTAAATATGGTGCTTGAAGAGAAACAGGGAAACAATGAAAATCAGCAGGCTTAAGCCTTACAAAACAGGAGATCAGAAATCGGCCACAAATCTCTGCTTCCTCTGGTGCTTTTTCTCTCATTTTCAGCCTTTCTACCGGACCACAGCAGCATCTTACGCAGAGTTTGCCCAAAACAAGTAAAGTGGAAAGTAAAAGAAGTGATGACAGGGCTTATAAACACTAACTGCAGCTGATGAAAGGCATCTAAAATCGAAAAAAATCTAGCACTAGTTGCTTATTCGATCAACTACTGTGTGAAACGTTTAAGCTGATAGCTATTTAGACTCCTCTTACTAAAATGTGATTTCTGCCCATCCTACTGTTTGCTACATTTCCATTATTCCTGTAAAGAAATGGAGACCAGTTATGTCTTTTTAAAGATCCCTTTTAAAAGTGGTCTACTCAGTTTATGAGTGTTTTAATGCCTGGACAAAGTTTAATTACAATTATTTTTTTTTTAAAAGGTCACCATTTTGAGTCAGGTACACGGGTGAAAATATGTAAAAAGACAATTAAGGAAATGAGAAATAATCAAGACCACCCCTCAGGAATATAAGAAAATTCACCTCACAAGAAGCACAATGTAAAGAAATCAGGGATGTCTCTGGACCTTTGGAGAGTTTTCTATGTTCCGTGGTGTGTGACCAACACTGTCCAACCTTACCATCTCCAAACAGCATCAGGATAGCCAGGTCCACAGCTCGTTTCCAGCCCGAGCCTTTCTGGATGGCGATGCCGTAGCCTGTGGAGGCGAACACTTTGCCGCTCCCAATGGTTACCAGCTTACAGCCCTCATCTCTGCCGGCCATGTAGTTTAGCACTGCAGCGTCGTAGATGAAGGCATCCAGTTTCCTGTGGAGCATAAAAATGTGCTAGTACAGTGGAGCCACTCCTATACCAGCTATCCCCTCTCAGACCTCTTTTGAAAGTTTACCACACTAAACCTAAGGTGGTGTACATATTCCTCTAAGTCCTGCTGATGCATGTTCAACACCTACCACAGATTGTTTTGAAGCACTTTGCTGCCATCTAGTGGTAGAGGTTACCCAATGTCCTGTATGTTTATTTGTATACAGAATGTCCGAATTCATGTTTTGTATGTGCTACATTTAAATCAACGATATTTACTTGATTTCGAATCCGCCTGACAGCAAAAACACTATTTTATATTTACATGGAAAAAAAGTCTTCTTTCACAAAACATCCAGTTCACCTGGGTGGGGTGAGTGGCTGTTTATCTCATGCTTGGGTCCACTATCAGGAGCTTGAGGGTGCTTTCCAGTACCGTTGCTGTCCCTAGGACAGTGCTCTTCTGGACTGAGAGCTCCCATGTTTTTGAAGGTCTCTGATGGAGCTTTTTCTCCAGTGTGGGGATCATTGCCCCCGAGTGCTGCAAGGAAGGACACTATTACCTCCATCTACCAGGCTCTCTTGAGCTTTTATGGTGTTCCATGTATTCCTTTCCTGCCAGTATCTTACACTCAGCTGTGAGATGCTTGATTGTAAACTTGCTCGATAGCCACGCTAACGCTAGTTTCATCGGCTGAAGCCGCCATGTTCTTTAGACTGAACTGTCGCTTCTCGTTGCGTCACACCTCAACCCGCCTCAAAGCCAACGCTGATTGGACGTTCGTTTGGTGAACGGCTCCAAATTTTCTTTAACGGAGAGTAGCCAGACTGATCTGCGAGTGAAACCTTGAAAGCTCGCGAGATCAGGATGGTCTCACGAGGCTAGTATCTTACACTCAGCTGTGAGATGCTCGATTGTTTCTTTGGCCATCTTTGCACAGCCAGCTCCTGGGATTTGTCTGGTAAGGTAGATTTGGCCTTCACTGCTCTGGTGTCCAAGGCCTGCCCCTTTGCTGCCAGGATTCATGCTTCTGTGCTGTCCTTCAGACTTGCCCTCTCCAGCCCTTTTAGTAGGATGTGGTCATATCCCCTGCTTCATATCTGTTGGTGGTACTTCCCACAGAGGGGTTTTCTTCCTATGACGGTTTCTCCGGCTGCTTTTCTTTCATTTTTCCATTGTCTTCCATTGTCAGACATTCACTGACCGCTTTATTATTCTGCTGTAACAGATTCCTAGATGAGAATAGTACACCAAAATCCAATTAAGTAAATAACGAATTATAAAGAAACAGTCTTGTAGGTCTCTCATCTCCACGGGGACCTGTGAGCTTGTCATTTTCCAGCTCACTGCCGGAGTCAGCTCTTAACTTTGCCTCAACAAATTGGTGCTTAAAGTACATTTCAAAACTACTCCTTTTGATCAAGTTTATTTTAGCAAATTTGATTCATGTACCTTTCTGCTGGTAGATAATTTGTTTTTCATCTTTAATTCCTGTTTTCAGTCTGTTTCTTCTCTTTCTACTGTTTATAAAAGCACTTTGCATTGCCAGTTTGAGCAATAGTTGCTAAGCAAATAAACACACCTCACATGTTCAGGTGTTAAATAAACAGAAAGTTATGTTATGTTTTAAAATACCCGATATTCCAGTAAATAGCCGTCATTGTACGGTAACAAGGTAAACTATAAACAACATGAGCATTTCAGTATTCAAATTAATGAAGTAAAACTCATATATTATACTAATTTACTATAGACACATTAATATATTACTTTTATATACTATATTAGGGCTGGACGATAATTCAATAACAATACATATCGATCGATAGATGTATTTTTAATGATAGAACAAAAAAGGGTGAATAAAAAGTTCAACAGAATAATAGTATTCCTTCCTTTTGCATTCTATCCATATAGGTTCATTTTACAGCCATTAGATCTTAACAACCAATCACAAACGCAGACCCAGGAATGCTCCGCCCCCAAGCTCCGGCGTCTTCAAAGAGTTCAAAGAGCACGCGTCCTTTTTTCTTTTTAAAAACTTTCAGTTTTGGTAAAAAAAGTTGGTTGAATGAGGGGTTGAGTTTGAATTTTGTGTTTATCTAAAAACAGGTCGCTAAGCAACAGCATAAAATGTCCAGGACTGCACTATATGTTTTGAATTTGTTGATAATTATTGATATCGACCAATATGATTTCTATTTTATCGATATGCATTTTTATCTATATGGTCCAGCCCTACACTCTATTAATAATTTATTACTTTTATTTTAATACTTTAACTAGTTTTATATCCGGTACTTTATATACTTTAAAAAGTTTGAGTTTATACATCTATTTCTACAGAAGAATTTTTAAACCCTAGTATCTATACTTCTATCTGAGAAATAGATGTGAATACTTTTGACACCTCCGCTGAAAACCTCCCTCCATTTTCTCGGATGTGTGACTCATGCTAGTTCGCTACCTCTACTTCCTGTTTATCACAGCCAGGTGTAACCTCAGCTTCTGACAAAATTAAACTTTGCATGGCCTGGTTCTTGCTCCAAACCAGTAGAAGGAAATACGCTTAAATCACATTTTCTTGTTTCTTTTCCTTTCTTTTTTCCCCCCAACATTTTAAAAGCGCTCAAAATTTGCCTGACTATTAGACGGGAAACATAGCCAGAGAGGGTTTGGGGAGCAAAGTAAAAAAAAAAAGCCCAAAGTCAGCGTAGCCAGAAATTCTGGAGAAATTCATGCTTCCTTCTGCTCACATGCTTTATAGAGGCTAACTTTTTTCATCAGCTCCTGACACCTGCCCAAACTGCCAAAAGCATCAGTGCCTGATTTAATGACCATAATGCTTGACTGGCCAGAAAACTTGACTGAGCTAAAGCTTATAGAGAATCTATGGGATATTGTCAAGAGGAAGATGACAGACACCAGAACTAACCATGCGGTGAAACTGAGGGCTCTTTATTAAAGCAACCTGGACCACCTGAACACCTCAGCAGTGCCACAGGCTGACCCCCCCCCCCCCCCAACCCACCACGCTGCATTGATGATGACTGTATACTGCACAGTGCATGGAGATACTTTTCAGTTTACCAACATTATCGTATAAGAAAAAAAAATCTCTTTTATTGATCTAATTTAATCTAATTTTCTGAAAACGAGAATTGTAGGAGTTCATTAGCAGACAACCAAAACTGTCAAAATCAAAAGAAATACAACACCTGAAGTATAACGCTCGGTGTGATGAATCTGAGCGAGTTTCACTTTTTCAATCATTTGCTGCCGTCTTTCTTTTAACGTTGGTGTAAGTTACTTTCTATTTTAAGCTGCTCTGTTGTCATGGTGTTGTGAAGATACTGTCATGGTGATCAGTTTCATGTAGTTAAAACCCAAACCTCTCCATCAAGAACGCCCACACGAATTCATTGCTCTAAAAAAAGCAATGACGCTCCGAACACTTTCCTGTTTTGTAATCTTTCGAAAACAAACTTTAATGCATCTTGTAGGGACAGCATGTGATCAACACAAAGTAATTCAGAATTGTGGAGTGAAAAGATTGCGATGCTTTCACCCAATTAGTGCAAGCCACCTGTGTGTAATCTATTTAGTTTTATTAGGGGACATTATGAACACCAAGGAACACTGCAGCCAAGTCTGAGATTCTGTTTTGGAGAAGTTTAAAGCAGGG
Organism: Fundulus heteroclitus; assembly: GCF_011125445.2. Lineage (NCBI taxonomy): Eukaryota > Metazoa > Chordata > Actinopteri > Cyprinodontiformes > Fundulidae > Fundulus > Fundulus heteroclitus. Next base: position 9,735,013 of record NC_046365.1, read on the forward strand.
CTAGATTATAAAACCACAGTTCTAACTTTGAACATCTAACAGAGAACTGTTCAAACATAATCTGAAATGGAAAGAGTATGGCATATCAGCAAACCTACCAAGATATGGCCACCCACCTAAACCACTGTCGCTTCATGCTTGCTCAGTATGAGGGATTGCTGCAAAGCCATGGACAATGCAGACGACTCTCCCTGTGGCTTTACTCCCCTTCAGGAGGAGTGAATGCTGCTTGTCTAGACTAGATACAATCTACTGGGTTTCCTTAGATGGGAAACTTTTTGACATGTATGATTTGATTGAATTTGATTTGTAAAGTGCCTTGAGATGACGTATGTTGCGAATTGGCGCTATTATAAATGAAATTGCATAGAATTAAAATCCAAAAAAGCAGCCAAGAGGCCCATGTTTACTCTGGAGGAGCTGCAGAGATCATCGGGAGGAATCGGTTGACAGATCTAGTAGTTGTGCACTCAACATATCTGGCCTTTATGGAAGAAGGAAACTATTGTTGGGGAAAAAAAGCCATAAGGAAGTCCTGCGTGCTGTTTGCCATAAGTCTTGTGGTGGAGAAAGCAAAATTGCGGAGAAGAGGAGCTCTTTTTAAACAAGAACAAAATAGGGTACAAGCATATTACCACATTGGGAGGACAACCAACACTGCACAACTCCCTGAATGCACTATCCCCACTGTGAAACTAGCTGGCTGCAGCATCATGCCACATGAACTAAGGGAAGACCGGTAGAGTTGCAAACAAAGAATTCCTGAAAGAAAATCCAGTAGAAGCTGCAAAAGCCTTGAGACTGGGCTGAATGTTCAACTTCCAGCAGGATGCAACCAAAGCTGCAATGAAATGGTTTAGATCCAAGCATGTTTGTGTAGTAGAATGGCCTAGTCAAAGTCCAGACCTAAATCATATTGAGATTCTGCAGCAAGACTGGAAAATTGATATTCCCGCTCTGGTTAAGTAAGCAAGTAGACACATACCCCAAAATACTTGCAGCTCCACTTAGAGTATTTTAAAGGCAGTTCCTCACATCATTAAGTTAATGGACCAGAAAGCAAACACACCACATGCCAAACTGTTCAGATTTTTCTTTCGAATTTGAAAAACATGTTTTATTTTCCTTCCACTCTGCAACGTTCCACTACTTTGTTACATTTCCGTCCCATAAAATCCAAACAGAAGACATTAAAAGTGTGAGGGTGGTAAGGTCACAAAAGGGGAGTGAAGACTTTTGTAAGGCTTGTATAAAAACAGTGGCTGGCTTCTTGCCATCTGTGGCTCATGTTTAGGTCTAATAACGCTTTAACCCTGCTGTATAGTGGGCCAGGATCCCTGTGCCCAGTGCTTAAAGTGAAATATTTTCCAGGGGAACTGCAGATCTTCTACATATTGACCCAGAGTCAGTTGACAGATTGACGTGACAGTCTGCTGCTCTTCCTGCTACCATCAAGCGTGCCTCAGGGCACCCCAGGCCTCTGTGGCCATTCAACATCAGCCAAGCATCACAGCTTAGCATTCCCATTTCCTCGGCGGCGCTTGATGAAAATGTTTGAAGACGGGGAGGGAGAAAGAGTGACAAAGATTTAGCGATAAAGCAAACACACGCTCCACTGCCGTTCTAGACGCCACTGTAGGGCAGATGCGCACCCCCGCTGGCTGCTTCTTCACATTCCCCCCAAATTCTCCCTCTTCCTCTGGGCCTCTCTTTTGATCATTTCATCATATTTTCTTTGTTTTGCATCAGTGCGCGACATTCCAGATCTTTAACACTGTCTGTTTTATTTATGCTGACATCCTTTCAACTTCCCTGCATCCCCATCTGTCTTGCTGCCCCCCCCCCCCCCCCCCCCCTCTTCTCTGTCCCTTCCTCACCCGGTCTTCAGGCTGTACAGGGCCTCGTCTACGTTCTTCTGGTGGAAGCTGGTCATGTAGGAGTGCATGTCTCTGTAGTTGTTGCGGATGTTGCGCTCCGTGCTCCCGTTGGGCACCGTACCAAACCGGAAAGGAGGAGAGAACTCGTTGGGCTTCTGGAACTGTGGTAAAGAGGGGAAAACAGCAGAGATCCTCGTTAGGATGAGCAAATAGCCGCTAAAGCGCGGATAAGGAAAGGAACAGCAGAGAATTACGTAAGTGGCTAGAAAAGGAATGGAAGGTTTTTTTGTCGAGCACACGCTGCGCACCAGAGGATGTTAGAAACGGAGCAGGCAGAGAAATGAATTGGACACAGCTCCTTCACACGCCTGTAGAAAGACAATCGGAGATAAGCTGAAATTTCTTGGTGCAACTCGACGGCTTCATGGATCAGCGAGGAAATATAAATACATGGGATGAAGCTGCGGCAGCTCCACCTTGCGTATAGAAATCTTAGCTCCAAACATTACAATTAATTAGCCAGCGATGACAACTTACGGGTTTTCTGATTGGTCTCTCATAAGATGCTTAACATACTTATCATTTATGCTTTATCGTCACCATGTGTTACCATTGTGAAATTTGTTGTGAGACAAACACCGGCTCAGGGTGCACACAGATAACATATAACACGCAGACACAACAAGATGTTGCTTTTTCCGTTCATATTTTAGTTTTATTAATTCACTCTTTTCTAAGACCAGGCTAGGAGCGAGGCAATAAGTAACTAAGTTACCTCATTTTATCAAAAGAATAGATGAAAAATAGATTTTTCTGTATAGACACATGCACTTATTTTCATAATCCTTTAAACATTAAGTCACCTTAACGCTCTAACAGGTTAGGACTCAGTAAAGAAATGAAATCAAAGGTGTTGTAATTTGACGTAAGAGCTCCTAGCTGCCCTCACACTGTTTCTTATGATCTAATGTATTCTGACTTATGTAAAACTATATTTTACCACGTTCTAAAAGCTTGCTAATGCATCAGGATACGTTGCTTTTCAAGCGACCAGTCTGACTCATGAACACTGACGTCAGCTGAGGCCGGGAGAGCTTTAGATGTTGTTCTGAGTTATTTTGTGACCTCCTGGATGATTCGTTAATGAGCTCTTGGAGTAAATTTAGTATGCCAGCTCCTCCTGTAAAGGTTCACCACTGCTCCTTGTTTTCTCCATTTGTGGATAATGGTTCTGGAGTCCCAAAGTCTTACACGTAACCCCTTTAGACTGATACAGTGATGCCAATTACTTTTTTGTCTGTTCTTGAATTTCTTTAGATCAGGGCATGATGTGTTACTTTTTGCCTACTGCATGTTGTATTTAAGTGATTTCCTGATTCTACAAGTCTGGCAGTAATAATGGCTCAGTTTGGCTTGGGAAGTTAGGCTTCTCTAAGCCACTGAGCCAAAAGAACAGAAAAGCACAGCAAAATGTTAATAAACAGCTACTACTACACAAAAGGATACAACGAGCTTGAAGAATGGAACAATATCCTGTTGTTTTTTACTTATAAATTATGCATGACACTGTACTAAAACATATCTCAGAACCTGTTATATAAGCCTGCATTGTGTTAATATTGTGTAAGGCTGTTATAATAGTCACATGACCATGTCTGCAAAAAAGCTCTAGAAGCCCAAATTTTCACACACCTGCTCCCACACCCCACAATCCCTAAGGTCACCCTAAATCCTCACCTTCTTGTCTGACAAGCCCGACACCTGGTCCACATACTCCTCCTGGATCATGAAGGCCGCCAGGTTGGCAGTGTAGGAGGCCAGAAAGATGACAGCGAAGAAGGCCCACACCGACACCATGATCTTACTGGTGGTGCCTTTGGGATTCTGCACAGGGAACGGAGTTGTTGAAAACCAGGCCCCACAGCAGCCAGACAGCCTTGCCAATGGTGAAAGAGGGACCGCCGGGCTCTGGAGGGACACAACGACAACAGGGGAGGATAGTAATAGTGGGAATCGTTGCATTTTATTTACTTCTGATCAGGCATTGTTGGAGACATTATAAGGAACAATGTCACTGAATTTGCCAAGGATCGCAAGTGTGCGCTGTGGGGTTTCCATCTACGCCTGCAGCAGCAGCGGCGACAGCCAGCTTTTACACACGCGCTCAGTTTCACCTGCCTCTACGGCTGCATGACAAGGTGTCAGGATGCAAACACTACCTACGGGAGGTCTGTGGCATCACGGATGAGCAGAAAATGAGAGGGGCGAAGCAGCAGATGGACGCACAACGGGCTACAATTATGCTGCAGCTGGAGCAGAAGTACAGAAGAGCGTTCTACAAACTTTTCATGTCAAACTTACGTTCTTTTCCAAGGCCAAAGTTAAAGTGCAACGACAAACATTCGGTCTGAAATGAGGGCAGATGTTTCTACAGGGGCCAGGTTTCAAATATGGAACCTGTAAAAACACAGATAGGAAGGAAGAAGATGGAGGGAGAGGCAGAGGGTGGAACAGACAGATGGATGGATGAATGGACGGATGGATGGACGGATGGATGGATGGATGGGTGGATGGATGGATGGATGGATGGATGGATGGGTGGATGGATGGATGGATGGGTGGATGGATGGATAAAACTGAGTCCTGTGTAGAAAATGAGAAGCAGTGACTGTGATGAGTGCTTCAACGGACAGATCTGACTCAATCTTTTCAATGAATGGTCAATTCTACCTAATTCCATCCATTCAATGGCGCAACGCTGGCGTAATGCAACAGAACAGCACAATAAAAAAGACCTTCCACTGCCAGAACAGGTGATTTCCAGTTCACACAGCGAGGCTAAGAATACTTAAGATCACCTATCTGGCTCTTGTCAATGATCCCCTTCATTAGGGAAAGAGCTTAAGTGACTGTCAATGTAGATAAGCACTCAAAGACATCGCGCAGCAAAAAAAGTCCCAGCACTCCAGTTGCTCTCATTCAGACAAGATTGTCAAAGTAATTTAGCACCTGGAGTTCTCTTTCTGAATGGTGCATTCAAGGAGAGAGAGAAAAAAAAAAAAGAATCCGCCGGCTCGGTCCTCATTTTAGCACATTAGATTGCTTGACATTGTGCCTCATTGCCACCTTTTTGCGGCATGAATTAACCAGACCCAGACATGCGAACGTGTGCGTGTGTGTCCTCTCACCTCGTCCATCTGCCAGACAGCGATTGTAACCCACCGGGCTGAAGTACTCGAACACAAAGACGGCCACGGCCGACACGATCAGCAGCATCACAAACATCATGACCCAGACGTCGGCGCTGAAGGGCTCTGAATCCGTGAGCGGCACGAGAAGAGCATGTGTTGGGGCACAAAAACAGGGGACGTGTGTGTTAAAGCGTCTTTAAACCCACAAATATAGACAAGGCGTTTTCTGTATTCAAACACGGGGCTCTTCATGTTTATGGATTTTTTTTTATGAGATCGTGTGAACAATGACAAGCAGAACTAAGAGAGAGGGAAGCAGGTGTGAATATAAAACATGCATTCAAGGAGGGAAGCATGTTTTGCAGTTGCTTTGTATTCTGCTCCGCCACTTTCACCCGCAGCACTTTACAAACAAAGCTAGTAGGTCAATGTACTTTGACAACTGCTCTGGAGTGTTAAGACTTTATTACAAAATCAATTTTCCTTCGCTGTAATCACAACAGAGATGAAGAGACCTGGGGGGAAATGTTTTTAAATGTCAAAATATGTCTAACAGTCTAGAGCTAAACAGAAGGGTATTTGTTGTTTGATGTAAAGAAAAATGACAGACAGGAGCAGTGCTAGCCACTTGGGCGCCCTTTGGGCACCGGCCCTTACACTCGTGAGGCCCCAGATTATTCCCACCCAGCTCCGTGTTTCACAGCCTGTACAAGATACAGATCCTCCTGTGCTTTAGGACCAAAAACTAAATGACTAGGACGTCTATCTAAGGTTGAAAGAAAAAGAACAGCTATCGGAGCAAAGGCCAAAACACACCAAACCATTAATCCGTCCGAGCTGACAGAAAACTGCGTCGCAGCAATTAGATCTGGTGGAAGTGAATGGGGCCGGGTAGACCGGCTTGTGGTTTTTCTCCAGCTTTACTGCGTAGCGCCCACCAAGGTAGACCCCTGCTCTGTCTTGGTTGGAGCTGCGCAGCATTTTGACGGGAAATCCATGAATCAGACAGGAGAAGTTTTTGGGGAAAATACAAAATAGAATCTCCGAACAGCAAAGTAAACATAACTCAACTCGCCAGGTTGGTCGTCATATAGGTCCATCCAGAAAAACACACAGCTCAATAAATAATCAATAAAACATTTAAATAAACTGTGTGCTTACCCATGGTTGGAGCTCAGAAGTACAGAAACCAGATAAAAAAGTCAAACAGTGAAACTTCTTTCAGCTTGTTTGAGCAGCAACGACTGCTCGGTTTATGTGTGCTATCAGAGCGTCAGGAAAATGCGACACATACTCTCGCGTGAATATCTCACAAGTCCAGTGGTCCTCTACTCTGTCAGTAGGTAAGGAAAAAAAATCGGTACGGATCCGAACATTGGATCGCATGGATGGTTGGTGTATTTCAACCAGTTTGACTCGCTCTAATTCATACTAAAAAGCAGAATTTGTCAGATTGCGGTGCTGAAAAACAGACACATTCACACAATGTGAAGACAAATAATTCCCAATCCCACTTTCTAGTGTGTCGAAGCAGACAGGTTGTTGCAAACTGCACTTTTCTGATACAATGAGAGCATCTAGAGTCGAGACTCATTCACCCTCCTCCACGCAGAGTGAAGACATGGCGCCTGGAACGGTGAAGCATCGTGACTGCATTGAAAAGAGATCGTCTTCTGGACAAAAAAGGCCGTTCTAAAGGGTTAAAGGCTTCCAGCTTCTTCCATTGAGACTAGATAGGTTGGTACATATGCTGGTACTGTGGCGGCACGGTTATAACACGAGAAGTGAGTGACGATGCAGGTAAATATGAACGCTTCCAGAATTTTAGGGCTTTGAATTATTCTTCCACCAATGCGGTGATGTGACCGAGCTCGCCACGGAGTGCTTTTAAATCCCTGGGCAGCTGCCCCTCACGCAACATTTCTCCCGACTTCCTCCTCCTCACTCCACAGATGGAAACATTAGATATCTGAGCATACGTTTAAGCAGCTACTCTGCCATCACTACGTTTCCTCATGGCTGGCCATGTGTTAGGCATTAACCTGTCTCCTTTTTTTTAAGCATTTTTATGTGTTTTCAATTTCGGAAATAGAAGTGGGTGTAATTAGATGAAACTATAAAAACAGAAGGCGTAAAAACCAATGAAAAACGCACTCGTGTCATGCAGCTGGAAGACGGGAAGGGTTTCATTTTAATGCGCCAGCGGAGCAACCCGGCAGTAACTTTGGTTACTTTAATAAGTTTCATCTAATAAAACTGTCTGCAAAAAGAAGAGACCCTCTACTGTAAGTGTTGAGAAGATTTTTAGAGTGAAGCCTAAAAGCTCAAGATTGGCTCCTGTCTTTGCAGGAATGTGCATATTTTAACGTTTTGACTGAAACGGCAGCGACGGGTAAAATGAATCAAGTCAGTGGAGGCTGATATCTTCCTTTATGCGGCCACTTACTTTAGTAAAAAGGTGCTCAGCTGTGCGCGGCCGAGCATTTTCACTGTTATACCAGTGTGTGTGTGTGTGTGTGTGTGTGTGTGTGTGTGTGTGCATCCAGTGGGCTTTTTCTATGGCGTCGTGTTTATCCTCACCTAGAAAGGCAGAGGGGGAGACGGTGCCGTTGCTGCGGGAGACCATGACACTGATACCCGTCTCGATGAACGGCACAGAGAAGTCGATGACCTCCGACCTCTCCTCGTTGATGGTGAGCGAACCCACGGCCATGTGAGCGTTCTTCAACACCACCTGAGGGTCGAGCGGGCCAAACACAGAGACATAGGGGCTCAGTGAAAGAAATGGACAAATAACAGGACGGGCTCTGTTATCTGACTTCCAGGTTTTTCACATTAGCAGAAAGAAGCAAACAGCATAATGTCTACGTAATACCTCCTCTGGGTCAGCGTTTGATTCACACCAGCTTCCTCTCCGTGTGTGCTCAGGTATATTTAGCTCCGTGTTTCTGGAGCCTCTGGCCATGAATAAAAAAGCCACCCAAATGACTGTTATTAAAATCTACGTATGCTAGAGTGAATAATATTCCTGTGCACTTGTGCTCCTCCGTCACATTCATTCCTCAAGGCCTGGTCTTTTTTACTTCCTGCTGTTTTCCGTGTCTGTGGTCCTGTGCTCCCCATGCAAATGAAATCATTCACCGCTCCCTTAGGCTGCAAAGCATGCATCGTGTTTATCTAAGTGGATGCCCCATCAGCTGAAGACTTCAGATTTTAAGATGCGACACAATCAGTTAAGTCGGGGCTGCGCGTTTACGCCAGACGGCTGAACTGTGCCGACTGTGTAATGTGTGCAGCGGTGAAGTGGGTCTTTGCCCGAGGCTGTTTTCTCCCCCTCGATCCGGTCCACGTTCTCTGTGTTCCTACTCCGTCTCTGATTAGGAAACCCTCATTGAGTCCTCCCGAGGCTCGCTGGATCTGATCACAAGCCTCCCCTCAGGCCGGGCTGTGGGAAACAAGTGCTAATGTCCTGACAGAGACGGCGAGGAACTAACAGAGACAGATACCCAGACGGCGTCGTTAGCCCTGCCAAATAAAAAAAAAAGAGATACGCCTGTGAGCGAGACTGTCGGCTGGCTGCCGAAGCACCTGAGCCTGGTTGTTTCATTTACACGTTTTAGTGCGTCGCTGACTTTTAAGAGCTTAAAAAGCGCTTTTATGAGCGGGCATTAAAATTGACAAGAGGGGGGGGGGGAGTGGAGCAAAGAAAATTATCTTTTATTGAGGGAAAAACTAAACACTTTCCTGATGAATTCTAAATGCGACCATATCTGGTGCGCCTGTCGCCCCCACACTCGCAGCGACTCGTGCGCGGAGCGAGTCCGTCCACATCTGTGCAGCTCCTCGCTGACATCTGCTCGGGGCTAAATTAAAAGGCTACACCTGGAACAACAGCTTATCTCTCGCTGCATCCCGGCAGATGTTAGGTGGATCAGACCGAGGAAGCCCTCCATGTTCTGTAGCGCGCGTGTGACAGAATGCAAACGCGCACCGCCTTGCAGCTGGAATGAAGGCGCAGGTTTAAGCGTGCACCTCATTCCTTATTTTTGGTGCACTGCCTGGTTGCGTCACTCGGGCGGCTCAGGAACATTTGTATGGTAATATCTCCTGCGTTCTGCGGCTGTGCTCTGCCAGCTGTGAAATCTAAAATCAGCTGGTGTGCCAGCAGGTCTGCATGAACTGTCACTGTGGGTATCTTCAAGCTGCTTATAGGCGATGCAAAGCTGCTGGTTCTCTCCAGCGGTGGGATAAACCTGTCACCACAACACACGGCTCTTTTCTTCTCAGCATTTATTTTTGGATGTCGTACGAACGCCACCTGACCTATCTCCTGGAGTCGGGCGGTAATGAGCGGGAAAGTGTCCTCACCTCTCCCACCATGCCGTTCCAGGTCCCGTTGACCTTCTTGCCGTGTTTGCCGTTGGTAACCAGATACAGGTCGTACGTGAACTTGACCGTTTTGGCGATCTTCTTCAGGATGTCGATACAGAAACCTTTGCAGCAGCGCTTGATGTAAATTCCTGAGTCGCCTGTGTGATTGCTGCGATTCGGTAGCCACAGGGAGGCAGAGAAAAAGCAGAGACGGCAGGTCAGTATTTATAAAGGTGATGCACAAAAGCGGGAATAAACCCTTCTTCATAAGAGCGACATGAAGAGGAAACAGCAAGGATATACAGAGCGTTCCAAAAGTATTCATGCCTCTGGAACCGCTCCACATTTTCCACATGTATTTATTAAACATTTTATACGACATACATCATCCTGAAGTGGAAGAAAAAGGATACATTGTGTACATTTTTTTGAATAAAATTCTGAAAAGTGTGGCATGTATTCATAGCCAACCCCCCCGAGTCAATATCTTGTAGATCAACCTTTTTGCTGCATTCACAGTTTTCTCTGCCTGCTTTGCACATAGTGAGAGAAAAAGTTGATCCTCCCTCTTCAAAGTAGGTCAAACTCGGTCAGACTGGATGGAAAACATCAGTGAACATCACCTAGAATAGATATCCTCCATTTTAGATGGATTGAGCCCATGTCCGGACTTTGACTGGGCCATTTTACACATGGATATGCTTTAATATTGACCATTCTCCTGCAGCTCTGGCTGTACGTTTAGTGCCGTTCTCCCGCTGGTCGGTGAACCTCATCCTCTAGGTTGCCCAGCATTTATCTCCATCAATCTCTCCATCAACTCTGACCAGCTTCCTTGTCCCTCCTGTGGAAAATCAAAACCATGAAGCTGCCGTCACTGGGGTAAAGGTGTGTTTAGGTTTATGTGCAGTGTTGGTTTTCTGCCGTTCATCATGTTTTGCATGTGAGCCAATTTTGATCTCCTCTGACCAAAGCCCCTTTTCTTACATGTCTGCTTAGCTTGTGGCAAACTGCAAACAATACTTCTCCGGCTCTCTTTATTGACTAATTATTTACCATCTAGGGGACTTCTAAAGGTGAAATGATTGCATGATTGAATTTTATTAGGATGTTTCACAGTAAACGCAAATCCATGTCACACTTCTCAGCTGTTTATTTGCAACAAATGTTCAAAACGTATCTGTCGACCTCACGATTATGTACAATTTGTTGTTGATCTACCGCATAAAGCCCTAATAAAATCAACCGATGTTTGTGGTTATAACCCGTCAAAATGTGGAAAAGTTCAGGTGGGGGTGTGAACACTTTTGCAAGTCGCTGCACAGGGATAATCGCGGTGGATAAATGAGTCAGAGACTGAATGGGCCTTCTTGTGGGCAACGCCGTTTATCAGGCACTTCGTTAGCGTTCACATTTGCGATAAGTAAACATCAAAACTGTCAGACGGCAATTTTATTCTGACACAAGTACACAGGCTTAACTCCTCCATCTAAATCATACAGTAATGAACGTCTAAGAATAACTCACAGGGCAGGCAAACATCTAACCGAGCCGTGCGTCATCAGTCAATAGGCTGCGCTGGCTCACAGCAGATACAGGTGCGGGACAGCTGTGCAACAACACAACGCCAGCTCTGGCACAGTTAGTGGATGCTGTTTTTGCCGGAGCAAGGACAAAGGTGTTTGCGATTTTTTTTTTGTGTTCATTTTATTTGTCCCTTCTGCCGCCTCCTGAAATCAAGCTGCTGCGAGTGAACAACCCTGACGACGCAGACGCAGCGGAGAACACGGGGTTCTAGCACCGACGCTGCAGACGCTCGCTGAACGCTGCTCTGCGTTTAAAGACCGCTCCACGCAGTCCGGTGCACATTTGTGTCTGGGAATAATCCTGCATGTCGGTGCCTATGCCTGATATGCTGCAAGGGAGACAGGGTGGAGGAGGGGAGTGAAAAAGAGGGCACGGGGAGAAAAAAAGGGGGTGAAAGATATCTCAATACAGAAAAAAAAAAAACACAGAGCGAGGAGATGCGGTGCTGCCGCAGGAGATTTCAGGTGGGCCACAGATAGAAAAGAAGACCATTGAAGAAAATTCATTATCACACTCCAAGGAGAGCTGGATAGGGAGAGGGTCAACGTGACAGGGAGGAAAACAGGGACAAGCCAATGTTCTACTTTGCAGAGGTGAAACGAGTCAAAGTAATCACAGGACTGAAAGGAAGAGCAAGAGAATGATTATAGCAAGTTGTAGCAGCGGAAAACACAGCAAAGGAGCCAAAAAGAAACAAAATAGAGGCGAATTATTTAGGATTTGAAAAGAATTGCTGTGCTCAAAAGCAGGTTTTTATATGGGAAAGGACTTTGTATTTTTTTTTAACTAGCATGCACCCACTCGCAAAACCATTCATACCTCTTGAACTTTTCACATTTTGTCACATTACAACAACATAAACTTGTTGTACTTTATCAGGCTTATTTATATGCCAGTGGTTTCCAACCTCCTTTTTCTGGCCAACACGCAAAAAGCTGTGGGGAGAAAAAGCTAAAGGTGGTGGTTTGCAAATTAAAGTGGAAAGAAAAAGATGTACAGAGGAGATGATGACATTTCTTTAAACACTTGCAGCTGGAATTACAGCAAAAGGTAAATCCAAAAAGTACTGTCTCAGGGGGGATGAACACAAACACACACTAAAGTCTTAAAAATGTCTTTGGTAAAAAAAAAAAAAAATCAAAACAAATAAAAACCCTTTGAAAACCATCCATATATATTTTTTTCACTTCACAATCACACACTCCTTTGTGTTGGTCGTCCTAATGCAATGCATAAAAGTTTTTGGCTGTAACATTAAAAGAAGTGAAACAGTAAAAGGGACAACTTGTCTTCTTTTCGTCTGTGGACGGAGCAGCAAAATGAAAACACTGCACCTGAGTTTGAGCTGTTTGCGGCACGGCACGGTGTTCCTCATGCAGGTCCCACTCAGCGGGTCCACGTCCTCCACAATGACAAACGGCGCCTCCTCCAGAGTCACGATGGACAGGTGGTCCTCCCGCTCCTCCACGTCAGAGTACAACTCGAAACGAGGCCACACGTGGTACCTCATCGTCAACGAGCCTCTTTCCCACTTGCCAACCTGCGGTGGGAGAGCTGTGTGATGCACGGCCAACTGCGAAACATTGCTTTCGAGTGCCAGGAGGGAGACACTCCAAAACCGCAAGTAGTGGCAGGCACATCGCATAAGGAGCACGAAACAGAGACTGGGAAAAAAGTCCGAGGGTGGAATGAAGAAGAGAAAACATTTACCCTGTCCCATTGTCGGTCCTTGTCGAGAAGTATTATGACCAGCTTGGGGAACATCTGGTGGCCTTTTTCACTAAATGACAGGTTTCGACCTTCAAATGTCACATTCATGACATACCTAGAAAATAAAAAGTTCAAAGTCTTAGTCACGGGAATCCTTTCTTTTTGGAGAGGAGAATGTTTGAGAAGATAAAACTCTGACTGGACTTAACTTTAAACAGTATAAAAGATGTGTAGCAGTATATTAAGCCAGGCTTATATCGTTTATCAATTATTGTTTGATAGACATAGATTATCAGCGGACTGAAAGGGGTCAAAAGAATAGACTAAAAAATTGGAGATGTTTCTCTCATAGCCTCTGAACCAACTTCTAAACCAACCTGATGCAATCATGTTGGCATGTGTGGAAAGAAAGGCCAGTCAACAAAAACTCAACTTCAAAACCCTCGGAGCCCGAAGGATCCATCACTGCATCCTGATAACTGTGGGACTCCCTCAAATATCCTGATCTGTGTGCTGTGCGTTCCTCCCCTGTACGCGCAGGAATCTTTAACCTAAATTCTGGGTTTATGCGGTTGGGGCAGCGGCTGCAGAGTTTTCACCCAACACTGAGTCGGACGTCATGAAGCTCTTCCACACCACACAACAACAAACTAAATGATACAAAGTTTTGATGGTTATGGTTGTGTTTATGACTTTAATTCACACCAGAGAACATGTTTGTTCACTTAACATAACATTAGTCTTCTACCTGCTATGTTCAGCATTCACACTTTGACCACACAGTTGTGATAAAAGTCATTAGACAGGCAAAAAAAATTTAATTTAATTCTACACCAAGCTGAAATTTAGTTTCATTATTATTATGAGTTTTAGCTGTATTGATTTAACAACAAATTATGTTGTGATGCCCCACAGAGAACAAAAACATGATCCATTTTACAGAGTTAAATATTGGTTATGAATCTCACAAAACTGCTTACCCACTCTGGCCTGTTTTGCCATTTTTATTGCTATGAACCCAGTACTGTTTACTTATTTGTGTATTCATTGCAAGTCATATCATCAATGATTTCATTGCTGTGTTGATTTTTTTCCCCCCTTCACATGTTTAAGCATTGACTTACTCTCGGTGGTCAGATAAGGACCCGCTGAATGAATGCTGTCAGCTCTGCTGCAGGTTTCTGGCATCCAGGATCCCGACACGAGTGAATCTCCATCAGAGCAGAGCGCTGACATAGTGTTGCATGAGCTCAGGGACTGCTATTGTTCGGTCATTGCTGCGATATTTGAGATGCAGCTGTGTTGATTCTAAAGTAGAGGTGCACATGTGCAATGCAAATTGCAAGTGAGAGGTCTGGGGATCATGCTGCGACAAGCCCCAAACCCTCTCGTGGCAGCTCGATTTAGCTGGAGATCACGTTAATTATGTTAAAGGTGAATTAAGGAGATGCTGGAGCGCCATTTGCCCAAGGCAGCATATCTTCCTACGTTGCTAAAATACAAGGCAGTAGGTCACGAGGTGTCACAAGGGGTATCAAAATTTAATCAGTTCAATTTTAGGCCTTAAAATTTTTTTTACATATATTTAGATTTTGTATACTATTAATCTGTTTTAAATTTCTATGTTTGCTCATTTTGCTTTCTCCAGGACTCTTATTGTTTTTAAAAAAAACTGGTAGTGTTGCAGGGAAACCCTTTTAGAAGGAAATTATTGCCAGAAAATAAGTTTTTCCTGTTACAAATGTTTATCGACTAAATGGTCGCCCCCTGTTGGCTTATTATAATGTATTTGTGTGTTTTATACTTCGTTTTTATTCTATTTGTTAGTAAATGAAGTGCTTTTGTGTATACTTACCATAACGAGACCACGTGAACGGGAATACAATATTGCACATGCGCACAGTGAGTAGACACGGAAAAGCAGTGGAGCCGAGCGAGTCAGCAACACCCAGCAGAGGTGTGAAAAGAAAGAGATAACGTGACGCTAACGCTGTAGATCGTGTTGGTCTATAACCACACAGAGCTGTTGCTTTACTGCCAGACTTTCTGCTGGCTCTTACAGTAGCAGCGTCAGTTGCCGCCATCTTGTTTTCTAATACTTCCACAGTGCTGCGGGCAGATGGCACAACAACGTTAATGTCCGCTGATAGCGGCAGGTGCAAAGTTATTTTTAGGCTCAAAAAGGACAAGTAAACACTATCAGCAATAGCGTATATTGCTTTATGTATGAATGCATGAATGTATATTTTTTTGTTTTCTATTTATGGTCAAAATACGTGGCTCTGGCCATGTGGTATTTGTCTGGGAATCTGCTGGATTAGGGGTGTTTTAACTGAAGCGATTGATATCAGCCCAAATGTTCATACCTTATTACTAGTGGTAATAAAGGTTATTATTTAATCGACCCAAGAATTGAGTCATGTTTCACTTTGTAGTTGGAATGTATGTATCAGAGCATGTGTACAACATTTCACAGTTATTTCTTTAGTAGCTGACATAAGAAGGTATCTCTAGCACAAGATATTTCTAAAAGTGGCAGCCAGAGCACAATCACTTAGGTGTCAAAGAGTATGACTCAGTGCTATGAATACTCGCCGCTGAGCAGTCATCTTCTTTCCAGCGTAACACTAAAAATGTAATTTTAATCAAATTTTGCGTATAGCCAGGAAAAGAACGTCTAGTGGGACGGCAGTGCAGAAATTTAGGTTCATGTTTGTAGACGCAAGGATCTCCGTCTGTCAGGCAGGGGAGAAAGGAGGTGTTGAGGCAGGTTGGCACACAACGTGTGGTTCTAAACCCAGGTGCTAGATTGATTTATGCCTTTCTCTTTGTTCCAGAGATCTGTTTGACTCACCTCTTTCTTTACCGTGACAGACCGCTGTTGCTGCAGACTCCTGAGGCTCTAAGGAGGCCCGATAATCTGATCTGCTGTTCAGAGCAACCGCACAGACAATAATCCCAACCTTCCCTCTTACAACTCACTGACGCACAGCGGCAACCCCGTCATTCACTTGGGAGCTCTGCAAAAACAGAGCAGCTTCTATCTCAAGGCAGCACCAGTACAAGAAAGTTCAGCCACTCTCCAGGAATCCTGTACCAGAGCCCGAGCCGTGTTTCTAGATAGGTCCGACTATATCTAGTTGGTACTAGTCAACATAAAACACCAGCTTCCACTTGTTTCCTACCAGAGGGGGATGTACCAAGGCTAGATGTTGCCACCAACAATTAGCATACCCAGGCTCACGCCTGGATCCACACAGGTGGTGGGACCACATAGATCAGGCTTCCTGGTGCTGAGCCCCGAGAGACAAGAAACCACTACTAGATGTTTACCAGTCACCAGGAGGATACCCGGGGTTCCTAGTTCAGGCAAAGTTTAAATCTCATTATGGGTCTTCTATCACGTCATAAACCCCTCTTAGTCTGACTCTTCTTCTCTGGCCATTTTCCCATAAGAGACCCGACAAGGAGCTGAAACCCCTAACCCCTCCACCATGTTAAGGCGGTATTTTGAAAGCAGGGACATGTTTTGTATTTCTCAATAAAAACTAATGTTACTGTTACAGTAATCCTTATCGTCTGTAATTTTAAGAATATCAATGCCTTTTTAGCACTATTGTCAGTTCGCTTTAACAAGCAAAATTAATACTATGAACATATTGTCATTCGTCTCCTTCAATAATATTTTACTATACCAACCACCATAGTAACCCCTGAATGGGTTTATTTTTATTGTGTTTAACATTGTGGTCATTGTGTCTATAGTTGGCTCAATGCTTGTTGGCATGGTATACAGAGATGATAGTAGTTGTTTACCTAAGAACAAGTGGCCACAATTGATGACATACCAACTTCTTCATGGAGTATCTTGTTTCAAAGTAATATTTAAGCACTGCTTCAAATTAAGTGTCAGGAGATCAGGGTATGTGTAGGCGTATGGGTAGCAATAGGAAATGGGAACCAGATTTAGCTTTTTCCTCTTGCTTTCGTCTAGCTATTTTTATCAGCAGAGGTAGTAGCCCTGACATTTTTTTGCATTCAAAGCACAGGACCACCACAAAGGTGACCCAGTTTGAAGCATATGCCACCTGATAGACTGAGGAGGAGGAGGAGGAGTACTGGTGGGAGTGAAGGCAGAGTGACAAGAAACCAGAACTGAGAGGTAGAGCAGGGAAACACTGAGGGAGGGAGAGTGTATTAACCGCCTGGTGAATCCATATCAGTATATACAGTGTATGTGTCAACAAGTGTAGAGCGGTGGCAGATAAGCTGGAATCATGGCTTTCGCTCTCAGCCGCCTCCTTTTCTCCCTCTTTCTCATTCGGATCTGTGGGCTGCCATCACCATGGAGATGCTGTGCTTCTGAAACAATCCGCCGGAGAAATAAATGTCTTGAATGCAAGCAGTGGCGACGGAGCAGCCTGTGTGTGTGCGTGTGCGTGTGTGTGTGTGTGTGTGTGTGTGTGTGTGTGTGTGTGTGTGTGTGTGTGTGTGTGTGCAGACCTTTAAATTTCACCAAACATCATCATCATCAAGTCCAACAAAGACAATAAATCTATTCACAAGTAGATACAAAGAACAGACGAAGCTGAAATCTGCCCGAGATTTTATCACAAGTACATCCCACTAAAACAGTCAGTGCCTCTATCCATTGTGTCTTTGATTTTATTTATAGAGCAACTCGCCCTCTTTAACACACACACACACACACACGCACACAGACCTGAGCGGGCTAAACGCTTTGAGCGATTCAATAATGCGACCCAAGCCTCCATGAAATGCCTATTGCTGCATGCAGGCTGGCTAGCAACACTCCAAGCGCTGTAATGCGTGTGTAACATGAGATTAGCCTCCTAGGAATAATCTCAGTTTTGAATAGGCGACCGAAAAGCGATCAGGGCGGGTGTGGGCGGAGGCTGCGGCGGTCCAACTTGTTGCCACTGCAGCTGTGAGCCCACATGTCCACGTGGACAGTGCGACGGCACGCATGTCGGGGGGGGGCAAAAACCCACAACATCAGGACGCGGGAAGGCTCGAAAACGTCGTGTAATGTCATTTAACGTGTTGCCATGGCGCCCACAACCACAGCAATTTTTTTATGCAATCAGCTGTGTTGCTATGGGAACAGTAATCTCACCCAAGACAGGGAGACAGAGAGAAAAAGAGAGAGCAAAAGGAGTTTTTTCCCCCCTTATTTTCTGCCCTGAGTGTTTACCAACTTCCACTCGCTCTGCCGCTCTCAGATCAATCCCACCAGGCAACCAACCAGCGTCGCGTCCGATCGCACATCAATACGGCTCATTTGGCCACGCATTAACCTGCGCCTTTACAAAGGCGGAGGCAAGCAGGGAATGTAAAACGGACAATGTTGCTCTGTGTATCGGTTTGTAGCCCCCTGCCGCTGATGTAGCTTTTACATGCCATTTAGCCCTCCAGCCCATGTCTAGGGGGAGGAGAGCAAATGTAAAAACAACTGGGATGAGCCACTAACAGAACCTTCTGCGGCTTCATCACAGCTATATACTGCGCCTTATCATTGGCTGAGAGGGGATTTTATTTTTTAGCTGCAGACATAACCAATCATCAGTTGCATGCACATTAATCTCTCGTTTTCTTCTTTTTTACGGCTTTCAAAACACCTTATTTTGCTCTTATGTATCAAAGTGAAGCTGAGCGGTATCACAAACTCTGTCGCTGCAATGCAGCAATGTAAAAATATACTGTATGTCTCCCCTGCATGTGACTCTAAGGTAGCGTGTGGACGTATACGCACACCAACATACTGTATCTGCTTTGGATGGATGACTCATAGTTTGCAGAAGCTCAACCAATGAAGAGACAGCGTTGAGAGAGAAAATATCTGCTTCATGTGGTATGGGAGCTGTACAAAGGCACTATAAAAGACTGAGCTGCAGGGGGAAACCAGGAAATAGCAGGTTATAGTCTATTCTGGGTGAAATGTTCACTTAACTTATAATATATGAAGAAACACTAAACACTCTCTTAAAAAAGAAATATGTATGGATCACAGCTACCTTAGTCTATAGTAGAGA
This sequence comes from Fundulus heteroclitus, assembly GCF_011125445.2. Taxonomy (NCBI): domain Eukaryota; kingdom Metazoa; phylum Chordata; class Actinopteri; order Cyprinodontiformes; family Fundulidae; genus Fundulus; species Fundulus heteroclitus. The sequence goes on from NC_046365.1 coordinate 9,753,802, forward strand.
TCGACCAATACAGGTTTTTCAAGGCCGATGCTGATACTGATTATTTTGACATCAGTCTCACCGATACCCGATATGTGCTGCCGATTTTTTGCGGCCGATTCTTGATGCTGATAATGCCTTTTTCTTCCTCACTTACATGATAAAAATGAAACAATGACAACAAATGTTACACACGTCTCACAACTTGTGTTCAAACCAGCTAATATTAACTATCAGCTTCAGATTTCAGTTTGAAAGCTACACCAAAAAAAAAAAAAAAACAGGCGTCACAACTCTTACGGCAACATCTTGCTCGCACTAAATGAACGTGCCGCAGCTAGAAAAGAGCTTCTTTAGGTCGGTGGGTATGAGGAGGAGAAAAAACACTGACCACTGCTGCAGTGAATGGACATTATTTTATGTAAAGTTAGATGCTGTACGTGTAGTGATCAGTAATTGTTTTCATGTGCACACATGGTTCTCCATGACAATGGACACACGCACAGTAGTGGCAGCTTGCCACAGAATCAGACACACACCACTGTTACCTTCTGCTCACAGTAAGACAGAAACAGCTTTAATTTAGCTTTATGTGTCAAGGCCACATAAAGCTAAATTAGACAGTTAAAACTACATCAAAAGTTGACAATGCAACTTGTTGCTGTTGGCCCTCAGTCAAAAAACATTACCAGGCGCTCTCTGCCAGGGATGGAGCGGCAACATGATCACTCGATCTCAAGCCATGGCTACTGAGATCATGTAAAAATATCGGCCGACTGACCGATCCACCGGTCGACCTCTGGTTTATAGCCTATAAAGCTGCTGATTTTAGCTATTTAAAACAACTCAAGCTAAAAAGAAAATGTTTATACCTGCGGGCAGGGCTGGATTTCATGGATATGGGCCCCAGGAACACAGCCAGGTTTTTTTTTTTTGCCTTACCCACAGAAACGTATGTATGCAGGCAAAGTACAATAGATGAGTAGTTTGACATGATACGTGTAAAGGTCGTCAGAAATTGTACCCAAGTGCACAGAGCTCTACTGCAATGACCTTTAGATCTGTCCTTTCTAAAAACGTCCTTATAAACATGGCATCAAATACATTAATGGGGACTTTAAGTTTTCATAATGTGCCCTTGCTGTAGCCCGGACCCTTTCCATGGGAATAAATGGCTAGATTAGTGGATTAAATCATGAACACTTTCACATGGCTTCGTTGTAACGTTTGTCATTGTTCTTGATGCTGAACACCTGTATCGCAAAGTTATGTTGGTGGTGGCTGCCGACAGCGTCAACCTGCCTTGTAGAAAAACAAATATTTTCTATTGTTCAGTTGGTGGAGTACTACGGGGTAAGGATGCTGTCAAAAACAATGTGAATGTAAAGGCAGAAATGCAACTACTGGGTAAAATGCAAACATTTCTGCCTTAACATTTACATGATTTTTGATTTTGTTCTTACTCCATAGGGGAGACCAATGATTTAGAGCCATAAAAGGAGACAATTATTTACCAAATGATGTTATACATCGTGGGAGGCAGTATTACAGTAGACAGTGTTTTTCCAAAGGGATGGAGCATAACTATGAACTACTTTAAAAAGTAAGCTAACAATTGAATGCAAGATTAGGGTTTTTTTTTTTACTTTTAATTTACAAAGTATAAGACAGTAGTGGTACTGAAGAGTTTTGCCATCATTAATCTTATGGATGCTATTATTTAAGTCTTGAATATCTATGGTTTTATTGCTTGCTTTTTTATCACTACGTGATTGTAATTAGTTAATGGATAGTTTGCATCTTGCCTGGGGGAGTTTTTTCATTTATGTTTATAATGTTTTATAGTTATAACAAATTAAGTTAATAACAAAAGGCACCTCGCTGCAGCTGGTGCTGTGTCCCAGCCTGTCTTTTTATTGGCTGCTGGCAAGACGCGTTTGCAGTTGGGTTGGTGATCAGTTCACACTTCCCGTCTGTCATCAGATCGGCCTCGAAAAATTCAAATGTGTTTGATTGGCAACGACTGAGGCTGGATTGGGTCGGCTTCTCTCACACACTTCACCTCCTCTCACATATTTTGTGCCGACTCGCCCTGCAGACTTCCGCCGACTGGAAAATCTGAATTAAATAGTCTTAGGTTCCGACCGTGTTACCTTTAACAGTAAAAGATTTTAAATGGTTAACAGTCTAAAGCTGTTCATATGTCTGACTGACCTACAGTCAGACATTAGATTCAAAAAGGACTTAAAAATTAAAGTGGATGAGCTCTTGAGTTATTCTTTCCACCATGCAGAATGTGCAGGACGAACAGGAAGGCAAAAACGTCTTAAAAGCTTGATATTAGAGAATTGATGCTGCAATAAAAGATCCATTTATTTAAAGGCTTTTCACACATCTTGACCAGGGTTACCAATTAATCTGGAGATTTAAAAGCTAATCATTGAAATTTTGTATTAGCGTGTTTTATGGAAACACAAAAACAACATCTTTAACTACATTCATAACAAAAAGATATGTACATATATTGGCGATACCATCAGAAAACCTAAATAAGTCTGAATTAAAATGGTATGAGATGTGCAAAAAGACAGGAGACTGCTGCATGTGTTTGCAACGCTACAGCGCTTTGACCGCAGACAAACATCTAAACACCAAACAGAGTACTGGAAATAATCTCCTTTGCTAGTTCTCTCGGTGTAAACAATGCGAGCTCCATATTCATGATTGGTATGATCCCTTCTTTCCCTGTCTGGCTCTATGCTGGATTTTAAAAGCAGCTGCATTCCAATTCTAAAGTCCAACACAATCTTATTGCTTATTTATTGAGTCATTCGTTGCTTAAGGCTCAGCTCTGACAGAACACACACACACACACACACACACACACTCACACTCAGAGTGACGGGGACCACGCACAGGAAAGATGTAAGGCACTGAGCCTCTTTGAGCTGTAGCCTTTAATAAGTGAGTCCACACGAGCTCCATGTGATCCAGGCCCATGAGGACCCCCGTAGAGCCGGACACATCAGACAGCTACCTGTGGCGCCTGAAGAGAGCGAGCGCGCATCAGAGCACGCTCTCATTTTGGATATGAACATGGGAGTCAGGGATAATGGCCTTTTGGAAGACCTTCAGATACTGATTTGTGCTTTATTTACTGAGAAACTGGGAAACAATACTGACCACCCTACCGTCAAAATAATACACTGCAAAACACACTAAAGATAGTGGGTGTGACAAAATGTCTAAAAGTTCAAATGGTACGAAAACTATTGCAAGGCGCTGTGCGAGAAGACTGTGAAGGATAAAGAGACTGTTAGTGTGTCCGTTACCTAAAGGCCTTATCAGCAATTAGGCCATCTTCAAATGATCTGCAGTGTGTACAGTTGCATGCATCCAGTATGCATAAAGCTGCAGGCAGTGGACATGAAGCTGCACGAGCCTACAAATAGTTGCATGCAGTGCAAGAAAAGAACAAAACAACTTTAAATGTACAATAGAGGAGAGGATTCTCCAGGGTGCAGTTTCATTAAAAGTTTTGACAGATTATATAAGAAAGTACAAACATTGAGAGAAGATCAAAAAGTCAAAAAGGTAAAAGAAAAAAACAAATATGAAAATATGATGATATGCTAAAATACATTTCAATTTGTGACATGCTAGGGTTGAAAATGTTACCAGAAGATTAGATCTCTGAGGATATGTAGATATGACCTATAAAACATGAGCCACTCTCTTGCCTAATCAATGTATTCAATTAACCTTTACTGTAATGGAGACGTGATGTAAAAAAGGGAAACGGTTATGAAACATCAGACGTTTCAGACTTGACGCAAAAACCTTGAGCCAGGGCCCTGAACGCCCTGACGGGATCAAGACTCCGGAGGAGGGGAGTAAGCTCTGTCTATTTTTATCAAGGCTTACAGGCTACGAAGATATCAGCGCTTCATTTGGAAAAGATTTTTTTAGTCAGCTTTTAAATTCATACATTTCTGTTACCTGCTGTAGCTCCTTATCTGCATACTAAACCGCCTTGCAGAGCTCTCCATATCTCGCTGAATCAAAGCTATCAGTCATAATTACACCTCCATCACAGTGTTTGACTGAGCTCCTAGTAATGTCAGCTCCTATTAGTTGGTCTCAACTCTGACATTATCATCCACTTTGTGGGGAAATGTTAAAAAGGTTTAAAAGGTTATTTATTGCATTAATGTTATCCAGCAACTCTAACGACTGTCTCGGTTTAGCAGAAAGCTGTTGTTAACTTAAGTGGTTCCAGATTGTGTCCCCGGGGAAGGTAAGAGGGGTAAGGCAGGTTAATTAGGCAGGAAGACTTTAAGAAAACACACACTATAATCCTTGATGAATCCCTTCGCCTCATGACTGATTGTGATCTGTTTGTTTTGTTTTTTTTACTGGGTGAAACTCTCTGGTTGATCTAAAAGGGGAATTTACCAAGACAGATGTCGCAGCTCAAATGTATTCAAACCTTTCCACATTTTACCATATCACAAGCATAAACTTCAGTGTGTTTTATTTGGATTTAAGGTGACACAGCAACGCAAACTGCCGCATGATTGGAAAGTTGAAAGACGAGGATAAATAGTTCAAGAGCTTTTTACAAATACAAATCTGAAAACTGGTGTGCAATTATATTTAAACCCGCATAATCTGAGCCCCTTCAATCAAATCTGGTGCAGTTAATTGCCTTGAGAATTTCCCTAATCAGACCACCGTTGTTTGGCATCACTGAAAAGCCCTCTGTCAGTGCAGACTGAAGAGATTTGTCGGAAAACATTTGTGAACAAACAGAGAACACAGCTAACATGTGGAAGAAGGTGTCCTGGTCCACATACAGACTGCTATGTGTGGACAAACACCAAGACCGCACGTCGTCCTGAAAAGATCTGTGAAACATGGTGGCGGTAGTATCATGGTGCGGGGTAGGTGGCGGGGGGGCTTCTCCTTGTCAGGGAAGTTCACAGATATTCTCCATTCAGTCTGACTGAGCTGACTGGCCTATTATAACAAGAAGGACTGGCAACAATTGTAGGTTCAAAGCTGGCAGAGGCAAAACCTCAAGAAACTTGCAAGTGTAATTTCAGCAAAGGTGGCCAATGCATCCACTGAGCTGCTTTGCACACCAGTGTATTTGACTGTTTACAGAAGTTAAAGTGATTGCCACAACTTGTCACAATAATCTGTTAATCTGTAGTACCGATCTCACCTGTGATGGAAGAAAACCCCAAGAAAACATTGTGCAGACTTTATTTTTAAGATTTAAGATGGCTTATGGTCCTTTTTTATCATTTGAAATGTCGCACATGTATACTTAAGTATACAAGCATGAATAACGCAGTGGTTATGAATGGTTATGATCGAGAAGATCTATGATTAAAGTCGGATAGGGAGAGAAATTGAACGTCTGAGAGGAATCATCATGCCGTTTGGCTGCAATTCACCACTTTACCATCTGAGTTGCCAATTTCCCCCGTCTCTAAAATCAGCGTACGCCTGGGTCAAGTTGCCGTGGGGACCGAACATTTTCCCGTCAAGTTTTTTTTTTTTTTAATAGGTCCCAACGTTTGCGTGGAAAGTGCCGCACCTGGATACGAAGACAGCATTATAAGACTATTAGCAAAAAGAAGTGGATTTGGCGGTGCGTTACACTTCAAAGTTTGTGGTTGTAACATGACAAAACGTAAAAAAAAAAGGGTCAAATACCTTTACAAATATCTTTATATAGGATTGATTTGGCATTATGTTCACCATCTTATATAGCTACGTACCTGCGACTTTTTATTCACTCAAATAAAAGAAATCCATTGCTTTTTTTAGCGCAATGTCAGTTTACCACATTGTAATTTTTAATCAGATTAATTAATTTAAATCAAAGCAAAAATAACATTTTTTCTTTAGTTTAGGTTGCGATAGACTAACAAAAGAGATTATAATAAAAATCTGCATATGTATAACTGCCTTCTCACTTTCACATGTGGTCATAGAAAAGCAATAGTCGTGTCAAACAGTGCTGCATATGTAAAAGGCTTAGCATGTGTTACAATGTGTTAATGAGCAACTCCATTTTTAATTATCTATAACATTTTAGAGTAACTCGTCCACAACAATCAGACTGGGAAATGACAGGAAAATGGTTCATAACAAATGTCTATGCTCATAAACCCCTCCAGACATTTAATGTCTAAATTAACAGTTTTTGAGATAAACATAAAAAAAATAAAATTAAGGAAAGAAAGTGAGGCGTTACTCGCCGACTTTCAGTCTTTGCTTTATGTGAGTAAAACATATTATCAATAAAATTAGGGAGTCATAAAAGAGAAATAGAAAATCAGATTAACCAAAAAAAAAGCAAAGATAATACAGACAGAGGAAAACAGGCAATAGCTTAGGAAAAAGCAATGCATCTATTGATAGCCTGACTAAATATACTTCCTAAAGAGATTCTAGGAGGAGATATGGGAGCTCTTGATACCCAGAAGCACACTGGAATGGCTTGCTCGCCTTCTAATAAGCACCGAATTTATAAGACAGACACTTTCATTGTGCCCATTAAGAAATGCAATAATGTGTCCTTCCTGCCGCAGGAAAACACTGCTTTAAAGGTGAAATTAGATGAGAAAAACATATCTGCAGTGGGTGAATAAGAAAAACAAAGATTATCTGACGGTCTAGGTTCTCTTGTTAAGCTCCGGCTTTAAAACAAGCTGCTTAAAACATAACTTGAGACACAGTAGAATAGGAAACGGGGCATTGCAACAGCATTCATACTGCTAGAACATTTCCACGTTTCACAACATCTGGAAAAGAAAATGTGGAGTACGTTTGTCCGCAGCCTCGCCTGATTGGATAATTTGCAGAACCGGCTTTCTGGGAAGTTACAGAAGCAGCGTTCAGCGTATGCCTCTAACAACTCTAAACATCATAGATTTCCTTGATGTCTTACCACAGATTCTCAAATGGACTTCTGTATAGACTTAGTCTGGGTCATACAAATACGCTTTAACCCAAACTATCCTGTTGCAGGTATGGTTGTAAATTTAGGGTGGTCGTCCTGCTGGGAGGTGACCCTCCATTTAAAGACTTTTGCAGATTCTAACAGCTTTTCTTCCAGGATAGAGCTGTATTTAGCCCAATCCATCCTCAATTCAACTTTGCCCAGATGAATTGGATTTTAGTTGGCATAACTGTAAATCCTTAACATCTGTCTTTTTAAACATGGCCTCAACCTCTGTAATTGCTTTGTTTTGGTATTTCCATTCTTTAATTTTATAACTTTAAATTGTTACATTACATGACTGACACCATCTTGACCGGTAACCTGACTCGGCCAGATAGATTTGCTCCACATATCCATCTGGAAACCTTCCGTTGAAGTAATTTTGGGAAGGGGCGAAAATACTGGTTAGCTGATTGGCCTATGTTGGTGATAGACGGGCCAAATAAACCAATCAGATCAACGAAGCATATGACGTACTAACAGCGACGACGAAAACACAACCACAAGCTCTTGCCGAAACCAGTCGGGAGAAGAGCAAAAACATCTTTTTCTCTGAGAAAAGCCTCCAGAGCAGTGTTTTGCTCTTCTTTCAGTGAAGAAATACTCTGTAATTCCGATAAAACTTGCTCGATAGCCACGCTAACGCTAGTTTCATCGGCTGAAGCAGCCATGTTCTTTACACTGAACTGTCGTGCTTCTCGTTGCGTCACACCTCAACCCGCCTCAAAGCCAACGCTGATTGGACGTTCGTTTGGTGAACTGCTCCAAAGACTGATCTGCGAGTGAAACCTTGAAAGCTCGCGAGATCAGGATGGTCTCACGAGGCTACTTGACCGGGGCTCCCTGGAAGATCAGGGGGATCTGAACAGAGACTGAACATATGAACCAACATCCCAGGTTTGGACGACTCTGTGAGCCGTCCAAACCTGGGATGTTGGTTTCTAACCTAACCTGGTTTAAAGCTTGTCCACAGCTTTCTCCTTAGCCTGTCTGCTGTGTACTTGGTCTTTGTGATGCTGTCTGTCAACTACTGTTCCTTAAGAATCATCAGAGGCCGTCACAGAACAGCTGGATTTATAGTTTCTGAAATCCCACCTCATATAAAACGACTTGGAGCAGAAATTGCTGTTATCTTCTTCCTGTTTTTGACAGGAAACAATGGATGGCCTCTTTTTCTGCTGAGTATATATCCATTTATGCATATTTCTATGAGTGTAAAGGCCCCATAAGGTCAACAGGCCCTAAACAAATTGGAAACTGTGACTCACTTGGGCCTCCCGTCACTGTCCATCAGCGCTGTCAGGATGTCATGCTAATGCAGCACGCATGCATCCCGCGGTGGCCTGTAGCCATACAGGACCTTGCAGAGACATATGGCCTTATTATTGCTTTTGTCTCTGGAGGTGAGGGTCCAAGGAATGGAACGGGTGAAATTAAGTGCGTGTGCTGCACAGGTGTTTGTACGAGCCTCACTATCCCCTGGAGTCAGCATCAAGATCCACCGATCCACATTCTCCACCTTCACTCAGCAGAGAGGAGGAAAATGGAATGGCTAGTTAGAGAACACACACACACACACACACACACACACACACACCACTCTCAGGTCAACACACACACACACACACACACACACACACACACACACCACTCTCAGGTCAACACAGACACACAAACAGCGCGCTGAATCCCAAGTGTGCCTGAAGGATGATTGAGAGCCAACCCTGTGTCTGAAAGTGTCCCTCGGGGACTGAAATATTCATGGCTGTTGTCCCATTGTTGTCTCAGTGCTGTTGGTGGTTGAATCCTAAATGGCATACATAAGTGCTCCTGATATTACGTGCAAAAACAAGGGCAAAAGTGGCAGCAATACATCAACCTCCACCTGTATATTACCGCTGCTGGGGCAGGGGAGGTTGCATAATTTCCCCTTTCTCCTTCTATTCCTCAAATTGAACTTGACAGCCACAGAAACAAAAACAAACAAAAGGAAAATGCAGAAAAATACTTAAAAAAATAACTGATGGAATGAGAATAATAAGAAGATATGGTGGACTAAAACACTGTTTTCATAACGAAGAATTACAGCCAACGTTCTAAGCGTTTTTTTACAGCTAATCCCAGAAAGGTACCCTGCAGGGGCTCGCTAAAAATTCATACAATACATACAATATTTTAGATTTTGTCATCTTGGCCCTGCAGGCTATAGGAATTTTCTTGGGGTTTTTTTTCATTAAAGACTGACACATAGTGATGCACTGTAATCTAACTGTAATGTAGATATATATAATGTAGAAAATACTGCAAGGTATTCAGCATGTTCCAAAATCAAAAATCTGTGAATTTGTATTCAAAGCTTTTCAAAACCACATTTCAATGCAACTATAGGTTATGTGTCTAGCTGCTTTGCATTTCTAGAGACTCAGACATGTGCCAAATAGCACAAGTTCAGGTGAAGAATGTCTTTACACAGGAGTTTTCATGTGCTACCACAGACTTTAAATTGATATTTAACTTTGACCAGCCCATTCTAGCACTTATTGACCGGTGAAGTTAAGTTCAACTTTTTAAGGGTATCTCTCAACAGTGGTTTTTCATCTTGCCATTTCAAGGACAGATTTGTGGAACATTCAATTAATAACTGTCCTGTGGAAAGTTTCTCCAATCTAGGCTGTGAATCTCTACAGTTCCTCCAAATTTCCAGATTTACCCTGCTTGCTTCTACGATGAATGCTCTCCTTAACCAGCTGGCCAATTTAGGTGGATGACCATGTGTTGGTAGGCTTGCAGTTGTACCATACTCCTTTAATTTTTACATTATGGATTTAACAGTGCTCTATGGCCTGTCCAAAAGGTGTTTTTTCTTAATTTGTACATAACAGCATTAAATACCCACTTGCTGTGCCCCTCAGTATCTGGATATTATTTAGGCGTATCAAAGGATGGGTAGCTAAATATAAAAGCCCACCACACTTTTCAGATTTCTATTCATTTAAATAAAAAGTTCATCTTCAGAAATATGCACTGGTTTGTGTTGGTCTATCACATAAAATCTCTGTAAAACAGCTTTGTGGTTGTAGCGTGACAAAAAGTGGATGATTTTTTTAGGACACAGTATGTTAAAGCAGCATATCCAGCATGTGCCTCTCAGAGAATACACATTCTCTGAGTGTTGTTCTTTGCTTCTTTTTTTTCCCATTAATCTGCTTGTCCCTGGGCAGTCAATTAGCCGTTAAATCTCTGATCAATGTGAACAGTAAAAATATGCCCTATGAAGTTAAATGAGGATTAATTATTGACTACTGATCCCCTTTCTTGCAATGTAATGTGCCAAAAAGCCCAACAAGGAGGTTCATCGGAACAGGAAAAGAAGGATGTTTTCATTTAAAGATCCCTATGGGTCAGGATAAAGATAAGAGGCAATCGCGTTACAAACTAACATCTGTGTTTGCTTTGGGTTTTAGGCTTTTATTGGCTGCGGAAAAATATCATCATCCTTTTAGTGAAACTGATAACAACTACCTTCGAGCCTGAGACAAAACACAATCAGCACTATAAGTCATACCGGATTGAGACTGCCTACCTGCGACAACACTGAATAAGAACAACTCCTGATCAGATCAGAATCAAAATCCAAAAAAAGTTTCAACTGGGTCATGCTGGTCTGATAGTTTTTGTGTAGATATTTTGGAGCAATCCCAATCAATAGACCTATCCACAACCATGCAAAATAACCAATCCAGCCAGACTGGCAGAAGTCCTAACAGAGGAGAAAGACACGTATCTAACATTGCTGTACACACCAAGAAAAATCCAGAATATCACAAGTTTCAACTAAAAACATGAATGCCAAAGATAAAGTCTATCGTCCTCATCTTTTTCTTGTTTTCCTTGCAAACATATGTTATAACGTACAGTATATCCCATAAAGCAAAACCTGAAAAGCAGCCTGGTGGAGTTAGGGAGTACTTTTGGTCTTGAACTGTTCTGGCAGATAATACAAATAATACAAACATTTTTTTTGTATTTTTGTTTCATTTATGTTTTTATATAAAGGATGATTTCTTTACGTTTTTACGCTGCCATTTCTCACAGATGTCTTTCGAGTTAATGCCACACAGTAATGCTTAATATAGAATAGAATGCCTTGAATATTTTTAAAGATGAAATAATAATAAATATCTGGATCACAGGCTGAACCAATGACAATAATTCCTTGATTGTGCACGCCATCATAGCCAGCTAAAGATGCTTCTGATTATGAGACAGGAATCTCTCTAGGGACGATAAATGAACCAAAAAAAAAAATAACAATTGACTCTACGGTCATTGGTCATTGACCCATTCACTCGCTGATGGTGGTGAGCTACATTAAACAAAGAAGACCTACCATCTTTTCTCAGAAAATAAAAATGGAAAAAAATCTTTTTATTTGTACATTCCAGTGACATTTTGTCTTCTGCACTTAACTCAACCCTTAGGGAGCAATGGGTAACATCCAGAGTCCAGGGAGCAATCTGGGCCTAAGGGTCTTGCTCAGGGACCCATAGCGGCAGGCTGTGGTGTTCAAACCGAGTACTTGCAGCATTCTCAGAAAGTAAGCGCGCTGCTCTGACCACTAGGCCAGCACTCCTTCACAGCTCCACACTGTAGTCACAGCTGCCTTGGGGCCGACTGACAGAAGCTGAGCTGCCTTACAATTGGTGCCGCCGGCAGCAAGCAAGGTGGATGAAGGGTGCTCAAGAACACAACGACAGACAGTCGGAGTGGGGCTTCGAACTGGCAACCCACCGGTTACATGAAAAACTCCAAGCTGAAAAAACTCAGTGATGATCTTTTCCTGCTCCCTTGCACCATCTAATCGGGAATGGGTTGTGACATTGAGAAGATGAGAGTCAGACATTATTTGTTTTTTAAGCCCCGCTCTCTCAGAGGTGGTACTATAATTACTGAGCTGCAGTCGGCATCAGAAAGGCTCTTAATATGCGTCTAGCATCTCTCTGTGTCTTCATTAACAGCCCACTGGACCCCCAGGGTCAGCACAGGGGGGTATATTTTGAGTCTACCACTTGAATTTCTTTGTCCCCATCCTGTCAGAATCGTTCAAGAAATGCAAAATGATTGTCTTCCTGTATCAAACCTCAGCAGCAATTGCCTTGTGCATCCCAACAATTCTGCCACACTCAAAAATACGAAAAGCCTTTTGCCTTGGCCAACCAGCACCAAACACAAATACCTACTGGTACTTCCTAACTCTTTAGATAGAAGTAACACACACAGCATCTCCTGGATTTCATAACGGATGAAACTGAATTAATTTTAAGCCAATCTCAGTTTTTAATAAGAATCTTTAATCTGATACCTCAACTAATTTTAAAAACCTAAAGATAGTTTATTATCAAGTTGTGCCTCACCACACAGAAGTCATGATTGAAGTTTGAGACTCTGACTCGAGTCACTTCATAACAACGACCACATGAATGTCTCACAGAATGCAGGCTGTACTTAATGACTTAATGGATCATTTCAGAATAAAAGAAACAAAAACTACATCGACATTCTGTTGCTGCTAAGATGAAAATGTCAAAGCATAAGCACTTCCTGTTCTGTTCATTTGGAGGTTTAAAACTCATTTATTTACTTACTACAATTTGTCTTGTTCATTATGATGTAATTTGTTTATTCCTTAAATTTGAACAACTTTACTAATTAGAATTCATAAGAAAGGTTTTAAGTTTTAAGTGAATTTAGGAAATAGTTTCTCAATATTATTTAAAAAAAAAGGTCTACAGCTCAGAGTGAGGAAAAGAAAACCCTTCAACCCATTTTTAGGGCAAAATATAACGAAGGAGTGGACAATATGAAGACAGCGATAGACAGCCATAAGCTTAGCAATTACAAAGACCAAGAAGGCACTTTGATTTATTAAAACAGTCAACTTTAACAGGTTTTAATCTCTTTATATTATTTTTCGTCTGGCTTAAAAACCTATTTATATTGCTAATGGGGTAAACATTATGTTCACATTATTTTAAAAGTAAGATAAAGGAGCCTTTAGTAGCTTTACACCTGCTGAAATAAAGGTTAAAAGACTAAGAAATAAATGTTGATGCAGGGTGAGAGGTGCAGTACATGTCATGGATTTGATGAGAAGAGGTCCATTTTAGTCATCAGCTGATTTAAAGCGTGACTTGGACTTGAGACTAGACTTGAATTTGGAAATAAAGACCCTCAGCGTAACCATATACAGCAGCGTTTCCCCTACCATTATCCAACGTGACCGCCCGCCACCACAAGATCACGGCATGTAGTAATCGTATATGTTCACTGTAATTTCCCTCTGGGATTATTAAAGTATTTCTGATTCTGACTTCTGATTATTGGCATGACATTTACTTAAACAACGGCAGATCACATCGTTAGCAGTTTCTGTTCCTACATGGTCGCTCCTCTAATTTCATCTTTCTCTTTGTCACCGACACAGACCCGCTGAGTCACCTGTCTTGCCTTGCCTTGCCTTGACCTGCTGAGTCATGTGTGTTCACACAGAATCTCGTAGGCTCCCACCAACAGACAGACAGCATGCAGAGAAATATGTTGCAACCTATGAAGCGGCAAATTTAAAGTAGCATAGTGTAAGTTCCAGTATTTTTGCAGACGTCTGCCCCCTCTGATGACAAGTTAAAATGACAACAGTGTTGTGCACGAGCATGGGAGAAGAGAAAAAGCATCTGCCGCTGTGACTGCACATGTCTTTTGTTTAAAGGCGGAATGTCTACTGAGGTAAGAAAGCTATAAATATTGAAGTTGACCTGTGTTCTCTCACTAATCCATCGATTACGGCAGAGACTCAGGAAAGTAGGCAGGTGAACGAGAGCGCCAAGCGTATCACACGCATGCCCAAAGGATTTGGCCTGAATCACTCTCTGATGAATTGACTAATCCAGCCCATAGAGGCAACTCTGGTAAATAGGGGATAACTCATTTTACACGTCAGACAATTGTATGGGCATGTATGGGAAAGAAAAGAAATAATAATATAATATATAAAGTCTGCAAGACTGAATGAATGCTGCGTGAGACCGACTGACCACCTGCCAAGAATATCTGGGTTTTTAAATGCACCAAAATTTGTGTTGAGGGCAGCGCTTACTCTCCTATGAGTATCAGCAGGATTAACTCTCCTACTCCTGGTACAAGCATACAAAATAGCCCAAGTGCTTCGTGCCCTGCCCGACACGCAGCAAAAATCCAGTCATCACCAAATGAAGGGGTTTGACCTGGCTTGGCTGTCAGAGGGGAAATTCACCCCCTATGGTAAATGGTAAATGGCTTGTACTTGTATAGTGCTTTAAGCCAGGTGACACTGTACGAGTTTTTTCCCTTTTCGGGCCGATTCTTCAGTCGTGCGAGCATTTTTTGAATCGGGCCGAATTTCAGCTTGATCGTAGAGGGGGGGAGGAGGGGGGACTGGCTTCTCACGACTACCTCCCGATCAGGAATCGGACGATCGTGAAAATCAAACATGTTTGAAATTCAGTCGGCTGTCGTGAGGTTTTCGTGAGCGCATCCTGCTGTTCAAGCAGAGCTACGAGGGGGCGCCCTCCCCTCCTCTCCGTCCCCGCCAGCGGAGGGAGGGAAGCGGGCGTCCCTGAAGCAACCTCCGGCCGGTGTTGGGGAGGGCGAGCCGTCCGGTCCGCGCAACGCGCTGGCCGCCTGTTTCGGCACTCGGTCCGCGCAACGCGCTGGCCGTCTGTTTCGGCACTCCTCCGCTTGCTGGGGGGGGGGGGGGGGGGGGGGGGGGGTGGGGGGGGGGGGGGGGGGGGTGGGTGCGGGCCAGGCGACCTGCCGTGCCGCGCGGCGGCCGATGCGTCTCGTCTCTCCCCTCCGTTCCCCCGACGCCCGGTGCCTCCTGCGGGCCTCGCCAGAGCTGGGCTCGAACCCCTGCTCTGGGTCCCTGTCACCCACCGTCGCTCGCCTGCCTCTGCCACCACAGTGAGCGGTCCCAGAGGGGACACGACGTACAGTGTGAGCAGTCCGGTCTCGTCCGAGCGTCGCGCCGCACAGATCGTGAGCGGTGAACTTTTTAAACCCCGCGGTTTCGTCGCACAGTTTGAGATGTATATAAGTACCACGACTGAAAAACTCGTACAGTGTACGCCCGGCTTTAAACTAGTCTTATTGACCCCCAAAGCACTTCACACTACAGTTTAGTCATTCACCCATTCACACCCTCACAGTGGTGAGCTATGTTAGTAGCTACAGCTGCACTGGGGCAGACTGAGAGAGGTGAGGCTGCCATACATTTGGCGCCACCGGGCCTTCTGACCACCGCCAGCACCCGTAGCTGTATAAGACTGAGCTTCTTAAGTAAATAAATATATGATAGATGGAGAGAAACATAAAGATACAATAGGTAAAGAATGTAAGATGGAGAGAGACAGAAAAGATTAAAAGAAGAGACAGATAGAAGGATGGAATAAATGAGAAAGATGTAGAGAGACAGATAAAAAAAATAAAGAAACAAAGACATATATAATCAGATGAAATACATAATATAGAAGAACCTTCCAGGGTTTTTTTTCTTTAAAAAATTTCTGTCATTCACAATAACACATTAATAGTCAGAGCTTAGCGCTTCAACATTATATCGAGTTTACAAATGCAAATTATTGGCTGTTGGTTCAAATAACATCAAACTACACCAGTGTTTTTAGCAGAGAGAGCGATTGAGAGAGAAAGAGAGAGAGGGAGAGAGAGAGAGAGAGAGATGCTTGCTGATTGCAAGTATTGTTCCTTAGTGACAAAACCTTGTGGGTCTGAAGCCTCTGGAATCTACTTTACATAGAAAATTTATTAAAATCCCACTCTGGACCCTTTAACTTGGTTCTTAATGAGAGAGAGCCAAACACCGCTTGGGTGTCACTGGCTATTATTTTGAACCGACACAAAGGTACGTCACCCGCAGTTTTGGGAACTGTCACCTCAGATATGCAAAGTGTTAGATGTACCGTTTATAAAAGGCGAGACAAAGAGACGCAGGTAGTTAAAGCAGGTATAATTGGCCATTAAGAGTTAGAGCATGTTGTTATTGCAAACAACCCCCCCCCCCCCCCCCCCCTCCATCCTGCAAGGACTGACTCACTTCAAGATTTCCTTGGAGTGGCCGGTGCTGGCGCCCTTTTTGTCAGGTGTCCCGAGGCAGCTGGACTTCAGCAGGGTGTGTGGCCCTCGGTCCAACATCATGGTTGAGGTTGCTGTGGCAATGACAGCCACTGCGTCACGTACCCTGGCCTCGATGTTGTAGTCCCATTCGTCATATGACACAGAGATGAGCCCTGAGAGAGAGAGAGAGAGAGAGAGAGAGAGAGAGATGAGGTAAGAGAACAGTAAAATTCAAGAGAAAGGAAACAAAGGAGGAAAGGAGGAGGGGAGAGACAGAACAGTGTGAGGATGAGGAGGGTGGATGCAGAAAATAGCAGGCAGATAGCTGTTAAAAATTCCCAGAGGGTGAAGAGTTACGCACACACAAAAAAATCTATGGATTTTGCTAGAGAAGCTAAATTAATGGTGTAATTCTAAATCAAATTTTCAGGACAATACTGAAGAGATCGCTCAAAGTCAGGTATGATAATACGCATCAACAAAAAAAAAAGACCTCCTGCAGGTTAAAAATAGAAAAAGATAGCTGAATAGAAACATCAGTCTAGACTGTGACCCCCCCTCCAACCGCTCACTTTGTTACACTTGGCTTTTCAAGCATGAGAAACTGCTTGCTATCAAATGTCGACATCCATTTCTTACACCCAAACAACTTTTCAGGTCATTTTTTTTTCTTTCACGGCTGGTTTGGATTATGTCTCCATTTTTGAAACCTGCAGAGTAAACGTATCGGAAAAAAAGGCAAATGTAGATTTTCCAGTCAGCCTTCAGAGTGTCAGAGCGGCTTTGGCAACAACCCTGACCTTTGCTCATGTGTCTTGCCAAAGCACACTTCTGCCTCCACAAAAACACGGAGCGAGAAGAAAGGTTCACCATGAGGTCCGCTGATGTTTAGGGGAAATCATTTTTCTGGGGGCTCAGATAAAGACGGACTGCTGCCAGAGCAGGTCTGAGGTTAAACTTACATTTTCTTTCTATTTAAAAATAGCTAATGTACAATTTCTCAAACAAAATGTATTAAATTATATAGATGAATAAAACCCCAAACCCACATATGCCCAACAGTGGCTACCAGTGTGCTGTAAATACTTGCTGTAGACATCTACAAACAGCCCATCTGTCACTTACCTTTGTTTTTACACAGCTTTTTGGGACGGGGGAATTATCTGTGTTGTTACGTCATAATAGTGCCACAAAAATGTCTTATGAAAGTATTTACAGCCCCTTAAACATTTAGTCACTGTTTGACCACAATCCTTAATGTAATGATTTTATGTGACAGATCAACATAAACATGATTGTGGAGAGTAAGAAATAGGTTTCATGGTTTTCATTGTTACAAAAAAACAAAAAATATAAAATATTGGTTTGCATTCAGCCCCCTTTAATCTGATTCTCCTAAATCCAGTCCAGTACCACCAACCTCCTTAAGCACTAAACAAAGAGTCCCTGTGTGTAATTTCGTGAACAGACAGCATCATGAAGACCAAGGAACACACTGCAATCCATCATCAGGGACTGGAGAGAGTATGACACAAACATAAACCCACTAGACCAGAGCTGTCAATCTGAAGAGCAGCATTAATCAGAGAACCAGCCTGAAACCGTCTTGTTTCAGTGTCCATATAACATGAAATATACCCTGCATTAATTATAATAAAGCTTCTTGCATGTATAAATCAAGCGGCTCACTATGGCGAAAGCAGCAAGGCTCTGCTTGTGAAAGTAAAATCTGTTGGGCTGTTTTTGGCATTAAGACAATTCTTATTGCTACACTGTGAGACAGGACACATTAAAAAAAAAGAGAACCAGCCAAGACAGTCATGGTAACCCTGGAGGAGCTGTGAAGATCCACAGCTCAGGTGGGGAGAATATGTTGATACAACAAATACTAGTTCAAATGTATGACCTCTATGGAAGAGAGGCAGCTAGAAAGACGATTGGTAAAAGAAAGCCGTGTAAAGGAAGAAGGCGCTGTTGTCACATGAGGCCTATAGGCAAAAGGCCGTAGAGGTGTGGTGGAAACCAAACACCCTGAACTCATCATCCAGCGGGGACAGGGAAGCTGATCAGAGTTGATGGGAAGAGAGACTGGAGTAAAATACAGGGTCATCCTGGAAGAACAGGTCTTAGAGGCTGCAAAAGACTTGAGACTTAGGAAGAAGTCCAACATCACAAGTCCAAACATAAGGACTCTCTCCATCCTCCTTGACTGAGCTTGAGCTATTTTGCAAAGAATGGACAAAGCAGAAAAAGCGGCCTCTATAAAGGATGGAACCCGACACTAGATTTGTAATTTTCTTTCTTTTTTGTATGAAACCGTGTGTCTATTTTTTAACTCACACATAAACACTACTATGTTTTCCATTTTGTACGTTACAACCACAAAATGTGAAGAAGTTCCAAGGGTATGAAAAGCACAGCAAGGCTCTGTATGTAGGACCAGTGGCCCTTCATTCACATTCTGCTGCACGTGTTGCTTTGATAGGGTCTAATTACACGGTGCTGATCCGAATGAATAATTCCTGGCATACCTATAGGGAAGACAGATGGAACGTGGTCCGCGTCACCGGCCACCAGCGAAGGTACGATCCAGGTGTAGCCGTAGCCTGTCAGGCCTACGGAGTGGGCCACTTCAAAAATAGTGCTCGCTTCCTCCTTGGTGCAGTAGAGCAGGATAACAGGGCTCTGCAGTTTCTTCATCTGATTCTGGATCTTGGAGTCTCCATCATCCACCGACATGTCCAGCAGGATGACTTCCTCTAGCTCCCAACCCACAAAGCTGTTCTCAATGGTGCTGCGTACCTGGTGGGAAAAGGAAGAGATGAACTGAGAAAGTGTAGGCTGTGCACAGGCGGTGGAGCTGTGAAGGAGATGTACTGGAACAAAACTGACTGAGATGTCTCTTCCTCCCCCTTCCTCAGCTCCCAGAATGCTACACAGCTATTCTACATGAATCTCTGGAAGGAGCAGTCAGTTTTATATTATAACAGTCAAAATGCGCTGAGATAATCTTTCCCTCAAAAGCTCTCGGCAGCAAAGGAGCAGTGCTGGAGGCACCGATAGCATAAAGCCACAGGAAGATGGAGGTGCTTTGATGCCAAAAGTCATTCAATGGCTTCCTATATGTATTTGCTCCTGCATTTTTCAGCTAAATAAAGCATTTAACACACTTTGGGTTTTTTAATTTCAGTGTTTTGAAAAATCTCTAAAATTGAAGACACCACTCAACGAAAACCAAGTTTACTGTCCCATTGTAAAATAAAGGTCCTTTTTTAATTACATAAAACTCCTATTACCCTACAACTTAACAACAGAGAACCAGTTTTATAAATCTGGTAACACAGTATTGGGGAAAAAATCTTAGAGAGTTCCTTTCATCTCTTTATATATATATATATATATATATATATATATATATATATATATATATATATATATATATATATATATATATATATATTGCTTTCGAGGAACCAGCCATCTTAAACAACAGTTTTCTAGGTCTTTCAGTTCGTTTCTTTGGCTGATTTTCCTCTTCATGCTCCATCTATATCTAGTCTTTATGACGTTGACTTGTGTAAATGTTTAAAATGTGACATTAGACGACAGGTGCACAACATTAGTGTCATGCATAGCAAAAATGATCACGGCAGCTTAAGAGTATCTGAAAATCATGCATTTGAGGAAAAGGTACATTCCCAGGCAGAGCCAGACTCAGGAACTGAGAGCGCCACCATCCTTCAGTTCATCGTGGGCGCAGGTCATGAGCAAACTAAGCTGATGCTTTTAACCACCCGGCCAGCAGGGGGCCTACAAGAGCAGCAGGGTTCTCACACACAACATCGATCTCTAACACATAAAGTAAGTTTGTTATATATAAGTTTACTTATAATTTACAATGTTTATTTACAGCAAATGCTGAAGGATTTCAAAATGTCAAACTTTAGTAAGAATTTTTTTTTTTTTTGTCTTTTTAGAATTTCGAAGTACCGATAGGTGTCGGGTTGATTTTACCAGACATCACTCAATGTCAATTTTTGTTAATTTCCGCTGTTTGTGTCAGTGCTGGATCGTCTGTCATGCATACTGTCACTGTCACCAAAGACATAAAAAAATTAGTGTTGTGGACACGACTAATTAATCTGGATTAAAAAGCTGCAGACCGGACACATCTGCCAGACGATTTGAATTAAAGAAATAACCTTGTCCAGACAAATATTTTACCCCTATTAGTTCTATAAACAGCATGGATTTCATCATAAGATGGTCAAGCGAAACACATTACAGGGAATTTAAATGTATGCTGCTTGGTTAATCATGAAGGGGAGGGATGTTAAATGCACACAGAGTCAAGCTTAGACAGTTTGGACAGTTTAAAAGAGATGTCTTGACTGTGTGGGCTGGTGGGTGATGGGCTTGACTGTGCACACGACAACGCTGCATTAAAAACCAAATTGTTTTTCCCGTTTCTGTTAACACATCTACATGACAACATTTTAATGACAAAACTCTGTGCACAGGATACTATTAGACACACTGTGTTATTTATTTACTGCACTTTGTCTTGTTCATTATGTTGTATACATTCATACCTTTTTTTTTTACCTTAAATTAACAACTTTACTAATTGCTGCCGTGCTGGTGTGTCGTTTCTCTGGAAGCATTCACGCGGCGCAGGGTTGCGTACTACAGCTGTTGATCAAGCTAATAGCAGCTAGCGTTAGCTTACGTTGTCCAGGAGGTTTATAACTTTACTGATGCACGTACAAGAGTTTTACTGATATTTCTATGTTGCTACGTCAAACATTTGTGTCGTTACAGGTCTAATTTCAGTGTAGTTTTGACAACTTTCAGCGTAATGGCCAATTCTGCTGAAATGTGCTGGTAAGAACCCTGGAATACATTTTTATGCCATCAGGTCCTTCATCCGCACACAAACGGCGTTTTACATCTCTAAAAACGAATGATTCTGAAAACTGTGGCATAAAGTGGAAATATAAGTGGATATTTGGAAAAACTCAGTTTTTGAGCCTGTGTGCATACATGACAAGACGGACTTTTAGCAGGAACAAAATGGATTCCTGCTTAGCATCCCCATAAAATATGGGCTGGCTCTGCTTTATTTGATTATCTAGAACAGGGTTCTGACTCTATGTTGTGCAGCCTGTGAGCACTGAACCTCAGACATACCCATGAATAAACGTAACAAAGAATAGTAGTGTTTCCCGCAGGAATTAGCTTTTGTGAGAGGCGGACCGACTCGCGGAGCGGGGGGGTCGGGGGTGGGGGGGGGGGGGTGGGGGGCTTGTTGACGACACGTTTTCCGCGGACCGAATCGCGGGGGGGGGGGGGGGGGGTGTTGTGGACGACACGTTTTCGGCGGAGCGGGGGGGGGGGGGGGGGGGGGGGGGAGATAAAACACGTTTTCCGCGGACAGACTGGCGGAGCGGGGGTATCCATGTGTTTTTTCCCTGCCATTCACGCACGCGCAAAAGCAACAACAACAAACCGTGTGTTAACGGCACTTTTTTTTTTTTTTGGAATGTTGGCGTGGCGGTAGCGTGAGTTTGGCGTGGCGGCCGCCACGCTAAGATAGCGCTGCGGGAAACACTGAATAGCAAACGTTTTTTAAGTAATATTGACTCATATCTTACTTCTTTTGCTGTGAATAGGCTAAAACACATTTCTTGACCAAGAAGACAGAAAACAATCCATTTAAACGAACTCAATGTATTCCTTTCTTTTATTAAGCAAATGGTTTGGCTCTACAATGAGTCACAGATCTGTTCCTTATAGAGTAAAGATTTTCTTTGATTCACTGAACACATATTGTTTGATGATGTACAGATAAAAATAAAACATTTCTCACTAAACAATTTCTTGTGCTTTAATTTAAAATGATAGCTTTTTACTTTTAGCTGGATGATTTCGACCTGCTTGGCAAATCAGCCTTTTACAACGTCCTATATTCTGTCTGTTAAACGGGTTCATTTCATAGGTTAATTTAAAGAAAAGGCAACAAACGGTGTCTTTGTGACTGGCTGCTGGTAACTAAGTGGAAAAAGATCCACTTTGATACGCGTTAAACTGGTTCTGTGCTGAAGTTGTCAGTTAAGAGTCCACATAAGACTAATTCATCTCTTGGGTCTTTAGGCCTGAAGGATTGTACAGCCTGGGTTTAGTGGCACCAGAAAATAAACAGACTCCTCTGAAAATGGGCAGGTACCGAACTGACGGCGAGTAAATAATGAGTTAGAGTCAAAACTTTAGATTCTGCCTTAAAAAAATCCAGGATGTTTTCAGACAACCACATGCCACAGAGCAAGCCTCCAAGCAGACTGGCTTACACAACTTTTGTGAGTTAATTAAACCCCTGAAATGACTCAGAAGAGCCTTTGTGAAGATTTTAGCATTGTCTGTTGCAAATAGAGCATTGCTCTGCTGAGCAGTAACACCTGCACAGATGGGGCTCCATTAAAGTCCTATGGATGCAGAGGTCTTTTAACTGCAGTCCGACATGTTTGAGGGCAGAAAATGTGGAGAGTTTCCAGAAAACAACATATTTGGGCTGCACCAACAGACACAGACACCATTTCTCTGAGAGAAGGATAAAAGAATAAAACTAATGTTCAAAACAGTCAGAAACCAGGAATCAAAGCTGGAAAGAGGGAGGTTAATGATACACGTTCTAATTCACAGTGTATTAACATTTTGGCATGGGCTGATTACTGGTATCAAGCCATAGAGAGGTGTAAAAAACATCACAGTTTCAAAATCCCAGCAGCATCTGTCACATTGTTTCTACAGTTTAAAATGATTTAAATGATTTAGGGAAAGCGCTGGATTTCCCCCAGCTTTGTGGAGCACTGAGCTCTCCCCGCCCCACACCTGTCGCTGTGCACTGCAAAGCAGGCTACCACACTTTCCCCTTGTTCAGAAGAAAGGCAGGAATGTGGCGACTGACTGAAGACATTTGCAGCTGTTAAAAACTTGGAGTTCCACCCGTCACTCTTAAAGAGAAACACACATCAGGATCGCAGTGGTGCGAGATCCATCAAATAAAAAACCCATCAATCAAATTAGACATGAAGCGCACTGAGACTGGACTTCAGCTTTGGATTTTTTTGTTTCCTACAACAAACAGTACTTCTGAATAGAACAGGCTCAAAAATGGCCTCGGGGTGCCGCTACTTGGAGCTTCAGATGCAGACCAGACGCATTCGGTGCGGACCACTTGACAAGATGTTGAATGTTCTGCTGAAGTGGTTTTTAAAAACTACTATATTACCCAGGATCCAAAAATGATCATTAAAAATATTCTCACTTTAGTGGTTTATGCCATGTTGTAGGAATATACAGTAGGATGTATCATTTCTCTTCTGTTTAAGATAAAAGCAATGAGATCAATGCTTTAGATTTTGTGTAAATAATGTAAAAGCTCTAGTATTTTTACTCGTTGCAATCAAACTTTAAAGAAAGCCATAACTAGCCTAAGGGTTCTTTTCTTTTATTAAAACCTTAAAATATGAAAATGAAATGTTCATGATCAGTACTTGGGGAAACCACATTTTACTCACAAAGCTATGCAGAGGATTTTTGGCCTGAGGCGTCCCAACTCCTGCATGCCTCTGCATTAGTCAGTTGATACAACATAAATCTGACCACTGTGAGAAGCTCCTCAGAGGAGTATGAGCAATAAGTATCCTTTTATATTATTTCCTTCCTCTACTTTCAAATGGATGCTTTAACGATCAAAGCAAAGGCGCTTGACACTGCTACAATATTAACTGTAAAATTTGATGAGATGACTTTTAGTAACCTTGTCCTGCTTCTCAGATGTTCTGAGTTGTTCGGGAGCTCATGCCATTTCTTTTTATTTTAAAGAGGCTGTTCGTGCCTCAGAGATAAGCAGGCTGAGGCAGCATTCAGCGGGGCACTTCCAGCCTGTCGGACTTCTCCATTAAAGCAAGGAGCAGATTGAAGGAGCTATCCACTTGGAGGAAACTGCCAAACTTTATCATTTTGAAATGCTGATAATTAGAGCTTCAGAATCAGGGGGCGTGTGCCTGGAGACGGATGAGTTTAACACCATTTTGGCAGCTGAACGCAGCACTGACGGAATAAAATTGCAAAAGGGGGGAACGATAAGGATAAACTTTAAACGATTTGCTTGGATCCTTAAAAACAGTTCCAGCGACACGTTCGCACTGTCAGGAGCGTCTTTTTGTGTGTTTACCTTGTTGATAAAGTCCTGGTACCCGGGGTAGTATGTGGTGACGATAGAGAAGATGTACCAGTCATACTCCTCCATAATGTTCAACATGACGGACGCCTGCTGCTCGATGGAGGGGCCAAACTGGAAAAACATGGAGTGGTCGTCCTGGAAACCAGAGACAGAGGCCCAATCAGCAAACAGGGTCATGAGTCATATAGCATGAGAGAGAGCAAGAAGGTCGGGCATGGATGATTATGGAGCGTTTCTGGCTCCTGGAAAAACTCAGGAACAAATAAAATCTTCCTTGTATCGCTGAGACAATATGAAACAATATAACACTCAGCCATTCAAGCAATGTTTCAGCTCCACGTAACTAATTAAGTTGCAATTATACCTTAAAATGCCCAAAGTGACATTTACTAAAGTAAGCATTTTGCTGTTAAAGTATCTTAACTGCTTCAAGTTATTCCTGTTGTAAAATGTGTGTTCTTGGGATTATATGTGTTAGACCAACACAAAGTGGCCCAAGGTCATAAAGTGAAAGGCAAAAGTATTCCCCCTTCCACACACACACACACACACACACACACACACACACACACACACAATTTGGAAATTGTCATGTTTTGTTACACTCCAACCTTGCTATTCAAATGTTTTTTTTTTTTTTTTTTTATCATTTCATGTGACGGATCTGCACACAATAGTCTAAGGTGCTGAAATAAAGTGACAAAAATATAAATAAACAAAAAATAACATACTGAAAATTAGCATGCGTCCACCCCTTTGTTATGAAACCCCTTAAAAGATCTGGTGCAACCAATTATCTTCAAAAGTTACATAATTGGTAAAATGAAGTCCACTTGTGTACAATCAAACTGTCAGATCACCTGTCAGTATAAACACGCCTTTCCTGAAAGACCCCAGAGGCTGCAGCACCACTAAGCAAGAGGCATCGCACCATGAAGACCAAGGAGCTCTCTAAACAAGGCAGGGGCAAAGATGTTGAGAAGTACAAGTCAGGGCGGGGTTATAAAAAAATATCTAAACCTTTGATGTTCCCCCACAGCACGATCAGATCTGTCATCTTCAAATGGAAAGCACATGGTACCACCAGAACTCACAGGTCGGGCCAGGGGGACATTAAACAGAGAGGGGGCACAGGAGGAAGGAGTTCAGGTCAAATGAGACTAAATTTGAGCTTTTTAGCCACCAAGGAAAACATTATGTCACATCCTATCACCCCAATAATACGGTTCACACTTTGAAGCATACTGGTGGCAACATCATAGTGTGGGGATGCTTATCAGCTGCAGGGACTGGGAAACTGGTCCGACTCAAAGGAAAGATGGACGGTGCTAAATACAGGGAACCTTCCAGTCTGTGATTTGAGACTGGGACAGAGGTTCACCTTCCAGCAGGACAATGACCTGAAGCATCCTGCTAAAGCAACACTAGAGTGCTTTCATGGGAAACATTTAAATGTGTTGGAATGGCCTAGTCAAAGTCCTGACCTCAATCCAATTGAAAATCTGTGGATAGACTTGAAGATCACTTTTTATAAGCAAACCCATCCAACATTAAGGAGCTGCAGCAGTTTAGCTCATAGAGACTGATCCAAAGTCACGAGCAGCTTGAATTGCTGCAAGAAGCGTCTCTAAAAATAAGGAGGGGGGTTAAGAGGTATGAATGTAAGTTTTCTGTTATTTTTGTCTTATTTGTTGTTAGCTTCACAATAAAAATATAATACATCCTAAACAGTTGGAGGCATGCTCTGTAAATGAATTGGTACAAACTCTAAAACACTCCATTTTAACTGCACGTGAAAACAACAACAAAACAACTGTGGCCATGCTTTTCTCTCCCAGGGACAGAGAAGCTGGTCAGAGTTGAGGATGAGGATGGATGAAGTTAACAGTAATTCCCTTTCAACTTGGAAGTTGGATTTTTTAAGTGCTCAGCCGGAAAAACAACAACAAAGCTGCTGAAGTTGGACTTCCAACTTGGAAATTTGAAGTTTAGGATGCTATTTGAAAAGCTGTGCATTACTTGACCTCCTCTGTCTTTTTGCACAAGATTGTGCTGGTCAACCGCAAAAAATTCAACAATAGACATTCACTCTTTAACTGTTTTAGATTTTCACAAATATAAAGTAGTAATAGAATTAAGAATATTTTTTCAAGACAATTCATCTGTAATGTCATGCATGTCATTTACAGACATTAATCTTTTCCAAGAGGCCATTCTCCTTGTAACAGAGACAAGAAAAGGTATTACAAGGATCCTCTCTTTTCCCCTGAAGCGCCTCTTTGGCTCTAAATCATAATCAAGGACAGGTCAGCGGCTCGTGTCGAAACAGCGAGGAAACTTAAAGGGACAAAGATGTCGACATTTATTATTTACAAATGCAAATGACCAAAGGGGACAAAGGAGACGAGGTGCGATAAGAAACTCATCCTGTCAGGGTCTCTGTACAGAATAAGACGGACTGCTGAGAGGTGACAAAGATGGAGGGAGGTGTTGGATGTGGCTTTAAATACTGACCTTTGCCTTCAAGTATGATTTGCCTCAACTATCGACTAAATTTACAAAGTGAGTAATTATAGCTACATGCATTTACTTACACCTGTGATTTATATATATATATATACACCTGTGATTTATATATATATATATAAATCACAGGTGTAAGTCGTCATAACGTAAGTACACTTACCCCTGCTCTGATCCATCCTTCAGTGGTGGATATGTTCCATAGCTTTCACTGTAATGATATGGTTATAGCCTATCATCGTCAAATGATGGTGGCGGGACTGGCAGTAATGGGAATATTTGTCTGTGTGTGTGTGTGTGTGTGTGTGTGTGTGTGTGTGTGTGTGTGTGTGTGTGTGTGTGTGTGTGTGTGTGTGTGTGTGTGTGTGTGTGTGTGTGTGTGTGTGTGTGTGTGTGTGTGTGTATACTTAGTCGGACCCTGACATATAATCCACACTGGCAGTATGGCAGTGCATACACTCCACTCTGTTAAAGGAGGTAATGAATGCATTCTCACATGTGACTGGCAGCCAGCGCACCATTCACCCTTTAACTGACACCTACTTTGGAAAAGCCATAGCTGTTTAAGCATTTGCCTCCAGTAGTGCAGGATTGAATGACTCAACTATGAGTATTACGTGCGCTTTACCTCCCCCCCCTTTGTTATTCTTTCACCACGTCACAAATCTGGGTTTCTGTCTGTTACCTCCTCGTTGACACTTCCTCCTGGGTTATAGGGGACAAAGCTGGACGTGTCCTGCTTTTCCTTAAACTTTTATTCAAGTGTTTCTTTCCACCAAGTAGGCCTACTGACTAACCAGTCTGAGAATTTCAATTTGCTAAAGCTTTAAACTCTTTGCTGTTATAAACGTGTTAAAAGTGTGAAACATCCTACTTTCAATTCTAACCCAAATTCTCTAAAGTTTGCTGGACGTTTCAGGGATCAGACAGGAATCCTCTGTGAACATTAGGAGTGGGTAAAAATAGTGTATCATCAATGCATTGCAATATATTTTTTTCCCCACTTCAATATCGATTCAGAAAACCAGAGACTCTTGGACCCGCTGCTCGGATCCAGTGCCAACTCCTGGATTCACCAAAGTGGTTCCTGGGTGTGCGCCTGCCAGTTCTTTTAAAACTTCTCGTGTCTCGGCTCAACTATCGGGTCCAACTCTTGGTTCATTACAGCATCCAAAACCGACGCAAGTTGACGGATCCTTTCCTTGCAAACAGCCGCCAACCTCTGTTGGCACACAGAGGAGTTTCTGCCGTCTTCGTAAGGAACCGTGACCGTAACGTGTCATTAACAGCGAGGGGTTTTAAGAAGATGGTGCTCAGTTGTTATTGTGCTCCTGCTTTATTATCAGATATTTTATTGCTCAGAAATAGAAATGTATACAGTGTTAAAGCAATGTATAACACGGCCGTCCATCATCAAACATCCCCAAAAAATATCAACAGGCGCTTTAATGAATGATTTGTGTACGTGTACTTTTTTTCTGAATCAATATCGAAGCATTTAAATCAATATCGAATTGAACTGTGACCCAGAGAATCAAAATGGAATTGAATTGTGAGGATCTTATCATTACGGAGCCACAATGAACATAAACTTTCTTGCCAATCCGCAGGTTCTCATTCAGATTCAGGTAACACTATACTGTGACATGCAGATTTTTTGGTGGTGTTACTTGGCTGGTTTTAATCAGTCTAGGTCTTTGCGCTCAGTTTACTTAAACAGTATAATTTCTCCTTCAATCCCATGTCCCCCTGCTTTGTCTCGATCTCCCTTTTTTTCCTCTACGTCTCCTTTCTAAAAGTGACTGATGTACGGTGTAATCACTCATGAAATCAAACCTGCCATTCATCGACTATTGTGAGAGCACAGCTTTCTAAAATTACAGCCAATCATCGTCACATTCTGTTTTCTTCTTCAGATCCTAATAACCTTATTTTGTGTCCTGACTATTATTCACTCGGCATCGTTTTTTTTTTTTTTTTCCCCTTTTTTATTTAACCCCTCCAACACTGCCCTGTCTTCTCCTCTTCTCTCCCCCGTTTTTACATAATGGCCTGTGGCTCCATTAACTCATGTCTCAGAGATGTGAAGTGATCCCTTTGGTACAGTCTGTCTGCAACATTTAGCGGAGCAGCCAGCCTCCTCACTTGCTTATCTGGGTTTATACCGCACGATATTCCATCAATATCACTGCAGCTTTTCTACGTGGATTTTTGACTTTTCTCGCTAAGCCGTTCAATTTCTCCTCTGATGGGTCATTTCGGTTCTTTACGCTCTAAATGTTTTCAGCCGGCGACAGGCTTGGACTGCCAACAGGCCAGTTTAACGCTCCGACTCGATCACGCCCAGCGCAGCCAGCGGAGCAGGCAAACGGCTCTGTATGCACAACAATCTTCTGTTTATGGGACGGCATTTTTTTAAGATCGAACGTGGAAAAACACACCCGAGCCCTGTTCCAGATTTGCAGGGTTGAGCTTGTCGATCTATTCGCGTAAAAATATACTGGCCAAGATTGTTTTCCACCTGTTTTTCAATCAAGCGATACGGTGAAGACATTGCTAACTGTTAGCTTTGTTCAAAGTTTCAGGTCTTGTTTCTGCTTCTCCTCTGACACGCTCAGTGATGATCATCCCAACCTAGATGGACACTAGAGGGGCTGTACAGAAGCAAGCAGCCACATTAGCAGCTGTGCGGCGGTGATTAAGTAATTTCCCTCTGGGATTATTAAAGTATGTCTGATTCTGATTCTGATTCTGTTGCGCCGATCTGTTGACCAAAGAAAGAAATCTACAAATATTTCCATCAACCTTTTCGCATTTTGTCACGTGATAACCATGAATTTCAATTCATCTTGGTTATCGCGTATGATTATGAAGTGGAAGAAAAACACATGGCTTTAAAAATGTTTTACATATATAAAAAAAAAAAATCTGAAACGCGAGGCTGCAAATTTGAAATGAAATCCACCAAGTCGCACAAAAATCGGAGGTTTATTGTGTCATTAAAGAACAAACAGCATCATGAGAAGCAAGGACCCCATGAAACAGGTCAGGGACAAAGTTGCGGAGAAGTTTAAAATCGTGTTAAGTTATAAAGCAACACTTTAACAGGCAGCAAAGGTCAATGAGCCAGGAGTCAAACCCAGGATAGGCGAGTCAAGGACTGAAGCTAATACTGTCCATATGCTATAAAGAACAAACCTCTTACATACCAGACTATTCATGCTGCATGCACCGACTGCTTACTGCTTTTCTGGTTAGATGCTAAACTGCATTTCATTGCTCTGTAATGAAAACAGAGTTTATCTAATTTAATCTAAGGCACGATTTATAAAGAAATGTACAAATACGTTTTGAAGACACTGTAAGTTGTATTTCATAACTGACCAGAGGATTATAAGAGAATTTTATTTGTCAAAGAATGTTGATGCACTGCATGGCTTTTGTTTGTGCATTTAACCTGTTGGCGTTAAAAAAGACGAGCAATGTTCTAGGGAAACATGCAGCCAAAGAAGCTCTAATGATACCGTAAACTCTGATGGCACTCAGTCAGCTTTCACAGTGGGGACTTGATTTGTAAACGGAGCTTTTTAAATGATTCAAAGACTAATCTTATTAGTTTAATGATGCCGAAAGACCAGGCTGCTGAGTATGATTACACAGGGGCGTAAGCACTTGCATATGTGACAGGCATCACAATCCCGTACTCACACCCCAAAACATCAACATGTTGTTTTAGCCAGGAAAAAAAAAAAAAAGACTCTTAATTCTTACTCATGCACCATGACGTCTAAAATATACGTGTCTGCATGACGTATCACGCTCTGGCTAGTGTTGGAGGTTTGTGTTTCATTTCTAAACATCATTCTGATCATTCATATTAGCCTGGATGGATGGATGGATGGATGGATGGATGGATGGATGGATGGATGACAAATAAAGCAAATCCCTTCTACAGTAACCAAATAATAATTATAAATTCAGCCATAAAATTGACGATTGCTTTTTTAGGGGAGCTTTTAACAACTTTTTTATCTTTTTACGCTAAAAACTATCCAGACTACTAATGCCACTGCGTTTTCTTCAGTTCAGCATTTAATGCCATTATGATCAATTTGTCTAATTCTTACTTTATATACACTTGCTGGTGTGACCTAATTGAATTTAATTGTTGTATGCATGCTTGTTTCTCTGTTTTTAACCTTTGTAAAGCGCTTGGGATTTGAAGGTTGCTCCATAAGTAAAATATAAAACTGATGTGATTAGTTCAACTAAAATACATTCGTTAGAAAACTGCACACACAAAGTATTCAGGGGGAATTTCATAGATCTCTGTGACTCTTTGGGTTTCATTACGATTGAAATGGTGAAAAAAAAAAAAAACTAAACAAAAGCAATGCAGCTCACGAGACGCATAAATCTATAAAACAACAGGCTGGTTCCAAAGGTTTGGGTGCACTCTTTTATCTTCGGTGAGTCAGGGCCAGTTAATTCATCGCTGTCATGTTCCTCTATATCATTTTTCTCACTCCCTTTTTGCATCTTTTGTGCTCTTGCTCATCGGGAGACACATCAAACATTGCTTTCATGTTTCAGCCTGAGCCCACCATTCTTAAAATAGTTGCACAAACCCTGCAACAGTTGTGTGAGTCCCCCCACCACCACCACCAGCAGCAGCAGCAGCAGAAGCACCACCACCACCTCATACACACTCCTCAGAGCATCTGGTGGGAGAGTGAATCACTGGAGGAGCAATATTCAACCTTTGTGCAGATAAGCCATGAGAGCTCGCTAAGTAAAACAAACCTCTGTGTGTCACTCCTGCTCCCTGACGGGCTGTTCTGCAGCCTGAAGTGTGAGCGTAACCTCCAGTTAAGAGGTTGACACCGGCGCCCTCGCTGAACTCACTGGAGATCCCCGCCGGATGACAGAAATAACCACGTGCTAATGCACGCTCTCATCTGCGTAAATACACACACCGTTTTTCATCGTTTTCTTTTTTTTTTTTTTGTTCTTCACAGCAGACGGAGAGAGAGAGAGAGAGAGAGTGAGAGCGCCTTTCCCTCTCGGCAGTGCGTATTAAAATGAATCACGACCGCCAGAGACGTGTCAGGGGCCGCTGCGTGACTTAAATGCATCAGGACAGTCAGTTTTTCCTCCGTTTTGTCACAGACACCTCGCGGGGCACGTGGTCAGCTCGCCGCAGACGCTGCAGCTGCTGCATCGGCGTGCAGCGGCGCCGCGCGACAGCTAAAGCCGCGCCATCCTCCAAGAGGGAGGGTTGAGAGGATTTGGCGACTCATCTGCATGTCGTGCCAAAGGAAGCCCGTCTCCGATTAGACATGCAGAAGGAAGGGCGACATTTCGGGCCCAGCGTTCGACAAGCCCTGGTGGCGAAGGATTGGAGAGGAGAGCGCAAGAGGGGCAGCTTGTTGAAGCCAGAGAGAGACTTGCTTGAGAAAACAGGCAAGCGATCCTCAGAAGTCACAGAAGCAAGGCTTCACAAACACAACAAACAGAGAGAGATAGAGAGAGAAAAAAAACACATACGATGGCAGTGCACACATCTTTCCCTCCAACACTCAGCTTTTTCCACTTCATTACACTCTTTTTTCTGCACTTTTATCTTCGTCCCTCTCCTCCTTGCAGCCTGAGTGCTGCTGCTGCCAATCCTGCTCCTTTTAAGCAGCCCAACCTGCCTCAGCCTCAGATTTCCAATCAAACCAAGCACCTTGAGTTGATTAGTCTCATGCTCAGCAATTTAATTAGAAATGAGCCTGTTTCAGTTTCTCATCCTTGGTTTTATTTTTGTAAATCCCTTACTACCTTGACTGATTTGCTTGAGCTGTTCTGTGTCAGAAAAATGTTTTCCGAGATGTTTCACTCCCACCGCAGTCAGCAAAACACAGATGATAGATCCTGAGGACGTGCAAAGTTGCGCTGAGACTGCATTTCAGAAGGTAAAATATGCTATGCAACACAAAAAGGAAGAATAAAGGGAACATTTAGAGGCTCATAATTATTTATTGCCTCACTTATTAAATATTAGCCCACGAAATGAAAGCCCTCTGTTCTTGAAGTGTTGCTTGTGTGCCAAATCAGTTTTTTTTCTATTGGCCATGATTGTTATGGTTGTATGTGAGTGAATACAATAGATGAGGTTAAATGAGCGACAATCACTTTTGGTCAGTGATTCTCATCCTGTAGCATAAATACAGCTGATGTTCTTTGATTTGTGTTCCATTAGTGCAGGTTGAACAATCAGAGGCCATTGTGTTTAATTTGGCTGTATTTATTTTGGGTCCACATTTACTAATCAGAACCGTCACAACAGAATGCTTAAAGTGGCTTTCATGCTGAGTTGAAATTTGAAATCATTTTGTTATTTTAATTCCACAACTTTTTGTGAGAAACCTGCTTAAAAAAAAAGGTCTTTAAAAGATACGACCCGTGCTAACTTTCACCCGAGCCGGCTTTATTTATGAACGCGTACTGAAATACCAAGCACTGGCCAAGGGCTGGACACAAAATGGAAAAATAAAACAACTTTAAATAGAATAGTGAACAAGTATAACAGACATCAGAAAACATCCGTTGCTGGTTGAAAGTTACAGTTTGAGGAGATTTTATATTCAGTAGGGTTTTTATTTTAGTCAACTGTCTCAGCTGGAATAGGGTTTTCAACACTTTGTCTAACATCCCTGCCAAGTCCAGAACCAGTGCGTGTGATAGTGCCGGAGGACCCAAGTCCACAGAAGACAACCCGAACCAGAAAAAGGTTACCTGGTTAGCACTTGCAGAAACTTGTTACCACTCTAATAGGAGATGACAGTAAAAATGGTCCTGAGGGACAGCAGAAACAGTGAAATAAGTGGGGCCCGGGTATTGAGCCCTGCGGCACACTACCTAGTATTAAAGCACACGAGGATCTTGGACCATTTTGGACAACACCAAAGAAATAAATAAAAATCTCAGCCCAGCAGGACATGTATCCCTCCTTTAAAGAACTATTAAAATGTTCTAAACAAGATTTGAAGGTGCCAGGATCCCCTGGGTCCAAAACCAGACCAGCGTGAGTAGAGCACCAGTCATTGATCGAGTTGTTTAATGGAGTCTTTTCATAAGTAAATCCAGTTTTGTCACAGCTGACCACGGGAACCTTTCCCATGGTTAACATTAAACGTTCCTATTGTACTTCTTTTTTTCATTTCTAGCTTGAACAATGAAAAATGGACAGAAACATGTGTTGATGCCATTTGCTCTAGATTCATCATTTAGTGGAAAAGTTTATTTAAATAAACACTCAAAAATGGCTTGGATGAAAAAGGATGGTACTATTAATTTTATGTTTAGTGGCAGCACCATTTGCAGCAATGACTACCAGCAAGCAATCTCTGTACTTCTCAGTAAGACGTCTGCATTTACCATCAGGTAGTTTGGTCCTCCCTTCCTGAGCAAACATCTGATAATCGGCCTCATGTTTGAAGGCTGTTCCAGACATTATTTCCCTAATTTTTCTGAAAACAACACAGAGGTTCAATATGACTCAGAACTGGACTCTTGGAGGACCTTCTTGAAATAATCCAATGTTTTTCCGCCCAGCTTTTCTTGAGTGCCTTTAGCTGTATGTTTTTGGCAGACTGGAGACTTCAACGCGTCCTACACATATTCAAGTACCCCCACAGCAAACGCAGCAGAGCAGCCCCCAAAGAAAATGCAACCCCGTCTGTGCTCACAGAAGGCATCTAACGAGGCTTAATTTCTTTTTCTTTAAAACATATTTAACTGGCCAAAAGGCTGCAGTTTTTCTTAGTCCAAAGGATGCATGGATGCATGAACAAAAGCTATGCAGGGAATCAACATTCTTTGACAAGTAGTCCAAAGGGTCTTCTTGGTCACAGGAACATGAAGCTGTTGGGAAATGGTCTTTTAGCATTTACCTTTAAACTTAATATCTGTAATCCTCTTTCTGAGCTCCTCAGGCAGACTTTCCCTGGTTCAGGTTCAGTGTGGTGCCCATGATGATACCACCTAGCTTAGCAGCATGTCTGTTTCCTTTAGATATGCTGAATGTGATCTATTTTAGGAATAAACAGTTTGAAACATTACCATGACGTAAAGAATAGTAAACTCTAGCGGTTTCACCACTTTGTTTCACCTTCTTAAGCCTTGCAGGTATTACACATTACCTATTAATGTAATCATTATTTGGAGAAAGCAAGAGCTGGAAAGGTAATTTAGTCCAGGTCTCTATGTTTTAACAGGAAAGGAGCAGCACACACTATAGTCTCTTTTCTTACAATGAGCTTCCAATAATAATAGCCCTTTATTTTATTTCTAATAGCATATGTACAACAAAGGCAGTAATTTCCATCAGCAGGTAGCCTAGTTATACTATTTAGTGGGATTTACCTCTTCAGCCGTGACACACTTAATACTTCTGTTGCACAACCGATTGCCACATATGCAAATATACAAGCTAATAAAACTACGATGACAATAACAAATGTGTTTTTGAAAAATTACTGTGGTGATCTACAGCTTTTTTAAACTTACATTAAGCCAGGTACAAGTAAAGCCCTGCCACAAAAAAAGAACTGAAGGAACTGGTTAGTGTCGTCTGGCTTTAGGTGTTAGAATGGAACAACTATGCAACTTATACATTTCTATGAGTTTTTAAATCAACAATTGGGTAAAACATTCTCTTGAATTATGCAGCAAAGGGTCAAATATACATATATGCTCCCACTAATATTGGGATAAATGTTCCTTGGAAAGCAGCAGATAGACCAAGTACTTTATGCAGCATTAAAAAGACGTAACTGTCGAAATAGTTGAGCCCATTACTTGACAAAAGTGGTAGAGTTCATTTAAAATGGCTGGTTTCCTGCCAGACGCTCAGCTTTCTTTTTTTTCTTTTTTTTTAACATCTCCTGTCCGGCAGTGTTGTGCTCAGAATGGTTGTCTGAGTGCCAAGTGGAGCACTACGGCTTTCACATGAAAGCGCCGCTTGATTGATATACATGTAAAAAGCTTTATTAGAGTTTGGTTTGGATTTATTCAAATTTAATAGACACAGAGATGGAACCGAAAGGGAAAAAGAGAGGAAAGATAGGGAGGGAGCTGTGAGTAACAAATTAAACGGGAGATAATGAGAAAGTAATACAGGATAGAAAGGAGTCTGCTTCTACACCTGCAGAAAGACAGAGAGAAACACAAAGAAAAGCCACAGTGGCAAACAACAGACACACATATCACAACAGCATCTTTGAAAGGTACACAGTACTAATAGATACAAGATGTATTTTGTGGCAACCACAGCTCTACATAGAGTATATCTTTAAGTAACTAAATCCAAACACCTTTGAGTCGGTGATGTGTGAGCCTGCTTCAGTGTATAAGGTTTCCTCCACAAGAATGTTCAATGACTGGCACGGGAAGCTACAGACACGCGCCCCAGGACCAATGGTAGACAAGGAGGAGACCGGAGCCACAGACATCTCCCAGGGAGAAGCACTACATGGACAAGAACACCCAACCCTGGACACCGGCAACCACCAATGCACCAGCGTGTGACGGGGGACAGAATAGGCCCCACATATGGTGGGGGGCCTCAGATGATCCAGGAAGGGGGGGTGGCCCAAACCCAACCTGACAAATAAACTGGCACACACAATCACACGTTCCCACCCTTATACGCGCACACACAGACCCCCCCGCCCCCCCCCCCTCACCCAATGTAAAGACAATAGAATAGGCAGTGCACACACAGACCCCCCCCCCCCCCTCACCCAATGTAAAGACAATAGAATAGGCAGTGCACACACAGTCCCACTCCCCATACACACTCTATACTCCCAGGTCCAACTATCAACCAGCCCCGGGACCTGGAAGGTGGTCCCCTTCATTTCAGGGTGGAGACAAGCATAATGCCTGAGTCACCAGACCAGACTAGGGCTGGGCACCGGCCAAACCCAAATGACCCGGGTCCAAACCCCGACCCCCCATCCAGAGACAGAGTCAAAGAGAAAAGAAAACATGTCTACACGGTCCAGCTTAGCCGGTCAACCAGACAACAACCACAAAGAAACCCCCGGTCTTCTGTCCCCCGTCTGCTGACAGCTGCTCAAAGACAACCAAAGGATTGTAATGTCCAACCTACGGCTGCAGCTGCAGGTGTCTACCTTTGCAGTCAGTGCTGGTGGGCGGCTCTACTCCAGGCGGCAGCAGTAGATTTGTACCAGTGGCAGGTTGGCAGGTTACATCCCCCGCTCCATATGACTTTGAATGGTGCCAAATGTGTGGTATACAGTCATGATGAGTGAAATCATTCGATAAGACAACTGTCTTCATAGTGGAGCTATAGCATTTAAACAATGCTGTGTACCGCCAAGCTGGCTAAAAACCTGATAATAAAGAGCAGACTTTAATAAAAGCATCGCTTCTTCTTATGCCCTCAGGTGTTTCGTTTTTGTCTTGGTTTTTTTTCCCGTTTGCCATTTATGCTTAGTGGAGAAGTTCAACTAGCAGGCTCTAAATGGCTATTAAATATATGGAGAAAATGTTAAGATTGTTTTTCAAATGTAGACCTGCACTGTAAGGAACAAGAGTTTCTATTGTAGAAAACCTTTAAAGCACAGTTTATTAAAAAAACTGTTATATATTTATTCTCTCTTCAGTGCCTGGAGGGCAGTATTCTGTCTTCTTTCACAGTGAGTCATTTAACACAGCGTATTATAGGCACACTACATTAAACATGCTCTATAAAGGTAGTACAGGTGGAAAAAAAAAAAAAAAGACGGCATGTCTCTGTATAAAGAGACTGCTATCAACAAATTTCCCACAATCAAAGCCACTGAAACTAACATCTTTGACTGGTCGCTTCGCCGTGTGTTTCACAAAGACTCCACTCTGTTGGCGGTACGTTTTGCTCACAGTCGCTTCCAAGAAAAATGAAAACTATTACTCACTCTTGAGTGCACCTGCAGAGCCACCTCACACTAAACTCCTTTAACAGGCGGCCGGCGTTTTACTTGTTGGGGCTGCCAGATTTTCGCATCGGGAAATTAAAACTCCTGCCGGGCTGCTGACAGCACATTTGTGTGGCCTTCATTCAGGCCAGGTGAGGAAATCATCTCAGTGTCTTGGTTAGACGGGGGGGTCATCCAGCCTCAGCGACTGAGAACAAGTGACTCTGGAAACTGGTCTCTAATTAGTTCATTGACCTTCTTGACCAACAGTTTAGGTCATGAAGTTCATATTTTTTAAGTTTATATTCCAATAGAGCTCGTCTCTCGCTCAACTAACATGTTGCTTTTGATCTTGATATATGAAATAAAGTCTCAGGGAACATTTAAGTCACTCCCATACACAGTAACTACTGCTATACTTTCCTGAGTCTTCAATCCCCTTTGGCTTTTTTTTTTTTTTTTACATTTTGTAATTTTAAAACTACAGATTTATACGTATCTTATTTCGGTTTTAAGTGAAATAGTGAATAGATGTGAATTTGAATATGTTTCTACCAGCTTTAAATCTAGGAACTTAAATGTTTTGTTACATTATTCTTAACAAAATAGCTCCAGTTCAGTCAGATCAGATGCCGCAAGTACTGCCACCGGTCCTCAATTAGATTTAGATCTGGACTTTGACTGGGCCAATCTAACACATGAATGTACTTTGATCTCTAATCCATGCCATTGCAGCTCTGGCTGTGTGTTTAGGACTGCTCTCCAACTGTAAAGTGATTATTTTACGACCAACAGGTTTTCTTCCAGGACTGCCGGGTATTTAACTCTATCCATCTATCCATCAACTGTGATCAGCTTCCCATCCCTACTGAAAGACTCTCCCACCTGAGCTGTGGATCTCTGCAGCTCCTCCAGAGTTACCATCTGCCTCTTGGCTGTTTCTCTGGCTAATCCTCTCCTTCTCTGGTCTGTCATTGCAGTAGGACAGCCATGTCTCTAGAGGGTTTACAGCTGTGCCATACACTTTCCTTTTATTAAATGGTGAACAGAACAATTCTCGCTGAGATGTTCAAACCATAAGTTTGTTTTATAACCTAGAATGCTTAACACGTCTCCACAGCGTTCTTCCTGACCTGTCTGCTGTGTTCCTTGGTCTCCATTATGTTGTCTGTTCAAAATTGTTCTCAAAGAAACCTCTAATAGAAGAGGTGGATTTATAATTAACTTAAATGACGCACAGATTAACATTAACAAAATTATGCTACACTACAAGTCCTGGTAAATGTATTGTTATTGCCCAAAAGCCTGTCCGTTTTAATGGGCTTTACAATGTGACAACCTTCCTGATATGATCATAAATAAGAAGTATACTGTGAAAGGTATTTTTTTACAAGAGAGGTATAGAACAATGAAGCCCTCAAATGCCTGCAGGTAATTAACGCATAATAGGGATGCACAGTAATCTCACCGTCTGTGATCTCTGAACACGAGATAGTGGATAAGGCTGAGGCATGTTAGGCTGATAAGATCCAAAAGCCAGTAAGTGTTTTTTTAAGAGGATAACAAAACAAGCTAAAAAAAGAAACCAGCGCATGGGGTTATTTTGCCAGGCAGAAACTCTTTCAGAAAACAATCTCCGCCGTCAGCAGTGTGTTCTATAATTTGCACGAAAAAGAAAATGGCTACAAGTTAAAGCATCACATCTATCAAGTCAGGAGGTGAAATGCTTTCATTTCAATTTCAGCACTAAGCACAGACAAAAAGGGGAGAATCCTAGAAACGTTTCCCCCAGTTCTGATTGTCCTTTCAGGGAAGAAACTAAGCCTGAATATCACAAAATAAAGCACATCTATGGGAAGTAATTTCCATGGTAACACGAAAAGTTGTAAATGATGTGTGGCCTCTTACAAAGGTGCATGAGAAACATTTTCCTTTTCATTTAGGGAAGATATGTTAAACTGGGTAGTACGAGTATGACAGATTCCAAAGCAGATGTAAATAAAACATCTGACTATTTACACACCCCACCGCTAGCAGTCACATACATCCTATTTTGATCAATAGTAGCATAACTACTGACAGCTTTATAAAATTATGAGAGTGACATCAAGATATTGGCTAGCTCCAATAATAGATGCTTTCAGCTTGATCAGCCATGATGGGTAGACCAGCAGGTTGGAAACTTGAGAATTCAATCTTTTTTCCATAGGTGCGGGCACCATAACGATGCTACACAAGCGTTGTTCATTTTGACAGCAAATTACAATTTTAGTGTAAATTTACTATACATTTTAGCCCTTCTCAGGGTCAACCTTTCATTCGTTTTTCGTTTCTAACACTTCAGGATTAGCTGAAAGGTCCCAGCACGGAACGGGGGGGTTGTAGTCGACCCAGCAATGTTACGCTTTTGATCCAGCTTACAGAGCAGAGGCAGCATATGATCTCCCAAAGTCTGCTCTGGAAAAATATACTCCATCAGAATCTGATGCTGATAAAAAACATGTTGAGGATGGAGCATAACAACCTAACTTGAACGCATATAACCAGCCTACATTAGCAACAACCCAAAGGTCAAAGAAGAAAATACAAGATAAATGTTTTATATACACATTAAGAATGAAGAAAGCTTTGTTGGATTGCTGAGGAAAAACTCAAAGGAGCAACAGGAAGGCTAACTGGGTTAAGGCAAGTTGCTTCCTTCTACTCTTTGGGACTATAAATCTCGACCTGTTATGGAGCATAGCACACTTGGAAAGATTGGCTTTCTTAAAAGCCAATCTTTTAAGAAAGGCAGGAGTATTTACAATCTAGGCAACTATCAGCTGCTGCTACAGTAAGCAATGCCAGCTGCACTAATAGACAGATTAGTTGAAAAAATACAACCGTCATATGTTGTTTATTGCATTTCGTTAAAACTGTAAACTGCTGAATGTGGAAGCACCACGGTGCGGCAGCGCCACGCCTTTGCTGCTGATCGTAGTAACTCCAGTCAGTCAGAGCGCTACCACCCGGTGCACCATGGTGCATTTCTGGAGCACAGCGGCTCGTTCGGGCAGCAAGCCCGTTGATGCAAAGTGGATCCCGTCAAGTTTACAATTAAAACACTACATGTGCAAACTTTGGATCACATTTTACTCTGAACCATCAATATCTCTTTACCTGTGGCTCCAAGACCAAGCCACCAGCGGATCTCACTTCATACTTGACACCACAATGATTTATATTTCATTTAAAGGAGCAATAAGCAATATTTCACCTCTAGGTGGCGCCTGAACACTGTCTGTAGACCAAAACAAGATGTGCAACAAGCTGCGCTCCATTTTTAGGGCAGGGAGAAGCTAAGCCCTGAGTGGCAGCTGTTCACATGCACGTACATGCACGCATGGTCCAATGTAAACAAGAGACAGGACAACAACGCAGAGAGCTGCGGTGTGACGTCACAACATAGTTCATCTGAAATATTACCTTTAGTTCTTCACATCAATATTTTTTAGTTCTTTCAATCTAAAATAGTGAAATTTTACTTATTGCTCCTTTAAAGCCTACAAGTACACTACAATCACACGATGACGCAATCCTCCTTTGATCTGAGTCCAACGCGCAGAGACGCTCTGCTCTTCTAACACTCCCGGTGGAGCAGGGTGCCTGGCAGATAGCACGGCGTGGCCGTACCACGGTGCTCACGCACCGCTTCCACATTCAATGGAACCCCGGGGTCAGTCTCAAATTTCTCTCCAGCTCTAATCTAGGCATGTGGAGCATCATCTCTGTTCGTGATGAATTATCGACCCACAAAAGCCTGTAAGGCTACACTGTTCCCAAGTAGTTTGTTGCTGGATATAGTGGCTTTAACACACTTTTAACAATATTCTATAAAGCCACCCAGATGGAGCCGTTCTCACAGCTCTGTGGATTCGCTGCAGAGTTAGCAGTGTGACATACTTATTCCTCCGCCTACAACAGGCTTCATGAGACAGATAGGATTTTACTACTGTTTTGGCCTATTTTCAATAATTCCTTTTTTCAAAGCACATTTAAAATGTTAATATCTTTGATTCAGACCTTAAATAAACTTTAAATCATTCTATCATCG
The DNA here is from genome assembly GCF_011125445.2 of Fundulus heteroclitus. Taxonomy (NCBI): domain Eukaryota; kingdom Metazoa; phylum Chordata; class Actinopteri; order Cyprinodontiformes; family Fundulidae; genus Fundulus; species Fundulus heteroclitus. The sequence continues at coordinate 9,795,792 of NC_046365.1, forward strand.
ACTTAATGCAGTGACTACTCGCCTTGGGTACATGCTATAAACATTGAAAGGAACAGCTGGACTGTGCTGTTAGTTGCTTAGACAGTGGCATCTCAATGCAACAAAACTATCTTGCAGCTTCCACAAAACAGCTGACTATATGTGATTCTGAAGCAGCCTGAAGAGGAATGTGTGTAACACAGATCAGCCCTAGCTGCAGTAGGTTTAGTCATGTATGATCTCTCTCAATTAATAGATGGCGAAGCTATTCAGGATCTGTAATTGGGGGAATCTGCTTCCATTTTTGATCTAACTATGACCAACATCTGCAATATCACTTAACCATCAATGATTTAAAATACCACACAAAGCACTTTATTTATTCATTTTTTTTCTATTGGAGCTCTTCTTTTGTTTCAAACCAGATTTCCATTATGCAACAAGCAACGCTCAACCATCTAAATTCAATAAAACACCAGAGCGGTCGGTTATCTGCTCTGAAAGACATCATGTATTCAATTCTGCTACACTAATCATCAACTGGATGTCTAATTATAACAAACTAATCTCTTTGTGTCACTAACACACCCCGCCTCAAACAAACAGTTGCGCACACGTGCTGAAATAGATGTAGTGCCCAGTAAGCCACACACACACACACACACACACACACACACACACACACACACACACACACACACATACACACACACACACATAAAGACATAAGAAAAAACAAGGAGCAAGCGTTTGCCTCAAGCTCTCTTTGCCGCTGCATTGCTAGTGCCGTTCTTCGCGCCACAAGGAAGATGCAATTAATTGTCTGATTCAATCTCATGCTGTTACATTCGGTGCTCCGGCAGTGCTCACATTATGTCAGTCAGGCCCAGAAGCCCGGTCCTAACACAGAGCGGCAGAGATGACGACAGAGAACAATGGACGGAGTCAAGCCCACAATGCCAGTAATGAGTTTGAAACAGCTCAATTGAATGAGAATAATGTCCGAGAGGGAACAGCGGCGACCTGTTAGCTGCGCCCGGATCACTGAGTGGAAACTGTGAGAGTCGAGTAGGACAGTAAGAAGGGGTGGAAGTGAGCAGGACATTTGGCCCAGCGACCTGATGAGAAGCTCCTGCGTGAGGAGCTGATTATGCTCGTTAGCAACGCAGGTAATTAATCACTGACACACAGCGGCTTTCGTGCTTCTTGGGCTAATTTCCACCAAACTGAATGAGCAGGAGACATAATTAGACCCGACCGCTTCCCTAACCAACTGGTGTGCTACTGTAGGATCTGCATTTGTGCTTCTGAGTGGGTGTTCAGGAGCTTATTCATTACACAAAGTGCGGGAGCAGAGATGGTGGGAAGATTCCCAAGAACAGTAAGAGATAAGTGCAGCGCCTAGCAGAAGCATCAATAGGCCTGAAACCTTTTCACGCTTCGCTACAAACACAACCTTCAGTGTACTTTAGAGGGATTTCTTTAGCTGGTCGAACATAAAGCAGCGTAGAACCGAGAAGTACTGTGTGTATTTGTATTCAGCCACCCCGAGACAATACCATAGAAAAACATTTCTCTGCAGTTACAGCTACAAGTCTTCCAGGGCATGTCTCTACCAGCTTTACACAGCTACAGTCTCAAAGTGCCGTCCACTCGTCTTTGTATAATTGCTCAAGTTCAGTCAGATTGAATGGAGAGCATCTGTGAAGACAGATTTTCATGTGTTGCCACAGATTCCCAAATGGATTTTGATCTGAACTTTGACTGGACCATCATAACACATTATTATGCTTTTTCTGTCAATGTAGTCCAAAACATTCGGCCTCATCGGACCACAGCACCTTCTTCCACTTGGTTGTTGTATCTCCTACCTTTTCTTGTGGCAATCTTTAGACAGGATTTGATTTTTTTTCTTCCCACGGTTCCAAAATGCCCGATTTGTTGAGCCCAAAACTAATACCTGCCTTGTCAATATATTCTCTCTCACCTGAGGTTTGGATCTCTGCAGCTCCTCCAGAGGTACCATGGGCCTCTTGGCTACTTCTCTCATTAATGCTCTCCTTGCCTGGTCTATCTGTTTATGTGGACGACCATGTCCTTGTAAGTCAGCAGTAATGAGATTCTCTTTTCATTTTTCAATGATCACTTCCTGTGAAAATTATGTGGAATGTACGTTTTAAATTTCTCCACAGCTTCATCTCTGACCTGTATGTAGTGTTCCTTGGTCTTCATGAGGGTGTTTGTTGTTTAACGTTCTCTAACACACATCTCAGGCTAGATTTATATTCAAAGGTTTTTCCCTCTTTGCAATGGTATGTCTGCACTTTTAAGCCCACTTTCCACTTTTAGTTATTCCTGCTTTTAGTTGTTCCTACTTACAGAATGTTGGCTGCTTCTTTAGGTTTTGAATGATGGAAGACGTGATAGTCATTTTGACTCAAAAAGACAGATTAAGTTGTCTGAGGCAATGAAACTTTAAAAATCAAAATTTTTGCAGCAATCAAAGGTGAGGAGGTAGCATCACACAAGCAAACTTCATATGACCATTTAGGCTACTGACATCATCATGTACAATACAGAAAATACTTTCTCGCCACTTTTATCTTGTCTATAGTGTATTTATGAACGTATTTTTCTGTTTTTCCATTTCTTCAAAAATATTATTACTGAGAGCATTTGTGTAAATAATATAAAAATGTGTCTGTCCAATTTTTATTCATGATTATTCAACATTTCTGCTATTATTTATTTATCCTCAATAAAATAAAATTACTAGAACCGCACCTTTAAGCCATCGGGCCACTGAAACTAATTGATTTTCCCATATGGGGATAATAAAGTGTATCAACAATTGTATGATTGTTAAAGAAGCTAAGTGCTCATTTCCTCCACTGTTTAGGTGGTGGATCAGCCAGTCAGCTCTCTCTGTTTCCACTATCTTCCCTGCTCAAGATACTCTTAGGCTTGCTAAAAGCCTTCTTCACTACTCCTAATTTTTTTTTACTTTAGGAGCTCTTTTTAAAGTGCTAAGAAGCTTTGTGAATAACTTATCTCACCGTGGTAAAATTCTAGACTTTTCCTGAAATGACGTCACTAAAAGCTACTTTTAGTTTTAGGATTCTTTGTAAATACGGTCACAGGTTCATTTACAAAACCCCAACTTATAAAACCCAACTTTACTCCAAATGGCCCATTTTCTCCAGAAGACACTCTTATAGACTCTGGGGGTTGGTGAAATTCTTATTTATTTAATTTCCCTCTGAAATAAATAAAGGATTTTTGAATTTGAATTTGAGCTAAAATATGTCCGCTTTGGAGCAGGGGCTTTTCTTCTAGGTCATCAACCTTCAAGTATCAAAACTCGTTTGATTGTATGCTGAAACACTTGTAAGCCTGCAACTTGGACACAGATGGATGTTCCAAACAGGCAATAGTCCCATAACATGCAATACAACAGGTTTTGGAATCCATACAGAAAGCAAACATTCAGCTTCTGGAACATCTACAACCTGAATATTATTAAACATGTATTGACAATTCATAAGATTGTGACAGGACATGTCATTTCTGCTGTTGTGCAATTTAACTTCTTTGATTATGAACATTATTAATAATTATAAGCAGATATTATAATTGATATGTTATTCTAATCAAAGGAAAGCAGCAACGAAAAATGTTTCAAATGGTTGTGATTAAGGGCTGTCAGCCTTAAATGATTATAACTAGCAATTGGGTTTATTACTTAACAATTATTAAACTTATTTAACATTAAAGATGGATGTCTAGTCAGTTGTAAGACTGAAGTAGACTTGCCACCAGTAAATGTTAATAACCTTTAAACTGGAATCATTAATCTATAACCACAAGCAAAGGGAAATAATGTCTCTTATGTATTTGTATTGTTAATCCAAAAGCGATGATTTGTACCCTTAGAGAAAATTTGATCATTGATATAAAGATCACAGACAACCACAGTTAAACCGTTTAATATTTATTTAAACCAACAATTCCCTGTTACAGCAATTATACTGTTTAATACAATTTAAACACACTATCTACTATCAGAACCACATAAAAGAGAAAAATAAACAAAAAAGTAAAACATCAAAATTATGAAACTGGGATGCAGAAATCTTTAAGTAATTTCCTAACTTAAACCTCACTTAATTATACACTGAATAATCACCATTAAAAACAGTAGCAAATTATTTAAAGATTGAAATGGAGCTGGAGTGATGCGGCAGTGCCTTAAAGCAAGGCTCACTACTAGCCAAGTGGCTATAATGAGCTAGCTTTAGCTGCTAAGCTACCCGCTCTGAATGGCTACCGCTTAAGCCTGGGCTAACCACAGCTACAGTTTAGACACCACAAGCACGTGGTGTCACAGAGAGCCAGCTAACACGACACAAAGGCCACTAGCTGACCCAATGAAATCTGTGCAAAAATGTAAAGCAGCAACAGAGAGAGAAGAGAAGATTGGAAACAAGAAGCGGTCGAGATTCTAACAATAACATTTAGAATAATACTGGCGCTGATAACGCGGCCCGTCCAGAATAATAATGATAAAATCCACAATGATGGTCAACCGTTGGTGTGGTGGCTTTCACAGTAATCAAACAGAAAGGAAAACACAGTAAGCAGCTTATCACCTGAATTCAGTCACAGCTTGTAAACATTCAAGACAGTTCAACAACTCCTTCTGGAGTACAACATCGGCATTAAACCGTTTTCTAAATAAATTTGGGCCAGGCAAAGGATAAGAAACTCCTTGTTCTCCCTTTGGTTGCGCGCTACAACCCAATTAAAGTCCTTGGACCTCCTCTGTCAATACAACGACCAAAGAGGTAAAGGTGGTGTTCGGCTTTGTCCAATTCTTGTCTTTTAAGTTGTTTCTTGAATTTTATAATCATTTCCCCCTGAAGAAAAACTAAATGCCACTCTTGGCTATAATAAGTCAATGTAAACTTATCGTCAACACTGTACCTGCCGTAGATCACCACAGTTTGTGCCTATCCCCTCATCTACAGCCAGAGGCTTTTATTTGAGTGTTTAACTACGGTATGTCAAGCTTCCCCTCGTTCCTTCCTCCACCCCTCTATCGTTCCCTCATCGGCACGCTCTGCCTTTTTGGTTCTCCTTTCCTCTCTAACAAGCACACGAGGTGAGAGTGCAGGCTGGAGTCAAGCACAGCGTGCAAGGAGAGACACGCAGTTCAGAACCTTGTCATGACGTGCTGCTCCTCAGCATGTCTTCACTCCATTTTCTCTCTCTGCATCTCCTCACCCCCTCCACTTTCTGCAGGGCATTAATCTCTTAGTCACTTTTTCATTTGTGCAATCATCCCCGTACATCCACTTCCTTTTGTCTCTGTGTGTGTTTCTCTCAATCTGTAGTACTTTTTTCCTACCCCTTGTTGCCATATCCATCATCGCTCTCTCGCTCTCTTCCTCTCCTACTCTGGGTGAAATCAGATAGGCTGGGTAAGCGTGGCAGCGTAGCTCTACAGATATGTGGCGCCACCGAGGAAATATCAATCACTTCGCCTCGACTTTTTCACCAGCTTTCTTTCTCCTGCTGTGCCTCTGTAGTCCTCCCCTCCTCTTTTAATTTTCCCGCTCCTCATTCTCGTTATTTCCTGAGCGCGATTCATCATTTCCTTCCGATTTCAATATTTTGCCCTTCCCCTCATCCTTACACAAAGTTGCCCTGCATTCCCATTACATTCTTTGTTGACGCCAAAGCCCCGTCTTCCTCACTTTTTGTGCGTTTGCACAGTGCGTCTCCTTCCACAGCGCAAGACTTGCTGACTGGCAGCAGCTGGTCTGTCAAAGACGGAGAAGTCGGGGAAGGAGAAGGGCGAGAAGCAAAAAAAAAAGTGAGAGACCCGCAGAAAAGAGGCACGTCAGGGATACAGAAAGCCATTTCTAATTCACAGAGACATGCAGTGTTTCCCTGGCAACTCGGTTGTCATAGAAACGGCCTTGCTAAAGATGCCATTAGTGTGAAATAATGCCTACTTAAACTCAGCTGCACTGTATGCACACAAATGCTGGGGCATATAGCCACTCTCACGTGTTGAATCTACGCGCTGAAAAACCTGAGGTCAGCAGCAGCAACTCAGTAAAAAAACACTCGAGTTTGTAGACTAATTAGAACTTTGGGCCTTTGGGAAAAGAAGGATGAGACAAATTGTTTTGCTAACATTTCAAGTTTTACTTCTCGCTTTAATTAATAGTTTTATTGGGATGCCTCGGTGTAAATGTTTCCCTTTTCTTTTGAATAAATCAGACTCTGCCTTTTCTCTTTTAGGTCAGTCAGGATTAACAACATTGTTTTTAGTTGCTAAATGCCAGAATAATGATTTTTAGAGGCATTTTTTACATTTCATTAACATTCAAGAGTTTGAATACACTATGGGCCTGATCTTTATAGATTCCAAACATGGAGCGCTAAATTGTGAGAGCAAAAAGGAAGAATTGTGGGATGCAATAAGTGTGCGTGTATGCGGATGATCGTGGAAAGCCAATTCGGTCCACCAAACTTAAATGAGTAAATTGTGTGTGGCAGTTTGAGAGTGGTCATAAAAGAAAGGTGAAGATAAAAAAAGAAAGAAAGATGAAATTCTACATAATGGAGTTGGTGATAATAATGCTAATTATTTAAAAGAATAACATTGCTAATAGTAATAAATATTATTTATGGTGCATTTTAGCATATCAAAGTTCTGCAAACAGAACTGAGAAAATGATGAAAATAAAAAAGTTGAATTTAAAAGATTTTATAGCAACCATACAACATAAAAAAGCTGACTTTGTCAGCTCCTCTCTGACGCCCCTCTGACAGAGTTTACCCCAGGACGGAGGGAGCCATACGATCAGACCTGATGGTGTGCTCTGATTGGAGAATATGAATTACGTAGAAAGACAACCTATGTTGATATGATTTCTTCTGATGTGATTTTCTTCTTTCTACCGTTTTTGAGCAAAGTAACAATGCTGACCACTCCCTGAGCAGGTCCTCTGGCATTCACTCTTGACATTCACATGGTCTCATCAGTGCACAACAGATCATATTATACCACCAAAAACTTAAAAAAATTAAATTTGTTGTCATGGCCCCTTTAACAATTTAACACAACATAACTGTACTTCGAAGGGAGCCCATAAAGGAACATTGTGGGAGGGGGGAAAAACCCTCTTGCCTCAAGTTATGGATGCACATTACCCACTATCACAGGCACACAGACTCTCTCTCCATCGTCTGTCATTGTACCAGTGCCTCCTTTCTGGCCACAACGACTGAGACATTTTTGCGTGCGAGTTTGCACCTGACTTTCAAACATACTAAATATGGACATAAAAAACTGTGCCTTGAATCAGTGTCAGGTCTGATAAATCATTTTACGGGTGGTATTTTTGTGTAATTTGATGCATGACCCAAACACACTGCTTCCTTGAGTGATATCCTGGAAAAATCCTGAAAAGAACTATGACCCAACTTTCAACCTTGTGTCTCCTAAAGGCTCCCGCTTAGTGTACCTATTGCCAATATTTTTTGTGACAAATTTCTACATTTCTCACACTTTCTGTCAGTGGAACGAAGCAGGGAAATGGATAATAGCATGCGTGATTAGCTACTTGAGCGCCTAGACCCGTTTCTTCTCCGGCAGGGGAAGTCCAGAGGGCTGGACTGAAGTACAGCACAAAACCACGGCAGCACAAGAGCAGGCCTTGAGCACCAGAGCAATAGAGGTCCAGATCTACCATACCAGCCAAGACTCCAGGTGCAGGCTGTGCAATGAGGTCCCAAAAACAACCCAGCATCTCACAGCAGGGTGTTAGATACTAGAAGGGAACGAATACATGGAACGCCATAACCAAGTGGCTGGTAGAGTAGAAACATCTGTTCAAAATACCAACTGGAGACCCCCAGGTCAAAATGGGAGTCATCTCCCAAGGTGGTGGACAACGACAGAGACAAGATCCTGTGGGACTTCCCGATACAAACAGACAAAATGGTAATAGCCAACCAACCAGACATTCTGATCATTGATACGCCGCAGAGGACAGGCGTTGTGATCGAGGTAGCCATCCAGAGTGATGGAAACATCAGGAAAAAAGAGCACGAAAAACTGGAGAAATACCAAGGACTCAGGGAAGAACTAGAAAGAGCCTGGAAGGTGAAGACAGTGGTGCCCGTGGTCATTGGAGCACTCTGGGAAGTAACCCCCACTCCTGGAGGAACATCAGACATCTCAGTCCAGAAGAGCCCAGTCCTAGGAGCAGCTAAGATACTACGAAGAACCCTCAAGGTCCTGCTGTCCTACACCGCCCTCTGGAAGCTGTCATTTATTATAATCAGGGGTATTTACAACTGGGTTAACACTAGTGTGTGGCGGAGCGCAGATGGACACTGTGTAAACTGGGTGTTAGATGTGTCCCTCATGCAAAGCACCTGATTCAAAGGTTTTAAGCCAAAGTCTGCCATTGGCTTCATTCAAAGTAGGTGTGTTAACCAGGAAAGAGCTGAAAACAAATATGATAAATGCACAACATGATAGGAGCTAATCACCACTGGGTGAAACCCTCTTAATAGATGAAACACTTTTTTTACTGGCTATGAATATGCATTGTGGTAATTAAATTATTTAGCTTTTTTTTCTAATAATTGGAGTTTTGTGTTGTGAGTTGAGGATGTAAGAGAAGAAATTATCATGATCAAATGATCATTTAAACATAGCAACGTCTCAATAGACTTTATAAAAAAGAGATAACTTGCTTTGTAACCCTGTCTTTGACTAAGAATGTTTAGCTTGTTAGAAAGTGAGAAAGAGATATATGGAATAAATAATATTCAACTTTTTTTTTCCTCGGTAGGTCAAAAATGCAAGCAACATTGAATTTCTTTCACTAATACCCAAGCAGTGTCTTTGAAGGGTGGGAATGTAAGCTTTGAGCCTGTACTTGCCAGTTAGGGCTGGCTTACTTTGATCCAAAAGCGAAAAAGAAAAAAAGGGACAGAGGAAGAGATCAGAGGGAGGTGTCGGGAGAGAAAGATGTGGTGCGAAGATAGAGAAAAAGACGGTGAAGGATACAGAGACGGGGGGGAAAAGCCGAAAGTCAGAGGCGAGCTGCTCATGGCGTTGAACGTTTTGGGGTTTGCCGCTCTCCCCATCAGTGTGGGTAGAATAAACAGGGCCGTGTGTGATCACACTCTGCAGGCTCTAACAGCAGCAAAGTCACTTCTTACCTTCACTCTGCCATTCTCAGACTCAGCAAGAGCACACACCTACAAAAACCTTACCTGACTTTATACCTGGAGCTTTCTATAGAAACCTGTGGGTGGTAAGATATCAGCCAAGCCTAAAAAATGAATACTGTATGGCAGGTTCTCTGTGTAGTTGCGATTCAAATCCCCTGAAATCAAAATAGAAACCGGTCCTGAAAGTTCAAATCCGGTATTCAGCACACGAGGTTCCATGTGCTAGACTCATTGTGCGCAATAGCTCTGCCTCTGCCTCTGTTTGGCCGTCTCAGCAACAGTTTGGAGACCCAGCTCTCTGCAAGCTGACAGCCTGGTGGCGCCGTGCAGAGCAGCAATACCATCTAAAGCTAAATCATACAATTTGGCCTTAAACACACTGTTTTTCAAGGAATTACGAGGAATTTCAGAGTGGTGGCGCTAGAGTGCAGCAGGAGGTGTGAGCACAGCAGAATGGAAATGTTGAGAATCGGGGTTGAGGCTGATTAAAGGACAAAGTGAAGGTGCCACTCACTGAGTGTCATTTTCACTGCAGATAAAGACAACAGAGCTGGATGTGTCAGTGGCTGCTCCTGGAGGGGCTCGCCAGCTGTCACCAACAGATACTAGTTCCTGCTCTCCACCGCTCAAATACACACACACACACACACACACACACACACACACACACACATAAACACACACACAGCTGAGGAGACGTGTACGCGGGGCACACGACGTGTTCCTGCATGCAGATGCATATTCAAATAAATGTTATGCTAAAATACAGCCAGCAAGTGTGTTTCTGACATTATTTCAGCACCTACTCTCTGCCACAACAGAATTAAGAGGTTTTAATGCAGCCTACAGTCTCACATCTGAAGACCTTAATGCATACAGCACATATATAGTACTCTCTTATAAAATTGGCCTCAGATTTGAAAAGTGTGGCAAAAAACGTGAGGAAAACCCTGAACAGGGATCATAAATTGCATTAAATGCCCCCCCTCCACCCTCTGTTTTTTAGAAGAACATGTCCCAAATTAATGTGACAATAACAAAACTACGGACTTACTAAAAATATGTATGAGGTCAGATGTTTAGATGTGTACCAATTAAACTTGCTAGGGTAAAAATAACAACTTAATTAATAAGAACAAAGCTACCAAAACCAAAAACATTAAAAGAAAATCTTTTGAACAGTTATGCCCCAAGGAATAGGTTGATAACAGTAATCAGCTGTTATTCAGCTTGATCGTCCTAAAAAAATACAGTATTTTGCCAGTCATTGAACGCAGCACATCTAAAGACTATTAGGACGTGCAAACATTGTAGAAGCCCCAGAGTTTGGCATTTTAAGAATCACTGAGGTGTTTAAAGAAGAAGCCAGAGGAAGCTCAGAGATGTAAGAAGCTGATTACAGGAAGCTGTAGTTTCTACTACTTGTTTATGGTTCAAGAAAGAGACTTTTCGGCCAAGGCTGAACATATTACAACAGAGTGTTCAATTATACTTACCCAAGCTTTTGTTTCAGTGAGTGCTCTCTCAACAGTGTTGACCCTTGTCATCCGGACAGAATTAAAGTCACATAATGACTAATGGCAAATGAAAGGACTGCTATCATACTATGCATATTACTGTTCTGGTAGAGAAACTGGAATTGTCTAACATTGGTATTAGTTGGCTGGAAAATTAGGATCGGTCCATCTCTAGTTGTGTTTTTTAAAAACACTTCAAGCTGGGACGTCTTCTAGCCATCTTTGTGTGATTTTTGAAAGGACTGAGGGGGCAAAGAGGGCTGATGCCAACCCCCTGCTGTTGCGCAGCTGAGTTGCCAAGCGAGTTAGTGAAGGCTCAAACCTTGAAGCCCAAAAAGTTGCAGGCGAGTTTGGATGTGAAGGACGTTGCTTAGACATTTATACCTTGGTCTGAGGCACACAATATTCACTGCAACTTTCCTTCTAAACAGTGGATGTTGCTGCAGATAAAATCTGCCTGTATTTAACAGTTGGCAAAGGATGAGTCTACAGAAGAAACACCTCCTTAATATTCAACTCTAACTACACAGTTTTACCTAAAAAGTGTTACTTTCTACTTCTATGTTTAGTATTGAGTGCTCATCCCTGTAAAAACAAAACGCCTTTTCGGTATCTTCTGCATGTGTCACTGGCGCCACATGCAGAATGTTCCAGAGATGTGGACCAGCCATAAAACAGCTGCATATGCTCCCTCCTGACAGGGCACCAGTAGGTTAGATGCCTCTGTTGTAGAATTTCTTTGTCAAAATAAAGTTGAGTTGTATTTTTTTCATGCACATCAACTCCTGATATGATCTTTATAACGAGAAATGTCCGATGTATATTTCATGAGTGGCTTTCAGTTTCAACTTTGCTTAACTCTACTCCAGGCCTGCCGGGGTTCCACAAGGCAGGGGCCATTCAGGAATGCTCCCCTCAGCATGGGACATGGTCTGCTCGAATGATGTTTTATGAATAACCAGCACAAGGAGGGACTCGTCTTAGCAAGAACAGGTTCAACCGTTTACTTAAAGGGGGTTTAAAAAACAACTCGTGCCATTGACCAAGCCTTTGAAGGTCAATTGAAAGAATTTTAATTGCTACGTTTAAATGTGCAAAATTCATTGATCGGATTGAAATGTGTTCAGATCGAAAAAGAAAAAAGAATCTGAATACGGTAACATGAGATCATGACCTGCATTTACACGCACCAGGCTTTATTCAGAGTAGAAGCGCTCTGACTAACCACACAAGTACTTCTAGCAGAGAAAGAAAGAAAAACAAAAACAAAAGTGTGTTCTAAGACAAGTTGAGATGTTAATGCACTTCCATCAGGGCATTCAATACTTTTAAACCCTGTAAGGTTTCCAATAAAAAGGTTGACCAGTTTCGCTTCCCTGACATAGTATCTCGCCACTGACGGCGGAAATACATCATGTTGACATAGGACACACGTGCACAGCTTAATGCAAACCGAATGACATGATCAGAGCAAGTATTTAGATGGACGCTGTTCAGATTAAGAATTGGCATAAAGCACCCATCTTTGAATACAATTTTGATTTGATTGAGCTTAACCCAATGAAAATATTCCGATTGTTTATTTGACACATTTTTATTTCCATCAACCCTTTTATTAGTTTACTTATGTCCATGTAAACATAGCTATTGATAAACGTAGCTGTGTAACAATAAATAGATATCTAAAGGCACCATCTGCACAATGAATAAAGAAAATGTGCTATAGTATCATATTAAAAAACGTCTCTCCAGCCCTCACTCTAACTCATAAAGAACAAACTCATTTGTTTATTCTGTTTTTATTCACACAATGAGTGAAATATGACAATACCTGAGGGGAGAACACACTTTGGGATTTTGTTTATACAGGAACAAAACTTCAACCCTGCACCAAACAGTGCTTTTCTTCTGCATCCTCCATAGCTGTGCTTATCTCAGTCCCAACAAATGAGGGTTCACTCATGAATGTAAATGACTGCAATCCCCTGCTCCACGCAATTAGAACAAACTCAACCTTTTCTGCCTGTTTGGGATTAAATACCCACAAGTCAGCCCTCTCTTTCTATATTTAAGAGGCCTTCCTCAAGCCTGATGCAAAACCGTGAAAACCGCCACATTATGTGAGACGTTTCTCAGCACCAGCGCTTATCTTTGTATCTTTTATCTCTCTGCTGGCTTTTTTCTTTCTGAATTCCCAAAGCATTGCATTCACGTCCGTGATGAAGGTCAGCTTCATGAACAGTGGCAGCCGAGCTCCTTCTAACACACACGGCTTTAGAGAATATGGACTTCAGCTCGTGAGAGTTTGTTCAGAGTTTAAAATGATCTGAGATATTTTAAAGCGAAGGCACAAAAACTAGCTTGACACCCATGCATGGAAGGAGGAATGGTATGCTCCACTTCTGCAGCATAGCCAGAGTGGCATGTGTTAGATATCATCTTCAGTGTTGCAATAAAACATTGTGATGAAAACGTTGTGTACTTCCTTTTTCAATATGGCGTCACCGATAACATGCCGACACTGCAGCATCCGTCATTTATGTGTTTAGCCCTCTGGCAACGGCTTAATATTGTCATTTTCAACCAGCCAGTCGGCCGCTGTGACTGGCACATGCACAGGATAACTCGGAGCGAGGCACAGCGGTCCGTCACTCAAGCTAATCAGAGCCTGTTGTTTTCATCAGTCTGTGATCACGACAGGTTCTCCAAAATAAACAAAAAAAGTGTTTCTAGTCTTCTTGTGAAGCAGCTCATGAAGGCAGGTTTCAGTATGGGATTAGGGTTAGGTTAGTGTGATTACTTTTAGTACAAAATCCCACCAGTTATTTGCACAAAACCTCAGGACAGCATGTGTAACATCATCTAATTTATTTTTATTTAAACCAGAAAAGCTGCACTTATTGCTATTGGTGCTTAAATAATATAACGTTGATTGTTACAGTCATAAATTAGGCTTTCAATAACATTATTTTCCACACATTGACTTGAGGGGAAAAATCATAATAAATCTATGCTAAATTTAGCATTAGGTTACAAGTGCAGAGAATTATCCCTCTTTGGTGGCCGGTTGTTGTGTCAGTGCATAGCGTTGCGTGCTGTGATACAGCAATGTGCAGCTCATGCTAATGCTTATGCTAGCTTAGCATGTAGCAATGTTCAGGCTAAACGTTGCTAGAAGCAATGTTTGTCTTGTCTGTCTGCCTGGGAAAGTTTCTCTGAACAATGCTTTTGTGTTTATCTTTTCAATAAAGTGGGTCACATGTTTTCTTCTGGTTGTTCTCCACATGTTAACGCATTTAAAAACTTTGGGGAATAAGCGCAACAGTTAAAGCAGATGTGAATGGCTCCGTTTAAATATTTAAAACAAAAAAATGCCATTAGTTTCATGTTATGGAAGAGAGTATATAAAGGCAACACCGTTCAAATCTTAAAAAAGAATATATGTTCAAGAACTTCACCGTACTTTGTGCTCCATCCAGTCAAGGAAGTGTCTTTAACCTCTAGAAACCAGGGTTTTTAAAATAACTGATAATTCGAGAGCAAGCTTAAACTTTCGAAGCAGACACATGGCTTAACCCAGATGCAGAAACACAGACACTCAGCTCCTCCCTTCCGATTAATGTCTGTGAATCAACATAGAGAGCTGCAGCTGGAAGTTTAAAACACTCAGTAACATGGCAAGCAGGTGCGGAAAAGAGCCGATGTGTCCATCCTCAGCCTGTAAGGCCAACCCAAAAGCGGTGTTCAGAAGTGTTTTGTAACAGCCTACACTGATGTATCAGAGCAACTAAAAATGGTCAGCAACACTCCCGGATCTGAAACTGTCCCGCAGTCAACCTCCCAGATGATATAAACTAACGCTATCTTGCTGGTAACCCCAAGACAGCATTAAGTCGGTCTGAGTGAGATTATCCAGCAGTGGGACTGGTAGAGAGTCCTCGCTAGGGTTGCCAACCGTCCCTTAAAAAACGTAATCGTCCCGTATTTAGAATCCAAAGTACACGTCCCGTAATGAGCTAAAACGGGACGCAGCTGGTCCCGTAATTTAATTTCGTGAAAAAGAAAAGCTCTAAAATGTCAATGGAATTAATAAATGTTGGTTTGCTTTATATATAATATCACAGTAAATTCATTCCCAGCCACGTTCTGCTCTGTGACCAATGAGTGACAGGCCCTCACACCAGCGTATGATGATACAAAATCCGGCTCACCTCACTGGTCTAGGTACTGCTGCTTTACAAAATATACAGGAAGACATGAGACGAACACAAAGCAGCACGGAGGCGTACGACAGGAATTCACCGGCTTCAAACCCTGCCGAAGTTTCAGCTTTGAGCAGTAACCCGACCACTCCTCCCAGAAATAAATGAAAAGGCTGCACAAATGCAGAGTTGAGTGGGAACAGGAACATGTGTGACTGGAAAGAGTGCACGGTAATACCTACAAAGCGCACTGCACCTTCTGTCGGTGTACTTTTTCTGTTGCTCAAGGTGGACAATATGATGTAAACCAGTTTGACATATAAGAAACACGAGAGACAACAAAACCAGAGGAACCCTAGGCCAGTTTGTTCTCCACCAGGCAACACCCGAGGCAGACATAGTATGTAAAAAAAGGTTTTACTGTTATTAATAAAGGAAAATATTATGAATGTCAGCATTTAATGCTAAAGACAACATATTTAGCATAATAAACAACAATATAAAGATCAAGACAAAGATAAGCATATACAATAAGATTTCTTTATTATTATTTACAGAAGACTGCCGCAGAGGCAGTCTATATAAACTGCACTGTGAAGAATGGTTTAAGTTTTTTTAAGGCTATTTATTTTAGTCTGGTAATTTTATTTTGCCCAAAAACAATAAACCATTATTTATTCAATTGTTTAATAATGTGTTTTCCATGTATATTTGTATCACTCAAAATATTCCTCTAATTTAACTCAACAACAACTGCAGCAGAATACATATAGATAAGACCTGGGTCAAAACTTTAAAAATGTTTCTTTTTTTTATTAGATCCATGTTTACACTGTAAATACATTTTAAAATAGGTTAGAATATAACATTTGATGTTCCTCAGTGGAACAATTGCACCATATCAACTGCAAAGTGAAGCACACAGTTACACACCAATTATAAGACATTATAATATTGATGATAATAATAATAATAATAATAATAATAATAATAATAATAATTATTATTATTATTATTATTATTATTATTATTATTATTATTATTATGCGATAGACTGGTGACATGTCCAGGGTGTACCCCGCCTCTCGCCTCTTGACAGTTAGAGCTCCAGAACCCCTTGCAACCCCATAAGGGATAGACGTGTTAGAAAATTGATGCATTATTATTATTATTATTATTATTATTATTATTATTATTATGCCTCTTGCTCATTGAAATGCTGTAGATAGGCACCAGCACCCCTTGCAACCCCATGAGGGATAAAGAGAGTAAGAAAATGGATGGATGGATATTATTATTATTATTATTATTATAACAGTAAAAGAACTGCACCAATGAATCTGAGGCACATTTTTCCATAAAGGATATTGACACTTGTAAATGTTATCATGTCTTGTGATTCGGAATACAAGAAAGTAGGATTTAGCATTTGCTTTTCTAAATTGGTGCTGAATTGCCTAATAGTTGTTGGTTTTGCTCTAATTTAGACTATAAAAATATTGCCATACCTGAACATCAAACATCACATTTTCCTTGGTTAGAAGTTTAAGAATCGTAAAAACCCAGTAGGAACTATTCAGAACATGCAGAATCAAAACCATCCTGCATTTTAAATCAGGATGCAATAACGCGTCCTGCAGCTCAATGGAACATTTTGTCTAAAGGACTATAAGCAACATTATCCCAGTCAAACCTCACACAGCAATTCCACCTTACAGCAAGCTTGAGGTAAATATAACATTCACCAACATGTAAATAAAAATGATCTCAAACTTATCAGCCGGTGAGAGATCAGCAGTGGCACACTGTTGATGGTGTCATGAAAAGGCTAATCCACTTCCGTTTAAATCATATCCCATCTTTGCTATCCTTAATAAGATTAGCTGACTAATTAGGCCTCATGAATTGGAATGTTAAAAAGGCAAGATAGTTACTGCTGGCAGGGAGAAGCCGAGTGAGGCTCCCAAAGCTGCCTGACAACCTGTTGTAACCGAGTGTAATGCCGAGAAGTCTCCTGTGATCTCCAGAATTATTCATCCTGTCCACGCACTGCGCGGCGCCTGATAAAACGAACTCATTATAAGGAAAGAAAGGCAAGTTGGAAATAAAAGAGGAAGCGGGAGGGAAATGGGAAAGACGTTTTTTCAGCTCATTTGAAGGACACAATTAAAATTTAAGAAATTATCTGGAAAAAATAAAGACGAGAAGAAGCTCATTGTCTGAGAGAACACTCAACTCGTAGGACAGAGTGTACCTGAGTCATAGTTAGGGTGTGGTTTCTGAGACCAACGCAGGAAAAGAAAAAACAAAAGTGGACAAAAAGAAGGTAACATTTAGAGAACATATGGGCTACTGTTCGCTCTATTTCAATTTAACCCTGCCTAATTGCCTTTAATTTGTGTGCGAGGTTGTGTGTGAGACACAGTGGGGAGTGCAACAGTACAACAAGCCTCTTGTCTTCTCCTGGGGGCACTGTGAAAACAGTCGTGGTGGTCTGCTGCTAGGATACTGCTCCTGCATGAAATATTAACTCAATAAAACTTTACCTGACATTGCGGTAGTCTCTGCTGGTACTGTTGCATGCATTACTGAGAGACAGTGTTGTTGTCTGTCGGTACGCTGTAGTAAATGGTGCGACTGTTCACAAGGGACAACAATAAAATGGTGTGACGTACTGAAAGGCCCACATATATGGGAAGTTAAAAAACCGATCACATAAACAGATCTAATTACAAACAGTTTCAGCAAGATGAGGAGAAAATTTACTAAAGGTGTAGATATTTCTGGGAGCTCAATACATCAAAACCATGGCCTCTTGCTAGATTTCAGCAGAAAACAAAACAAACACTTGTTAAAAATTACTACAGGTACATAGCAACACTACAATAAAATTGATCAAACAAGAGTGACACGGTTTGCAAAAAATACCACCATATATATATATATATATATATATATATATACACACACACACACCCATATATATATATATACATATATATACACACATATATATATACACATATACGGTAGATAGATAGATAGATAGATAGATAGATAGATAGATAGATAGATAGATAGATAGATAGATAGATAGATAGATAGATAGATAGATAGATAGATAGATAGATAGATAGATAGATAGATAGATAGATAGATAGATAGATAGATAGATAGATAGATAGATAGATAGATAGATAGATAGATAGATAGATAGATAGATAGATAGATAGATAGATAGATAGATAGATAGATAGATAGATAGATAGATAGATAGATAGATAGATAGATAGATAGATATACCTTCTGATCTTTATTGAGCTTATTTCCATATGTCTAAGTTTCACCACTGATCAGTAAAGGATAGCTGATATCATCTGGACGTATTATCAAACAGAAGATGTATCGCTAAAAAGCACTCCGAGAAGCTTTGAGAAGGCTGCAGATACTGGTTCAGTAAAAAATCCTTTATGACTGAAACATGTAACACGTTGTATAGGTTACTGCATTTTATTAGAATGCAAACAATGCCTTCAAATACCTGTACAATGTGTGGGCAAATGCACTAAATAGAGGTTCTCTGTTAAAAAACGTAAGAGATAAAATGGGACAAAAGAGCTGATGAGCTCCAGAAGTTTCTCTTGGTTAGATTCAGATCTTGGAGCTCTTTGGATTTTACCTTTCCGAGTCAAATATTCACGCCCTGATACAGTACCTCCGTCTGGCTGTCCAAGACCGCAGGGATACCAAATAGGATTATTTCTGAGCAGATTTATATCCTATCGCAGGCTCCATCTGTTGGGGCTGTTTAAGGGTTAAAGCCAGCAAAATAAGAACATCAATCAAATGAAGTCTGCCACGGTGTCTCATGAAGACAGAGTGAGTGTGAGTGAAAGGAAGTGTGTTTAAAGCTCTAACAGGGTGAGATTAACTTTACCACGGTAAGGACGGCCACAGCCATTACTGCTTTGTCTCCATTGTCTGTGCTCCATCCAAATACGCCGCCTTTCAACGGTGTTCATACCAGCTGAGCCTTCATACATGTCCTTTTCCAGGAGAACCAAAAACTTCAACCTGCTTTGTTTAGATCTTTATGTGGTCAACCAACACAAATAGGAATAAAATTGTCAAGGAAGGAAATGATACGCGTTGTTTGAAAAGAAAGTCCAAAAATCTGGATTTATTCAGCCCCCTTAACTCCAATAGCTCTAAATAAAACTTAACTGCCTTCACAAATCATTTCGGTAAATAGAGTCCACTTGTGTTTATCTCAATCTTAGTTCAAATCCTTTGCCCATTTTCACAAAGATTGTCAGATTCCTCTCAGGGAGCTCTTATCTTAGCCTAAAAATTCTTACCCAGGAGCTTAAGCTGCTGAGAGCCACTCTGAGTAAGGAAATGCCAGAAGCTGTTATCTTAGTGAGGAGGTGTGGTTGACCCCGTTGCAAGGTGTGATGTTATCTTTTATGAGCTGTGATTGGTTGATAGTACAAGAAGAAGAAAAGTATACGTGCACTACTAGTGATCAAAGGAGAGAAATGAACCGATAAGGCTGTCACGCAGCACATGAATGTTGGAACGGATCTTATTTACATCTTAAGTTTACTCTCCATAATGGTAATTCTACTACTTCATCTATTTGAAATTAACGTACACTCACTTCTCAGCATTTTGCTAGGATTTCCGTCTATAGGAATGATAAAGTTTATCTTATCTAAATGTTATAATTGTATTATTGTTAAAGAAGATTCTTTGCTCATTTCCTCCACTGTTTAGGTGATGATTCTGCCAATCAGCTATCTCTGTTTCCACCATCTTCCTGCTTCAGACACTCTGAGGCTTGCTAAAAGTCCTCTTTACTTTCAGGAGTTCTCTGAAGGCCTAAGATGCTTTGTGAATAACTTTTATCTTACCGAAGTAAAATTCTAAGAAAAATCTTAGAATTTGGGAACTTCTAAGATTTTCCCTAAAAGAATGTCACTAACAGCTTCTTTGGTATTCTTTGTGAATACGGCACAGGTGTTTTTTTCTGGCCTCTACATTAAGGATTAAACAGCATCATGGAGACCAAAGAACACAGCAGACAGGGGAAAAGTTGTACAGGAGGTTTAGGTTTGAAACAACATCTCAAATTTATTTTGCATCTGGTGGAGCTCTGGTCGATCCATCATCAGAAAACTTTAAGAGAAGCAGCCGAGAGGCCCATTTTAACTCTGAAGGAGCTGCAGTGATCAACAGCTCAGGTGGAAGCATCCTTTAAAAGGACAGATATTGGTTGGTTCAGACTGGGGTGGCCAACCCTTCTCGTCCAGAGCTGCTGTCCTGCATGTTTAAGATGTTTTACAGGTTTAGAACACTTGAATAAAATCAATAATTCATTTCAGACCATCTGCAGAACATGATTATATTAATTCAGATGTTGGAGCAAGAACAAATCCAAATCATCCAGGGCACGGACTCTTCAGGACAGGAGTTGGCCACCGCTGGTTTAGATCAAAGTATCTTGATGTGATAGAATGGCCTAGTCAAAGTCAAGACTTAAATCCAATTGGAAATCTGTGACAGGACATGAAGGTTTCTATAGATTCACTCCTTCCTATCTTGCTGAGTTTGACCTCAACAAGCATTTTGCTAAGGTTAATCAGCATCAAACCTGAGTGGTCTCCGGCATAGAAATATCTTTGTTGTGGTATCACTGATTGGTTAAACTAAAAAAAAAAGTTCACATTTTCATTTTGTTAATATTTTTTTGTTATATTTCTAAAATTGAATCATGTTTGATGCAACGTCACACTGAAGGACAAAGAAAAAAACATTTTCTTCATGACTTCCTATTTGTTAATGAGCATTTTATTGTTGTAGCTTCTATCTTAATGCCAATGGTGCTGGAATCTATTCAAAAAGAGGACATTACAAACATACTGTGGCTTATTTTTCCATCCCGTGCTATCAACTTGCATAACAGACCTTAGAGGATTAAAGGAGATTACTTATAAAAACCCAAATTAGAAAATAAGAACGATAGAGTAGAAAAACTGAGGTCACCCTTGGCTCTAGCTATCATCAGAGGCTGAAGATTGTCAAAGAGCTACTTATTGCTGTACAGTTGCCCTGATGCATGTCAGGCTCAAGTAGCCAAACAGGTCTGCGAGATAATTTACTTCCCAAGTCACATCTGTCTAACAAGCACACACACACACACACACACACAAACAAAAGGATGCCTATTTCAAGATAGAGAGGGTGTATAATTGCGGTGATCAATCAAAGAGCGGTGAATCAGTTTTCAGTGACAGGGAGAGCTACGTGTGCACAGAAAAGGAGGGCTTTTTCTTCTGGGATACAATGGCAGCCTGCTGCTCTTACACAGTATTTTATCTTTCTCTTTGCTGGAGAAATCCCACCGTGAGCGAGCCAAAACACAGCAACCCATTCATCTAAGAGTTTTATTACTGACCACCTGATATAGACAGTTTTTCACCCAAGACAGACCTCCATTAACCAAAAAAGAACTGTAATCAGCTAGTCCACACCACGGGCCTGTGTGCTTTCATGTTTACTGCCATGTTTACTGATTGTACTGGGCCTTTTCAGACATATTCATCTCCCTGGAATGTTTCCACATCTCGCCACGTTACAACTACAATTTGCAATGTAGTTTGTTGTGATTTCACGTGAAAACAAAACTACTGCATTATTGTGAAATGAAAATAATACATGTTTTCCAAACTATTGCAACAAAATAAAAATAAAATCTTAATATGCTTTAATATCAGTTCCCATGACTCCATACTTTGTGCATCTGCAAGAATATCAGCTTTGCACATCTGGAGGCTGGACAACTTTGCCAGTCCTTCAGTGCAAAAGAGCTCAAACACAGTCAGGTTGGATGGAGACTATTTGCGAACAATAATTTTCAAGTCTTGCCACAGATTATCAGTTGGACTAGACTTTGACTAGGCCACTCCAACATGTAATTTTGCATTGATCAAAACCATTGCATAGCAGCTCTGTCTGTATGTTTAGGGTTGTTGTCCAGCTGGAAGGCGAACCTCCATCCCGGTCACCAGCATCTAACATTACAGTCTTTTTGCACTGCCTTGTTTAACTCTGATCAGCTTCCATATTCCTGCTGAAGAAAAGCATCCCAATGAAGATGGTGGCGCCATCATGAAGTTATTTTTTTTCCAACATATACAGGACGCAAGAAATCAACGGCTTTCTTCTCAACACTCCTCCTTAAAGGCCAGGTGTTTGGAGTGAATGACCGATAGTTGGCCTGTCCACAAATTCTTCCATCTAGACATCTCTGCAGCTCTTTGGGCCACTTCTCTAATTAATGCTGCATTTGCCAGGCCTGTCGGTTTAGGTCGACAGCCATGTCTTGGTCTGAGATTAAATTGCATACTTTTAGACTCTATTTATGAATGAGATGACCTCTAAAGGCAACTGGTGGTGCAGGTGTCTATTGGGGGGTGTCAGAGTAAAGGGGGCCTAAATACAAATGCCCGGCAAACTTTTTACTTTTACTTTTAAGAAGTTTTTAAAATCATAAAGCATCTCCGTTCCTAGACATTTTCCTTTCACTTAACAATTCTGCGCTGTGTTGTGTTGGTTCATCTCATAAACCCCAAAAAACACATTAAAGTGTGTGGTTGTAATGTGAGAAAGTGTGGAAATTGCCACGGAGAAATACTTTAGCATGGCACAGCTTTTTATTGTGAAGTACTTTGTGAGTTATACCTGAGAAGGGTCCTGTATAACCTCAAATGTATATTTTTATGCTGCTTAAGAAGATGTTGGACAGTATTGAACAGAGCAGAAATGTGGGATGCAAAATGAGAGAGTAAGTAGCATTTCTGAATGATGGTAGTGGGTAAACTGAGCGTCTCTGTGTACCTTGTTTGCACTGAAAACAACTGCTGCTAATCTCCCCAAACGCAGGCAAAGAGGCTATTATCGTTTTATACCAGCACACTGTACGTGTCCGCTCGCCTGCACAGACACACACAGCTTATGTCCCAACAAAAGATCTGAAGGGCCTCATTAGTCTCCGGAGCCGTAGTTGAGCGCAGGCTGGGGCCAACTTCGTCGTCCTATTATCCCAATACCGACACATGGCACGGCGTGAATTAATGGCTAAACGGAAGCGTGCAAATCGCTTGGTGGATAATGGAGCAACCTGGATGTAGCGCGGCTTTATTACAATGAAGTCCTGGAGGCCGGGATACAGCCATAAATCGGGTCTTCTACAATGAGGGATGATGGTGGGTTTAATTTAAGTTCAGCATAACGTCCACGCTACATG
Organism: Fundulus heteroclitus; assembly: GCF_011125445.2. NCBI lineage: Eukaryota > Metazoa > Chordata > Actinopteri > Cyprinodontiformes > Fundulidae > Fundulus > Fundulus heteroclitus. Next base: position 9,819,059 of record NC_046365.1, read on the forward strand.
TTATTTTGCAGAAGGTAAAACAAAAATGAAGAACTAAACTGATGAGAACAGGAAAAATTACTTAAACTTTAGCTGCAGTTGATGGAGTATAACAGAAAACCAAGTTGGGGGTACAAAACAGCAGCTGCTCTTCCTTCAGGGTGCAACTTATGCCATAAATTGGCCAGCAAGGCATTAAGACTCATACACAATAAAAGCAGATGCCAATCCGTGCACACACGCCGTAGCTTGTGGTGCAGACAAGAGGTTAATTGACAAAAAAACGACACCTCTTTGCTGAGACATTTAAGGTCAATAGGGCTCACATTCTGACACCGACACGAAGCTGAGATGTCAGCATGACACTTCTCTATACTGTCATCTGCTTTTTTCCTTAAATCTACAACATCCGCAGCTTATAAACTACTAACCTACTCAGACTATGCATACAGCACTTTGCAGAAGTATTTTTAAAACCCTTTTACGTATTCACGTTTTGTCTGCAACAAAGTGAAATCAGTTTTGTTGGAATTTGGATTTCAAAGGCCAGCACAACGGAGGAAAGGGATGCGTGATTGTTTTAACAAAAATAATAAGAATAATTTGTGTGGCATGCAATCATATTCAGTTCCCCCAGTCAATACTTTATAGAATAACTTTTTGCTGCAATCGTAGCTGCATATATTTTGGGGTATGCCAGTCCCAGCTTTGCACATCTAAAGCACCTAAGACTTTTCTCAGATTATCTGGATTTCGGTCTGTACTTTGACTGGGCCATCCGAACGCATGTATATACTTTGATCTACCACTGTGTTTCAACATGAGGAATCATGTATTCAGGTGATGTCTAGGCTTAGTTTACCTCACAGTGGACGAAAACCTTAAATGTGGGTCTCATCTGACCTAAGGACCAACCTCCTTTGCTGTCTCCCCATTAGGACTTGGTTAAAACCACAGACAAGACATTTTATTTTTTCTCCCCTGAAATGGCTAGTCCCATAAATGCCAAATTTGTGGATTGCACAACAAACACAATCCTGTCTACAGATTCTTCCACCTGAGCTGTAGATCTAAGCAGCTCCTCTTAAGCAGCCATGAGGCTAATAGTTGGCTCCCTGATTGATACTGTCCTGCCGGTTTAGGACATAATAGCCATGACTTGGTAGGTTTGTTTTTGATGAGGCAAAAAAGTGGAAACGGTTTAAGGATATGAACACATTAGCAAGCCAGCTGGCAGTAAGATCAAGAGAAATCCAATGGTGAAACAGTTTTTTACTGAGCTATCTGAAGATGGCTGTTTTAAAAATGTGAAGTGAAGGAAGCACATTCTTCACTGCATCAATTTTGTATAGAAGAAAGGACCAATGCCAATTCAGCACAAATTCCTTTGTCAGCATCGTGTTCTTGACAGAAACACATCCAGATAAAGGAAGTCCCTGTGTATCATAGCAGGGTTTTGGGACGTATTGATGGAACGTGTGACTCAAAGCAACAAAGAACGGAGAATCATCAGCGGCATTTCTAAAAAAATAAAAAACGTACTACTTGCAGCAGTAACAGGCAATTCAACCGTCAATACCCTCCTCACTTTCTCACCTTCCTATTCTTGATCCCTTTTGCCTGTTTCTGTACCCTTGTTATTTAGCTTTAATCTGTCCATTCATCTATTCAAAAAAAAAACTTGCCCCTTCGTGACTGCGACCTTTTCTCTTTTGCCACCGCCTTTGTCCGACTCAAAAATAATGATCTAGCCTCCCTCTTACTCGGTGGCTTCTTTTGTACAGTGTGTAAGGAGAAATATATAAGCAGGTGGTTGCCATGCGAACAATATCCACAGCGCTCAGCCCCTTGCTCTGCGAGTGAGCTTGTGACTGACAGCGAACATGTGTAGCGCGGGAAGAATAAAGGCTCCACAAGAAAAGGGCCCAGTGAATGGTAATTACTGGGAACGAGAGAAAATCACTGAAGAAAAGTGTTAAGCGTCACCTGATGTTTAAAGCTGTGTTCAGCCCGACACGCATAAACATTTTTCCCTGTTCCCTCGGGCGTCATTTTAAACGTCATCCGCTCGCTCACCTCTGTCACTTTCAGTTTGCGCCCTCTAACGCGCTGTCAGCCGCAAATGTGGTAATTATATGTTGAGTAAAGAGTTACGCTATTTCAAAATCTTCCCCCTTTCTTTTTTTTTTTTGGATCTGCTCTGGTCTTCATCTTTGATGCCGCTGTATTCTTGTCCTGTGATTTTTGTTTATTATGCAACAGCCTTTTATAGAACAAAAGACCTTGAAGGCCTCCTGACTGGTGCTGCTTTTCTGAAGAGGCACCGAGCACAGCTGGACACGCTTCTTTTGTTTATTCGAGTATAGAATAATCCCTAATTAAGATGGTCCATAGAACCCAATTTAAACCAGATAGGTATCTTAAGGCTTCTTCATGAGCCATAAAACAAGCATGGTAGTTTATTATTTTATTTTATTTATCTATTCACCCTTATTTAACCAGGATGATCTCTTTTGCGAGAGCGTCCTCCTGACCAACACAGACAGCGGCCCAAAAAAACACCCTTCCTGAACATTTGACATGTAACCAACCATAAAACCTAAAAGATAATGCATGAAGAAAAAAAGCAGCATAAACGTCTAAAAAGAGGTCAGAAAATTTTTGCAAAAGTTCCTGAGATCAGACATAGATGGTTTAAGTTTATATTATATTATATTGGGGTAAAAAGTACACCCTGATCCATTCATTCATGGATCAGAGCCCGACGTTACTATCTCTTTTTAATGCAGCACTTTTTGACTGTGGGCAAAACTGGCTTATACAGGTGTGTCTTAATGCGATAACATCAGCAACAAGCTCAGACCATCAGGGGAAGGGTTACAGGAACATTTCTAAACTGTTCCAAGTCAAAGTATTTAACAAGCAGACAACATTTAGGAGACATTTAGTGAGGAGAGAAATTCCCAACAAAGTCAGACCGTGCAGTGCTCAGAGCTAATGAAACAAAACCAAAGAAATCCACCTCAGACAAGTATGATTTGTTTGGAAAAGTTAAAAGAGAAAGCTTCATCTCTCTACTAAGACTATGGCTGCACAGTGTGTCATTTTGGAGTCACTTAATGTTGTAATTTTAGGACATTTCATGTTTACTAGCCTGCATTTCCTTAACTTGCTGTTAATATATATATATATTTATTAGGGCTGGGCAACGATTAAAATATTTAATCGCGATTAATCGCACTGATTAATCGCGATTAATCGCGATTAATCGCATTGTATTTACAAACTCCAAGAATGAATTCAAAAGTAGTGTAAAGAGCACTTTTATTTTAATGTTCTGCTGCCATATGAACAAAAGTGTTGTAACATTTGTAGCACTTATCAGTAACACATATTTAGTGTAAAGCTCAACTTAAACATGTAAAACAAAAAATAGCAATAATAATAAATTAAAGCTTATTGCCACTGACAGGGAATTCTCTTTATGGGGAAAAAATCTACCAAAAACAGGCAATTTCTGAGGTAACAGCAGGGAGCAGCATTACCATTTTATGTTCAATACCAAAGTTTAACTTGGCAGTGGTTACAACTAACTTGTTTCTGTCATACTCGTTGCTGGAAGAACTTTAAACTGAAATGCTTGCTAACTCGATATGCTTGCGTTGCTTGCGTTTATTTGACGTTGACACGCGGTTTTTTGTTGTTGCTTTCTCGCGCGCATATAGTGAATGGCAGGGAAAAACAGGCAAAAACACATGCATACTTTGAAACGAGAAGCGACTTCACAGACGGCGTCGATGCAGACCCCCCCGCTCCGCTCCGCACAAAACTTGTTCCGGCCGCCAACTCACCGCCTCGCCTCGCCTAAGCTCGCTCGCGGTACCTGCGGGAAACACCATAGATATCCATAATGGATATCTATGGGAAACACCGCCTTCCGCATGTCAGCTGTGTTTTTTTCCGGCCAGCACCTTTCTTCCTCTTTGAATCTGAGGCTGGGCTGACAGCGAGGTTATTGGCGCATTATCGCCACCTACTGTTCTGATTCAAACCCCTACACCGCAGCAACAGACCTTCACAAAATAAAAGCATGTGACCAACATGCGTTAACGCGCGTTAAAGAAAATATCGCCGTTAATAGTCTAATGAGTTAACGCGAAATTAACGCGTTAACTTGCCCAGCCCTAATATTTATATATATATATATATATATATATATATATATATATATATATATATATATATATATATATATATATATATATATATATATATATATATTAGTGCTGTCAAACTGCTCACCTGACAATAAAAACATAAATCAACAACAAAACTCAGCTCAACAAATTTCTGACAGATCGACCACAATCTGTCAGGATCCATCCCAATTTCTCCTCCACTATTCTCAGTAATGGCATCCCACAGGGCTGTGTGCTAAGCCCACGCCTTTACGTATTATACACTCATTACTGCACACCACTGGCTGAATAATCTCTTACTGAACACCACAAGAACCAAAGAGTTATTGCGGAGTTATTTAAATTCATGGGAACTCACATAAAAAATTGAATTGCGATTAATCGCATAATTTCAATAGTTAACTCGAGATTAATCGCAAACGAATCGCATATTTTATCTTATTATTTCTGAAAGTGTAAAAGCGTATTTGGGCATTTTAATATGCAATTTTGCAATAAATGACACTAGTAAAAAACATGGTTGTACAAAAAATATTTTTATTTTTTATTTTGAAGCACTTTTCAGAATTGGAATGAAAACAAAATTCTGGCCAATAATGGCTAAATGGCTAATCATAACGCCCTGATGTTAACACGATGTGTAAACAAAATATTTTTTTGCCTCTTAAACAAAGAGGCAAAAAATATATAATTGCATGCCACACAAATTATTCTTATTATTTTTATTAAAAAAATCATACATCCCTTTCCTCCTTTGTGTTGGCCTTAAAGTAATACAAATTTTACATTTTAATAAAGTCACAAGTTTTATTGTTAATTTTTTCACTCTCTCACACACACATTTAATCTTGAGCTTTCACACCAACAACAATAATTTCTTTGTATAATTTTGCAAGCTGTTTATATCCACATTCATACAGTTTAAAGCCTGGAAAAAGGTTTAAATTTCCAGGTCATTCCACAGTCTTGTCACTCCAGGGTACTTCATTTGGCAACGTGATTGAGCCTTAGTTTGTCAACTACAGAGACAACAAATTAATAAGCATTAAACCATGGTTTATGGGTTGGGTTTCTGCAATTTTATCAGTGTGTAAAAAATCACCTTTAGAACCAATCTCTGTTCAAAATAGTCATCTGCACCGCCTAATCTACTTTCAGCAGTTATCATCAGTTAGTGCACCGTAAACTGCAGAAAATACGGGCAGAGCGGCTCCCTCTGCCTTCACTCCCTCGGCTCCAGCGCGTAATGAGGCGGAGGGATATTTCAGCTGGTTATACTCACTGTGTCTGTAGTGCAGCAGCACCACATATTTTAGAGCCCAAATTAGCGGCTTCGCTTTCAGAAACAAGCCCAAAAAAATTGCAACCCACAACTCATGAAATTTATAAGCGACTTTAGAAAAAAGAAGCTCAAAGTCACATGAAATAAGCGGAATGGGCAATAGTGAGCGCGGGTCTGTTTTGCTACAGTCTCTAGTAATTTTGGAACTACGGAAAGCGCAAGGGTAAAAAAAAAAAAACACAGTCGGGATAGCGCTGCGGGGGAGAAAACATTAACATAAACATTAACGATTAGCGCGCGTCAAAAACAATGTCGGCGTTAAGGTCTAACAAAGTTAACGTGTTAATAACGCGTAAAAACTGACAGCCCTGGTAACAATCTCACCTGGTCTACAAACTCTGTGTGATCAAGCAGTGATCAAAAAGGCCCAGCAGCGCCTGCACCTCCTCAGGATCCTCAGAAAGAGTAACCTGAGTGATGAACTGCTGGTGTCCTTTAACAGAGCCACCATTGGGAGTACTTTTAATGTACTGCATGACTGTTTGGTCGGCTGGATATTCTGCTGCTGACAAAGAAGAACTTCAGAGAAATACAGAGACTCTCTCCCCTTCATTTCAGACATCGGTAAGAGTCATACTCTCTCCAGAGCTACCAACATCTTAAAGGACTGTTCCCACCCTGCTGACCATCTGTTTGTACCGTCACCCTCTGGCAGACATTTCAGATCTATCAAATCAAAAACTTCACGGTTCAATAACAGTTTCTTTCCCACAGCAGTATGGCCCCTATAACAAACAATCGCATGCCCCCATCACATATGACGTAATGTGAATGAACACATTTTACTTGTTGCTACTCAGATTCTCTTATTTTCTGCCTCGTTTGTGTAATACGTTGAACAAATCTGACTATTCCACTTGGTTTTGAGTTGGATACTTATCAATTGCCGCATCCCTGGTATATTTCTTTCTTTTGATAGTAGTGTTTGTGATGTAGTTTACTTTTACTTATTGGACTGTACATGAGATGTAGTCCTAATTTCACTGTACTGTTTTTCTCTACATTGACCATAAAGTTCATTCATGATGGAGAAGTTGCATTCACATTCTAGAAAGCACAAGACCAAACCCAGAACATTAGTTATATTATCGCTACTATTTAGACTAATAGTCATACAGGATTCGAATTGCTTGATTTTTCCTTCCGTAAAACAAAGATCTCCCACATTTATTTATTTTTTCTTTGTAATTTAGCTCCTAACTGGTTTATTTATGCTGCCTACGCCTTATAAAAAATAGAAAATAGTTTGTGGATATTTTAGTTTTGTTTTATAGAAACTAAGAAAAGGGAATAAAAATTGACTATATAAAACCAAGTAATTCCTGCTAAAACAAAAGAATAACTAATAAATGTTTAACGTTTTCTCCATTTGATCATTGTGTTCTTACCGCACACTTATACGTTAAATACGGACTGAATAAGAGAGGAAACATGAGTTTTTAAGCAGTTGCCATGTTTTAACCTTCACTGATAGGCTGGTTGGTGTACGAGGCTGTTGGAGGAAATGAGCTCTGACGCCTGCACAGATCAGCAGGAAAAACACTAATCTAAACTCCAGCAGCTCTGTATTAAAACAGTATAAAGTGCTGAAAATAATAAGACATTCAGTCTCCCTCACCTGCAGCGCCGCTAGATGAGGTCGCTTACGTGAACTAAAAATGAAGACATAGACATGCAGTTCACAATCAATTCAAACAATTCAAACATTCAAACACATAATAGAGCTTGAAACATAACAGGCAGGCAGCATCACCTTTTGTCCAAAGCTAACAAGCTCAAGAGTAAGGTTGTGAGTTTCTATAGCGTTTCTCTGCATGACGGCCTTGGTTGACTAACAGGTGCTCAAACGGCCTACCTGTATGACTTTCTTTCAAAAACAGATGCCTTAACCAAAACATCTGGTAGGCTAATGCTAGTTTGCTAATTCCAAAGCAATTCCAGTTCGTCGAATACAAACAAATCAAATTGATCAGCAAATAAAATGCATTCTATCTTTAATGAATTTTGCAAGATGTGTATAGCAAAGGAGGATGGGCCTCCATGCCCTTAAAAACAGCAGTGCACCAACTACAGATTGGCCAAGTGTGAGCCACCAGAATGGACAAACTCTCCTGGACAGGTATGGAAAGGTTTTCAGAAAGAACTGAACGAAAGTCTGGTGGCCTCTGAAAGAACAATAATAATGTCTGTTTTTATTTAAATTTTATAACTTGAAAATCATTTTTACAGATAAATAATTGAAAGAATCCATGTTGGCATCAAAGCATTCATACCCTTTTTGCATCTTTCCGCTGGTGTTGTTTTATTATTCATTTTTGGTGAGGAGCTACAAATCTTTGACACCTCCTTGTCACCACCCTAATCTTTTATCTATCAGATTCAAGTTAGGATGAGCTGAGCCAATTCAGAAAATGTTAATATGTCTTCCAATCAGCAGAAACATGCAGAATCAAAGCTTAATCAAACCAACCAGGGGCATCACTACATACTCCTATAAATGTTTAAATGCTTAAATGTATGTTTTCTAAAAGGAACAAAAATAGAAACCTCAATAAGTACCACCATGATCCTGTGGAGAAAAAACATTTAACACTAAAAAGACATAGTGAACCCACTAAACATAAATAAATTGATTGATGGCCATTATTTGTAAGAGGCTGCTGCAGTTTCCATTAACTGTACCAGGTTTATATTATACCAAGTTTTAGAAAATGATATGCGTTTAAATCTTGTCAGCAGACACAGTCACACCTCTCCCATTAGGTGCTGCCCGCTGAAAAAAAATGGTTGTGAGTTCAGATCGTTATAACCGTATTAGTCCATATTTTGTATTATTTCAGCAGTAGTAGGAGTCACGTTTGCTTAACATTTGTGTTTTACATTTTTGTGTAAATATGATAAACCATAAAATCACTGCGGGTTTTCACACTGGACTATGTTTGTACCGCTGACTTCAACACCAAGTCACGTTCATTCAGCCGTTTTCAGTCTTTGATGTTCATTTTGATAGTGTGTTGTGGCATTTTACTTTTTCCTCATACTGTTTCCATCTTGATGTTTGTTTTTTTCCTCTCCTGCTCTGTTTAATGTTTTACACCTTCCGACCCGAGTACAGTCCCACAGAGATGTTTTTGGACTTGTTAGTTTCCCACTGTGAGTCCTTTAAAGGTTGAGTCGACCCATTGTCAGGAGGCCCAGTGTGACGTCGATTAGCAGGAGAAAAAAAATCGATCTGTTGAAAGGCTGCAAAGGAATGAGTGCTAACAGTGAAGGGCAGCCCTATCTTCTAAACCTAAAACGGACCATTTGGACTCTTGTACCTGTTCGCACTGCTGAAGCTGACACGCTACCACAGCAGGTTGAGAGCTATTATCTTTATAAATATGAGCAAAAAATGATAATCTTTGAAAATAAATCTCCAATAGTTTGGCTTCTTACCTTGGCAGCCATGACCATGGAGGACCCCCCTCTGATCCCCAGGATGGGAATGTGTGTCTGAGCAGAGATAAAGTCCAGGATCTGAGCAATGGCCTCCTGATCCGTGTCGTCACCGAACACTACTCCTTGTAACGAGTTCCTAGTCATCTGGGCACAGATCCGATTGATGATGCTCTTCGGGTCGGTCTCGTTCATGGTGACAACATCGACTTTAGGGGGATAAGGGATGTGTAGGAAGTCCTCTTTCTCAAGTCCTGCGCCCAAAGTTACTTCACTGGAGTTGCCCACCAGGATGACGGCAATACTGAGCGAGCTAATCAGTTTGGGGCTGATGGGGGGAAGTGCCGGCGATCCTGGAGAGTAATGAGGGGGGATGACAGCACCCCTCTGATTTCCGCCTCCTCTCTGGCCTCCCTGTCCACCTGGGGCACCTCCAGGCCCCGTTCCCGGACCTCCACCTCTCCGGGACTCGCAGACAGGCAAGAGGAGTATGGAGAGGAGGAGCAGAGACAAGGACAAAGAGAGGAAGGGCAGTGTGAGCCGGGACTGGGGGTGAGAGTGACGGTACAACTGATCCGAAGGAGGATGAGAGCGCTGAGCTGAGGAAGGAGAGACCAAACACTTGTCCTGAAGATGGGAGGGAGAAGGGTGGAGGCTGACAAGCATCGTGGAGGATTGTAAATGCCGTCCCTGGAAGGAGAGAAGAGAGAAAGAGTTAACATCTGGGGAACCTCTGCTTGTCGGTTTTCCACAGTCAATGCAGGGAAACAGACAGGAGTCCGAGCTTGAGCAACTTTTAAAGCTGCCTGGAATACGGAGAGGGTCTGAAGCGTGAAACATCACAAACTGAGCAGTTTTGCTTTTGTACCAGACCTACAATCAGTAAGACGGTGAAACACACACATTTGTAGGTAAACACTGTCAGAGACATAGTCCTGTCCATGCTTATGTGCATCGCAGCAGTTTTGGTAGGAAGCTGTAGCAACTGTATTGGATAGTAGTAAATATATCAAAATACAAAAAAAAAATGAATACAATATATTTACTTATTATTCACACCGTAGTTTGTCTTAGGTTAATAGTATGGACAGTACTGGTCAGGGGAAAACAGACGTAAAGTGATCAAACTACAGAGTGATGTTACTTTCTTTCACAGAGCATCCACCAGCAACTCTAAATCCATTGCGGGCTGGACGTGTGAGTCAGTTTTGATAGAGTCGGGGTAGTACTGGGTGCGTTTTGACAGATTGACAGGCTCACAGCGTCATGAACTCACTGCCGGGCTAAGTGACCATTAGACAACTCCAACAGAGCTGCGCTGAGTTTCTCACTCATTTTTCTCTCCCTCCTCCTTCTCTCCCAATTCCCTCACTACTTTCAGCGCTACTCTGCCTCAAGAAAAATGTTGACCTTTTCATTTTAGCCTGATACAAAAACAGGTTTTAAGTATTTGTAAGAAAAAAAAATTGTGAAAAAAAGACAAAAAAGTAGAGGAGCACATTCTCTCATGTTGTGATCGCCCGGTGTCTATCTTTGAGATTAAAAACACAATATAAGTCAACAAAGACTGAAACTGTCGCACAAATTTACTCCTGGTGTTGCAGGTCCTGTGGACGGCACAGAAAAGTAAAGTTTTTTACAAGAATGTCATTAAAAAAATCCAGAAGGCACTGTTCAGTCCATCATTCAGAAGGGGAAACAGTATGGCCCAAGTGCAAGACTACCAAGACATGGCTGTCCTCTAAATTCACTGATTTCCCATGTAGGGGAGAGGACAAATCTTAAAGGAGGTACCCTGGACAGATGAGTCCAAGACTGAGCTTCTATGGTGTACATGCACAATGCTAACCAAACTAACCCTGCACATCATCCTATGCTGTGGGGATGTGTTACCTCAAATGGGACAGAGATGACAGAAAAATGGATGGAGCTATGCGAGGCAATCTTGGAAGAAAAGCTGTGAATCTGAAAAAGACAAGATACTGAGCTGGAGGTGCACATTCTAGAGTCTAGACGAACAACCTCAAACACACCAGCAGAGCTACATGGATGGTTTGGATCACAGCATATTAATGTGTTAGAATGGTAAAGTCATAATCCATACTTAAATCTGATTGAGAAGTTGTAGCAGGAGTGGAAAACCTATGTTCATGTATGCTCTTCTTCCAATCTGAGTTTGAGCTATTTAAAACCAGAATTGGGCATAAACAGTCTTTACATGTGCCAAGCTGTCTGTGTGCCCCAAAACACATGTAAGTGCTCGATGGTTGTACAATGTATGGACTAAGGGAGAGTGAATACAAATACATACCACAGCTTTTATGTTTTACTTAACTTATGTTACTTAACCTTTATTTAATCAGGTAAGATGGTTTAGCGCCAATTCTCGGTTGCAACAATGACCTGGTGCCGAGGCAGCGCCAAAGCAAATTAAACAAACAGAACCTTATTACAAAAGAACATTTATAAAACATGGACACAATCTGACGCACAACATATACAATATAAAAAAAATAATGATCAAAATAAATGTAGAGAACATAAGATTAAAAATCTAGCGGTTTCAAGAAATTATTGAAGGCAATTGTTAGAAAATGTGTAACAATTAATCACTTTACACTCTTGTAGGGCTACACGTACAACATGAATATGTGATTATGATACTATTACTAAAAATTAACCTTTGATGAATTCACACGATATTTGTGCGTTCACAAACACACAAGAATACATCGTGTACCGCTCCGGCTTCAACCGTTTGTGTCCGAACCAAAAACAGTTCGGGCCAATCACGCTGCAGCATTGAGGTTTAAGGCGGGACATACCGGTGTGTCAAAAGCAAGAGCTGCTGAGCCCACAGCTGAACAAACATAAACACGGCAGCACAGGAGGACACAGGCGCAGCTGCTGCTATCGCATCTGTTTGGTAAGAATCCATAAATTCTTTTTTGAAAGAAGAACAGCAAGAAATGCCTTGTGACTATCTCACCTTGTTGTGATTTCTCATGACGCCTGCTGCTTATATTTTAGTTTTATATCATGATTGGCTAAAACCAACCTTTGGTAGGCGGGCACTAGGTGTCACCCAATCAGCTCCAAGAGTTGTGCTGAATGTCCCGCCTTTTGCCAAACGGATTCAAATGGAGCCGTCCCAGGTTAACTAAAAATTGCAGTGTCAATATAAGTTATGGGTATCTGACTTTTAGTTTAAGTTATCATTGCAAAGTCTGCACCGCTCTCAGTGAGCTTTAGCATCTCAGGCACTAAATCTCCATCAGCTGAGGGCATTAAGAGTGAGACTTTATCACATTTTAAATGTTGCATCCTTTCAAATATTACATCCAAGTATTCCTTTTTTATTATTTCAGTCCTGCACACACTGATGATTACGATGATGATTCAATACATCATGAAGCTCTACTACTTTGTGTCGGCCTGTCACATAAAATCCAGATAAAATACCCTGAAATTTGCGGTTTCAACGTGACAAAATGTGAAACCATTAAAGGGTATGAATGTTTTAGCCAGGCTCTTCTCCTATGCTCCCTCATTGGGTTTATACTAAGGCACTTTCAGTCAAGCTTAAATAAAATTTCCAATTTATTGTCCTCCACAATGATTGCTACACCCTCCAAACCTCTAAGATCAATATGCTGCTCCTTGAAGTCGACTGATAACCTATTATTTACTATTATGACACGTATTTACAGCTCCTCGCTGCGCGCAGACAAAGAGCAAGGGAGGAGGGGGGGGGGGGGGGACCATGGGGGAAGAACAGAGAGGAGAGATGAAAAGATATAAGCGCAGAGAGGTGACAAGCAGAGAAAAACACAATTAGTCATAGCCTGATGCAAAAGTTAACAGCGGAGTCACAGATTTGGGCATATTTCCTGCAGAGATATAGATGAGAAATCCTAATAAGTGTAAGTTCATGCTCAAATACTACATTAAGCGTGGAGCAAGAATTTGGGCAAAGGAGTAAATGAAAGCCAGAGGGAGAGGCTTGTCCCTCTTTTATTTCCAGAGCTAATCCACCCGTTTAAAGTTCAAGAAAGCCAAAAGCGAACAGGACAAGTGAGGGGGGGAAAAAAAGCAAGCAAAAAAGGGACAAGAGAAGACAGAAGAGGCCGAACAGTGTGGAGGAGACCTGATCTCCACATGAAAAAAAAAAACAAAAAAAACACTGTCTCTCAAAAAGGTCTAATTACCAGTGGTTTGTCAGGCGTAATTGCAGGTGCACATGCTAATTGTAAACGAGCCGAGTTCTCCATGAGGACGGCAACGAAGAAGAAAAGGCGCAAAGGAGGAGGAAGCGAGTGGGAGGAAGGCAGCAGAGAAAAGAGAAGAGGAGAGGAGAGCGAAGAATAAATAGAGACATACACAAAAGAGATGGAGGTGGATGAAGGAACGGCAATAAGGAACCCAGAAGAGGGAGGGAAGGGAGGGAGAGCGAAAAGGCAGGGGGTGTGGGGAATGAACGCGAGAAGGAAAGACGAAAAAAGACATGATTAGTATGAGAGGATTAAAAAAAAAGAGAAAAAGGGTGGGGAGGAGGTTAAGAGGAGGGGGAGTGGGGGGAAAAAGCGAGAATGGCCTAGGCCGATGATGTTGATGAATAAAAGAGGAGCTGATGAATCCACTCAGAGCCCTACGGCGGAGGGAAACTGTTAAAAAAAATCTTTTAAAAATCACGCAAGAAGTGTGACAGCAGACGAAGCAGCAGAGAAAGGCTCATCAGGATATAACGGCAGTGCTTGGTTTCCATAGTAACACTTCAAATATGCCTCCACATAGCGCCCTGATGGACAGGGGGACGCACGCAACTCAAGTTCTGCAGTTAACAACGCGCCTTCTCCCAAATCACAACAACACAACATCCGCGTCGTAACGGCGGGCCGCGCGCGCGTGAGCTGAGCTCGTGCACCCCCGCTGACGGAGACGATCTCTGCCTTTGGGTGTTCTTGGCGTTAAAAAATTCATCACCCCAACGCGGCTTCAGGCAAACAAACAGGAGCCGCACAACGCAAGGAGCAGCCATTCAAAAAGGCCTCTGTAGAACAACGCCGCTGCCATCACCAGCCCTCTCAGTTTAATCACATTTCAATACGCGGCGTCAAGAGTGGATTATTTACTCCCGGAAAGCCGAACCAAGGCTAGCGCGTGAACATATGTGCACTTGAGTGGCCGTCACCGCACTTACACGGCAATTACGGCAACATATGCGCCGCGCAGAGAACATGGGCGAGTGGTAATAAGTGGCTACGCAAAAAAACACTCCCCAAGTGTGCGTGTCTTGTACCCGGTAATTTACAGCAGGCAGGAGGAGCCGGGCCGCTCGGTAATGACACATAAGCGTGAGCGCAAACCTTGGCGGTTCTAATCAGCTGAGAGCTGTTATCCACGCATTCAGGCACCTGAGACGTCCAGATTGCCCCGCCAACTCTAGATGGCCATACAGCCAACGGCGCACATAAACATACTAACGGTTTAACAAGCATGCAGCACCACGTGTTGGTCTTAAACCTGCCAACGATGCTGATGGATTAGTCGTTTCCTTCTTAGTATGTCTGAAACAGCCCAGGTTGGGATTAACACACTCATCTGATTGCCTAAAGTGCACTAAAGTTTGTGTGTGTGTGTGTGTGTCCTGTCTGGCAACATAGCAGTAAGAATTGTTTCCTTAACGCCAAAAAGAGCCCAACAGATTTTACTTTCACGAGTGGAGCCTTACTGCTCTCGCCATGGTACTCCACTTTATTCATATATGCAAGGAGCTTCATTGGATTTTATGCTGGGCCTATTTCATGTTCAATGGACACTGAAATGGGAAGGTAAAAGAGGAAGAAAAAAGGCAAGAAACAGATGAGATGAAATGCTGAAAAGGTGAAAGAGAAAGAGGAAAGGAAAGGGAGAGAGCAATATAACATCCCCTGAGTCTGATTCTACACCTGCAAGGAGAGATATAAAAAGAACAGCAGAACCAACCGCTAAGGTATTACAGGTACAAACAACCAGCGCCTTGACAGTTTGATTTAATACGAAATGTATAAAGTGACAGCTAAACATAATAATAATAATAATAATGATAATAATAATAATAATAATAATAATAGGGGTTTTGTGTATAGAAGTGAATCTGTAAGTACCTGAATTTGTGAGAGTGCGCAAAAGTTTACATACATGTTGAACTTTATCACATTAAGTCACTAATGTTAAAAACCACAAACATAAATGGATTTTTATAGATTTTTACATGACAGATCCACACAAAATAGGCCATAGTTTTGAAGGACAAAGAAAACGATGAATGGCTTTCCAAATTCCTTTTTAAAAATCTGAAAAGTGTGGCTTGCATTTGTATTCAGCACCCCTGAGTCATTACTTTTCAGAGCCATCTTTCTCTGCAGTCACAGCCGCTCTCCCAGCTTTGCACACCCAACACTACATTTTGTCTTTGCCAGGTTGTGTGGGGAGGTTCAGTTAAGAATAATTTTCAAGTCTCTGCATGAATTCTCCAATTGGATTTGGATTAGTTCTAATAAAAGAATATGCTTTGTTCCAAAGTGCTCCGTCATAACTCTGGCTGTATGTTTAGGGTAAGTGTCCGGCTGAAAGGTGAACTTCTACCCAGTCTCAAGTCTTCTGCAGCTTCTAAGAGGGTTTCTTGTAATGCAGGAGAATTGTGAAACATTCACCTTTATCAACTCTGGTCCCTGTCTCTGTTTAGGACAAAACTCCCCACAGCGTAATTTTTATTTCAATATCGCTCATCATTTTCCTTTAAGTTCACAATTGTGCACTACTTCTACTGTTGGGACTGTCCATTCAAATCCCAATAAGACATATTGAAGTCAGTGTTTGTAATGTGACAAAATGTATAAAGGTAGAGCGCCTCTCTTCCACACTTCCTTCTCTTTGCTCCGTGTCGGCTAACTGTGAATAAAGACCTCTGGTGCCATTAAATCTTAAATGAATACTTTTACAAAGGACTGCATTTGTCATTTCATTGTTAATTTTAAGTGGTATTTATTAAAGTCAATCATTTACTATATTTATTTACAAATCACCTGACTTCTCAAGGCAATCGTTGTACAGGATGGGGTTTTGGGGAAACAAATTAAATAGAACTAAATGCACTTCTAGGATGTTATGTGAAGAAAGAAAACTTCAAAAACATGTTATTCTTTTGCCACTTCACTGTTAAGCACTACTTATTGTTGGTCATTCAGATACAATCCTAATAAAATACATGGAAGTGGGGACATGGGGGGGGGGGGGGGGGGGGGGTTCAATGTCTCCTCCCACATCCTTGTTTTAAAATACTAAGAGGACCGTGCCTTGACTCCCATTGACTACCATTTCTTTTCCATCCTTCCTATGCCCTAGCCCTGGCCCCAACTCAAACCTAATTGACATCTTAGTCCTAAACCTAACCCCTAGCCCAAAAAAAAGTGGGGGCCAAAAAAGGTCCTCTTTCTACGTCAAAGTCCTCACTTTACTAGTGAAATGCGAAAAACATAATATTCTCACCCAGCTGCAAGTACAAGCACACACACACATGCATGCATGCATACCAGGCATCATTATCAGGCTCTGCAGCATCCCTCAGGACCCGATGTGGTGGGTTGCACTGTATACTGTTTGAAAGGCATTACATTTAACATAATCCGACAGCCATGTCTGTTAAGAAGCCCGTTTCCATTCGGTGGGTGGTCAGTCACAGGTAAGAACGGCACTCGTGTCATCTCCGCTGAAGCGCGCTCTGAACAAGACATCGCTTATCAAATAATACAACACATTCTGTTTTAATGAACTGAATAGCTTCAGTGAATGCATCGCATGACCTGACCAACACTGTCCCCTGAAGAGGTGCAGCACAAGCTGACTGATGTCTTACATTCCAGGTTAGTATCCCAACTCCAAAATATCATCTATAATTCATTATTGTACTGGACTTTATTCATTTGAGGGGTTCGTAGAATCAGCAGCTCAGTAACTGCCTCGCGTGTTTCATCTTTTATTTTAGCTGGCAGACAACAGGCTTGGTTCACATTAACGTGTCAGCTTGGATCTGCAGAAGGCAGCGCTTGTAACCAAAGCGACACCTTCCAATCCGATCCAGTAGCAGCAGCGGTTCTAAGTCAGGTACGTTGTTGTCGTAGTGTTTCGGTACATTTTGTAAGAATCACGCTTTATGGATCAAAACCAACATACTTTGTACTGCAAAGCCCCAAAACATCTGTTCTGTATTAGTTAAGAGCCCAAGAGTGTCCAGCGGTACAGCCTGCAATTTAAATTGACATTAATTTGAGGTCTGAGGCCAACCATGTCACACCAGTTCATATGACACCGATCGCCGTCTGATCAAATCCACACACACAGTGATAATTACAGGTGTTTTAAGGATGGTTTTAGCAATCTGAACACGATCCATGCCGAGACACACCAATCTGTCGTTGCTCGCCTCAAGCAACGGAGTTATGCACAAAATGTATCTCTGTTAAAAAGAGAGACTCTATTGCACAAGATCTTTGAGTATCTGAGTAGTTATGCATGAATAAACTGCTATTTGGGGTAAAATCATATATTTTTAACCATACAAGCTTGTATAATGCAATTGTTGGTATTCTCTTCCCAGAAATAAAAGACAATCTCAATTATTGATTACATTTGATCAGTCGATTACAGGATGCAGAGTGGGTGAGATTTCTCCGTGCTGTCACACCATTAAAAATCCACAAAAAACATATTCATATTCAAATTCAACAATATAAGCCAAGTACTCGTCCTGATAGTGTTTACTTAGTCCTTTTTGGGCCTGCAAAGAACTTTGCACCGGGTACAATCAGCAGATATAAACATTGTCGTGCGATCTGCTGACAGTATTGCGTAACTGTCAGAAAGCAAGATGGGAACAATTGACGCAGCTACAGTAAGAGCCAACAGATCGTCCTGCAATGTCTCGCTGCTTATTCCTACAAAAAAAGTTCCGACATGCTTGATCGCGCAGTTGCTCAATTATTATCAAATTACGTTTTTAAACTCATAAAATATTGCGGGAAAAAAAGCATTTTTCTTAACAAGACAAAAATAAATTCAGGTAGAGTTCCTTTAATTTGATTCCTTGAATTTTAAAGTCTCTAATACTCAGACCTTCCTTTTTTTCTTTTGAAGATTCACCTCAGTGGTTTAAACTCTGACTTCTGCTTAGATTTCAGCTTCTTTGGGAGGTTTCCCTAATAAGCTCAATATTTTTTTCAGATTTTTACTATAAAGTTTTCAATTCTGCAAAGATGTCTCCATCACTTTCTTTCAATCTTTGTAGCCAATTGATGCGTGTCACAAAGGATCTATGTATTTAAGGCTATTTATTTAGTTATCTGCTTCGATGATTAGGACAGCAAATAGACAATCCAATTACTCAAGTTGATAAACATAGGGTAGCAGCGTGTCAGGTTTATCTGCAGCCTATCTGCAGGGACACCAATATATAACAGCACACGGGACCAAGGCTGTAGCCTGCCTACACTCACTGGAATATTAATGTGGAACATGGGTTAAGCATAGAGAGAAAGTGGGATAAGCACTTTGTGTCTGTGGTTTCCAGCTAATAAGTCCTCCAGCTACAATCCAGTTCAGATTTGTCACAGTTTAAAAGGAGCTCTTGTCACACGGCAGAGGCAGCAACACTGAGTCCAGGGCTGGTCAGTTTTTGTAACTCATGATCGGCTTTGCTGCAGCACTGCCACATTTTATATAAATGTAATAAGCATTTTATATAAATGTAATAAGCATAGAAATCGAGAGAAATCGGCTCACCGCCATCTTCATTGGCCCCGCCTGATGGCTGCTGGGTAGGGAAAGTCTAGTGATTTTAATTTAAGTAAAAGCACTATACTAAGCCCTGGCATGTCTCACAACACTCTTTAGTGTGAACGTTGTAACTGTCAGAAGACTCGGTTTCAGTCATTTTTCAGAAGGCAGAGGAAACGGATAAATTTAGGAAGATACTTAAATGTTCTATGACACGTCGTCGAGACATGATTAGTTTATTCAGAAAGGAGAGAACATGTACTAATGATTACCCAGGCCAGCTCATGGCTTGTACAAATGCTAAAGACGAAAGCCAAAGCCTTAAAAAACCCGACATCAGAGCTAAGTCACAAAACTCTGATTGGTACATCTCCAATAACAAATCCTGTCAGCCTACTGCTAAAGAATCTACGTATTAGTTGCAAAGTACTGCCATGGTAGAAAGATATGTTAATCATCTAAATGTTGGTGCTATGGTAGGATGTTTTTGTCTCTCGGTCCACTTTCGCTCTCAAATGTCAAACTCAGTCAAAGCTATATAATCTGCGCCCTAAATAACTGCAATGTTTCTGAATGAAAGCTGTTAATATTAAACTGTTAATCAGTGCTGCGAGTCACCGTTGTGCTCAGACAGGTAATCAGACATCCTGCAGCGATAATATCTCCCCTGCAGGAGTGGTGGATGCCAGCATAAGTTTTATTTACACTTTGTCTAATTATTCAAGTCATGCTCACAAAGTCAAATATCAGTTTTAGGAGAATTTGAGCTGCTAAATACACTGCCTCTCTCTTAGTCACGATTATATGACATTATGCAAACTGTGAGCTTTTGCACACTTTGGCAGCTACCAACTGATTTTAATTAAAAATACCTTTTTCACTGCCGACGACTCCTTTGACTTGAACACAGTATTAGTCCATTGTTCAACTCTTTCTCACCTCCATACCCGAGTGTTGGCAACCCCTGCTCTTCATATGTTTCTCAGAAAGTCAAACACTCATAAAACATGCAAATGTACCGAATCATTTCTCCAGTATTACAGTATGCCAAGTTCCAAAAGGCACAATAATGTCCCCTCACAATCTGCATTTTTGTTGCTTTTTTGTTTATTTGGGGGAAGCTTTTTTTTCCCAGCAAAAAATCAGGATGCTTTTTGTGCTCTAATTAATATTTAAGGACATAGGATGCATATTTTAGACTGCATACTATTTTTAACCATAATAAGAAACATGTTTCTAACTGCAGAAGCCTGAGCACACTTGCTGATTTAGGATCAGTGGCAGGTGGAAATACAGAAGACCTGAACGGTAGCCAAAAAGAGCTAACCATAGATGGGAAATCAACCTGTCATCATAAGGATACGCATAATGTTATGTAGGGTTTCCTCCAATACAGCCTTTTTATGGATTAAACAGCTCGTTTGCTGTCTCTCAGAATAGGTCACAGTAAGAAAAGAAAAATCGCCACTTTACTGGAGTGTCTCGTGGATATTTCATTAAGTGCAGTTTAGTGTGGTCAAGACCCCCTCTCTACTATTTGCGCATATAATGATGTCAAAGAGAGACTTCCTTAAGATAATGCTATATTGTCTCTTCGTGGCTGGCAGGCCAAGAAACTGACTGAGCGTGCTCAAGCATACAGATGGCTGAAGCACTGCAATGCATACATATATGCACAAGTAAAAGCTCCACAGCCAAAAGTCCAGCACAGAAGAAAAGCCTCGGATAAAGAAAAAGCCAACTGTCCCCCCAGGGTCTTCATTACTTCACAGAAGTCCTATATTCCAGTAAAGTTTAATCTCATTTCCTGAACTTAATTCAGCAACAATATAACATGTTCCTCTCTACAGATATTCTGGAGCCGACTGAGCTTTAACGGTACTGAAGTACCATCGGCCCTACATGTAATGTTTGATCCCACCTAACCAAAGTATGTTTGACAGCAAAACAGAAGCTGATGCCAGAGAACATGCAGAGTCTGAAGTGGAAACAAAAATGTCAAAGAAACGTCATCGGGTCATGCCAGGACGAGATCTGGTGAGCGTGTAACTACACTCAAACTGTGGTGCTAGTACCACTACGGCAGCCTGAAGAGGTACCATGTATGAGTTAACCTTCAAGCTTAGCTGATTTGTTATGGCAAACTAATGATCAGAGGTAGCGGAAAAGATGGGCCAAACAAACACCTTACAGTAGGAAAAAATAATAATAAAACCATAACAAAGGTTATGGTTTTATGATTAACAGGTTTTGCTACCAACATCACTGTCTTCACAGTGGATGCTGTTATGAAGTAAAGATTTAAAGTTATCCAGATTTAATTTAGTGAGGTGTTCAAAACAGTGCAACAGAAGCTATTTTAGAAGAACCTATATTTTCTACAGGTTTATTCAGGCTGTGAATTAGCAAGGGAGAGCAAGTCTTCAGTAGGAACCAGAAAGACTGAACAAATGACCGTAAAGTTGTTCTGTTTTAGTAACATTACTAACGATCAGAGACTGGTGTTCAAAGTTAGTAATGTTAACTGTTCTAATTGCTAATATAAGATTTTGAACCTAGTATAAAATGTGACTCCTGTAATCCTTTCCTGCTTTCTTTAAAACCGACAGTAAAAACCCAGTTTTACAGTGCAGTCACGCAGCAGAATCACATCACCACGGCTCCTAATAAATTTACCAAATGGCCATTTAGGACACCTGGGCTAGAACCCAATATTTTATTTTAAACATTGTTGTTTTATGTCTTTCCATTTTATAGTTATTGAGGGAAAATCTTGGTATTGGAAGACCAAAACTATAAATTAGGAAATTAGAAAGAAAGCAAGTGTGGTTAGTAAAAGATAAAAATAGATGTATGTAAGATTTAGCTTTTTAAGATTTCAATTCGTCTCAATCTTTGCTGGAAGGCTTCACATCAGTGACCATTTTATCCTGTATATTTGTGGTCGCCTGCCAGGCAAGATCACTTCAAGGACCACAAATGACCCAAGGTCCAAACTTTGACTACACCTTAAGTGAAACATGGGCCAGTCACCTTTATGATCCCAAGAGCCATTTTTGTCTTTGCAAAAAAAAAAATCTATCTACCGTACTATGTGACAAGAAAGTTTTCCCCATTTCTTTAGAGTAAATAGAGGAAAAATAGGTAGCTATGTTCAAATATATATATATATATATATATATATATATATATATATATATATATATATATATATATATATATAGATAGATAGATAGATAGATAGATAGATAGATAGATAGATAGATAGATAGATAGATAGATAGATAGATAGATAGATAGATAGATAGATAGATATATTCCGAATGTAATAAAGATAGGGGGGGAAAAAGGGGCTGAAAAATCACCTGTACCCTTAATGTCTATTGTCAAACATAAGATGCACATATTGCATAAAAGCAGATAGAAATAGCTGCTATTACTAGCCGTTCTTACTGGATACATATTAAAAATAATTGCTTTCTTAGATACCAGTTGTGGTCAGCGGTATTAACATCGTGGAGAAGCGCCAGAGCTGCATTCCTGGAAAACAGCCTGCAGATTTTAGCTTCCACCTTTTGACAAAAAAGTAGTGGAGAATAAGTGGATTATCCTACAGTGAGCAACTGTGCCTGTTATGAGTCAAAGAAATGACACTCATTAAGTGTGGAAGACTCAAAGACACTTTATGAAGGCTTTGAGTGATTTCCTGGCTCTAGATCTTTATATATTAGATTTCAGGTATCTGCTTGAATGATCCAGCCCTTTAAAGGGGGACAGCGTCAGACAACAGTCAGAAATAAATCATGTTTTATGCCTGAATGGGGAATGGCTAAAAAAGGTACAAACATAATCGAATGTAAGTCATGAAAAAGATACGGTACTTCTTAAGTGATGCAGGAGAGGATCGCTATAGTGAGTGGGAAGCAGCAGGAGTAACAATCCCCTACGGTGTGTGCCTCTAAAGTAGTCCCACACAGGGTACCGTTGGTTCCAATCCAGGTTTTTTTCTGCTTTTTTCCTTTTATTTTAGCTTAAATGGTACTGTGCTGTTAGTCCCTTTAATATAGTGTATTACCTTGAGCACAGTCTATAAAGAACCCGTCCCAGCATGTTTTCAGTCACTGCTGAACACGTACTTTCCTCCTGGGTTTCTTTCAAACCTCTTTCAGAAAATCTGAAACATGAAAGTGAAGTTTTCTATCAGCACAGTCCAGGTAATTTTGCTCTTTACTACTTCTCCAGCAACACAAGAAATTCCTCACCTTCTACAGCTCTCCAGAGGTTTCTGTAAGAAGTTTATTACGCCTCAGATTCACACGCGCACAGAGAACTACTGATCGGTTCAGTTTTATCATTTTCAAGATTTATACCCAAGGCTATTGGTTGGTAGCCTCGTGAGACCATCCTGATCTCGCGAGCTTTCAATGTTTCACTCGCAGATCAGTCTGGATACTCTCCGTTGAAGAAAATTTGGAGCCGTTCACCAAACGAACGTCCAATCAGCGTTGGCTTTGAGGCGGCTTGAGGTGTGACGCAACGGGAAGCGCGTCAGTTCAGTCTTAACAGCATGGCGGCTTCAGCCGATGAAACTAGCGTTAGCGTGGCTATCGAGCAAGTTTTATCGGAATTACAGAGTATTTCTTTGCTGAGCTAACGAGCCTTTACCTGCAGCAGCAAGAGTAGCTTGGCTTGTGGTTGTGTTTTCGTCGTCGCTCTGTTACGAGCGACGACGAATCTGATTGGTTTATTTGGCCCGTCTATCACCAACATAGGCCAATCAGCTAACCAGTATTTTCGCCCCTTCCCAAAATTACTTCAACGGAAGGTTTCCAGATGGATATGCGGAGCAAATCTATCTGGCGGAGTCAGGTTAATTGGTTGGCCCAAAGCCTTCTGATTCTTTCTGCAGCGATTCCTGGAAGGCTGAAACATTGCTAAAACTGTCATGAAAACAATACAACTTCCCATAAACAACGTGATTAGCTCTAAATGTGAACTCAATGTAAAAAAAAAAAAGACCTCAGAAGCATTTTTGTGACGGCTCTGGTACAATCACCAGTGCGTAAACTTGTGTTTTAATTAATGAAAGAATTTTTAGAAGCTTGAAAGAAAGCATGGACCGAGGGAGGCTGCATGGGTATATGTAAGAAAATACGGCTTAAAGCGAAAGAAGCACTTTGAGTTGGACCAAGTCTTTTCACAAATGAAGATTTTCAACCTAAAATCCACTGCCAAAAAATAGCGTGTGTCATCATTCAGGTCACATCATCTCTCAGCGTGGACCGTGAACATGGAAACAGCGGTTTGTGTGCAGTGGGTAGAGCAGGTGCCCCATGTACAGAGGTCAGTCCTCAGGTATCCAGGGTTTGATTCCTGGCCTGTACCGTTAACTGCATGTCTTCTTCTTTCTCTGCCTCCTTTCCTGTCTGCAGAACTGTCAAATAAAGGTTACTAGTGCCACAGAAAAACTTTACAATACAGTAAAACAGTACTGTTGTTTCAAGAACTGTCTCAGTCTTTGAGTCCCTGCCTGTTGGCAGCGGTAAGAGGGCCCGGTGGTGCCGATGTAAGAAAGCCTTGCCTGACTGACTGACTGTCAGTCTGCCCCCGGGCAGATGTGGCTGCTAACACAGCTCACCACCGTCAGGGTGTGAATGACTGACTGTAGTGTAAAGCGCTTTGGTGTCGTCGGACTTGATAAAGTGCTATACAAGTACAGGCCGTTTACCATTTCTACACCACAGAGTTGAAGCATTTTGTATAGTTTGGAGATGTGAGAGTGAAGATTTACCCAACCCAGTAAAACGAGCACAACAATAATCTGAAAGTGATGATGCAAATGCATGGATACATTTTTTTAATTCAGCTGAGGAGGAGACCAGAGGTCGCAGTTTTCTTTAAATGAAAGAAACCGGAGTGACAGTGATTTCACATGTGAGCCAAGGCCCAGAGAAGAATTGATAATTACACCAAGTTATTGGATGCTGGACTTTGGAGTTGGACGAAATTAAACAAGAGTCTGACTGATTTTAGAATGAAGCGCAGGAGGCTCTATAAATCTTATTCTGTATTTTTTTTGTTTTTTGTTCACACTTAAAACATGCTCATATTGTGGAGTCAATTTTTTATTATTTTAAAATGCCTTAAAATGACAGCTGAATAAAAATTTGGATCATTATTTAAAAACTGGAAGAAATTTGATTGATTAGTACTATTGAATAGACTTGCATGCATCAATTTCTGCAACCTTAAAATCCAGGTGTGTACATGAGTATTGGATTTTTTACATGAATCTCAAGGGCAGGATAAGTAGGCAAATCTATTTTTTGTATATTTGTGCAACATGATCCTCCGCCCCCTCCAGTAATTACTTACTTGGTTGACTCATTTTCCTCACATATGGAATGCAAGAGCTGACGAACAGAAACTGGGGTCCATGTTTTTCCCCTTGCTCTCTCTCTTTCTCCACCTTCAAATTTACCCCACCAAGAAGTTTGCTCATCACTGCCTCCCCTGATGGGCCCGCTCCTCTTGCTTTGTTAAAAATCCCTGACAACTGCACATCTTGGTGTTGTTCCAGCATGTTGGGTGATTTCCTCCTCATCATTTCTGCAGCTGTTTCCTCTGCAAGCCGACTCCCAGTCTCAAGTCATGGCTAATTAATTGACAAGTTGGCCCCTCAGAGGGATCAGATGGAGACATATTCGCTGACACCTAGAATGGGTGTAGCGAGCGAGTGCCTCGGAGATGTCAAACAGAAACCACCTGCAGTTTGCATTGCTAAAGATCTGTGAAGGGAGTGCATGGCATCATGATACAGAGAGCAATGGAGAAAATGTTATTGAGCTGAATACCGTATTTTTCTGACTACAATGCGCACTTAAAATCCTTAAATCTTCTCAAAAATGGTGCACCTTATAATCAGGTGTGCCTTATATATGATTAAAGTTGTGCTTACTGACCAATTTTATGTGGCACAATGTGCTCAAAAATCAGTTAAAATGTGTAAGTATGACTTTGGTTAGCAACGCAGCCGCTTCACTCAATGGATATTCGGAGCATTACGATACACTGTGTCACTACCCGATCGGACCCCTGAGCTGTCTACAAAACTGCCTGACTGTAATGTCGAAACTAGAAGTGCATTCATGTAAAGGCCCCCACATACTCGGGCGTACTTCACTCCGCAGAGGTCTGTGTGTACTCGAGGCAGACTCTGCGCATACAGGTACGTGCAGAACTCAATTTTTACGAGCACGTATGCGGTGCCACACCATAAACTTGGTCCCACAGGTAGAAAGTGTGGGAATTGTAGGAATTTGCCACAAGAAATGTTGGCAACAGTACGCTCGACTATGAAGGGTAAAACGTCCGCAGAGAGTCCACGCAGCTCACAGTGTGCGCACAGTACTCCCAAGTGGGAGCATTTAGGCAGCCTGCGCCCGGAATACACACTAGCAATAATTTTAAACATTTATTTTGGCCTTATGTTAAAAACAGGGCAGTGTTGTCCAACTACTCTGTCGTCCCGACGGATAGTTCTCCCTCTCAGGAGAGAGCTGTGTACGCAAAGTGGTGCAGTGATATTACACACTTGGGAAGAATATTTAGTGCGCCTTATAATCCGGTGCACCTTATGTGTGGACAAAGACACACCTGGACGTGGTAATTTACTGTGCGCCTTATAATCCAGTGCGCCTTATGGTCCAAAGAATATGGTAAATTATTTTTGTAGGAATTCTAAATAAAATCCTAGTATTTTCCTGGTCTGGATGGTGTATCAACCCTCCAGATCACTAAGGTCTTCTGGCTCCAGTCTGCTCTCCATACTTAGAACCAGAACTAAACAAGGAGAAGCAGCATTTAGTTCCTATGCTCCACTTATCTGGAACAAACTTCCAGAAAACTGTAAAAGTGCTGAAAGCCTGAGTTCCTTTAAATCAAGATTAAAAACACATGTGTTTAGGATTGCCTTTGATTGTTCTAGTTAAACTTTTTTACTGAACAATATTAGTTCAAATTTGTAGTCCAACTGTTTTTAATGTTTGCTTTTAGTTTCTGTTTTTCCATGTTCTATTTTGTTTCTACATTTTATTCCTACTTGCTTTTATTCTGTTTTTTCCCCTGTATTTTAATCATGTAAAGCACTTTGCATTGTCTCTTTACTGAAATGTGCTATACAAATAAATTTGCCTTGCCTTGCCTTTTATTGGCTGCACGTGTAACTTCCCATAAATAAGTAAGCTACATGGCAGACATTGACTGAAATTGTTCTAAATAAACTGGATCTGCTGAGCTACATCAAAGTAACCTGTTAAACTCATCCTTTCATCCCCTTCTTCCTTCATTTTTTTCCTCTGTTTCTGCAACTGATCAACACACCATCCACTCAGAGTAAAGTCAACGACGCCTCTGTTCCTTGTGCTCCTTTTCAAAGACAGTATTATCAAATGTAACTTTTTCAGCTATCAAACCCTCCATCAGTCCCTCTCATCTCCACACCTTGCCCCTTTTCACAGCTCCCAGTTCTTGCCTTTATTCTTATCAGTCTCTTCCATCTGTGGCAAAATTATACATAAGACACCCCTCTCAGTCGCTCTCCTGGCTGTCAGCGGTAGAGCTACAAACGGCCTCCCTTTGGCATAAAATAAAAAGTGTCAGTTTCAGATAAAAACCGAGCATGTGTTATTCTGCTCGTAGTATTACGGACTACGTGCGGGATAAAAGGTCCATCTGTGGCTGAATTTCTGATTCGGGAGCCTCAATGAAAAATAAAATTACCAATGCAGCGATATCAGCCGCCTGCATTGAAACCGATGCAAGCGGAGCCTGAGCAGACATAGAAGCCTTGAACTGGTTCAGCGACAGAAGGAGAAGCCCGGCGTTGTAGGTTGAGGTGGCATCACAGCCCTTTTCTCTATTCTTAGCTGCTCCTCCTGCTCTCACAGTCACACATCAGAAGGTACCGTGTGTGTGGGGTGGGGAGGGGGGGGGGGTGGATATGTTTATTCACTTAGCAACGTATCAAATATCCTCTCTCCGCAATCCTGTTTTTCCCACTGTGGATGTGGTAATATAAAAATTGGCCATTGTATTTCTTTAACACTGGTTTTCTTTAAGGGGGCTAAAACACAACCAGAGAAAAGCATCCGTCCGTATTGTGTATTCCGAATGTAATGCTAAAAGCTTATGAGACATAAACCAAAGAGTACAAATAAGAAATCCAAGTAAGATAGAGAGAATGATCTTAATCCAACGCAGACGAGCACAAAAACCACAAAGTAGCTTACATTTTACATAAATAGCACGAGTAGAGGAGTCAAACTATCAAACTTTGGGGGGGGTGGATATGTTTATTCACTTAGCAACGTATCAAATATCCTCTCTCCGCAATCCTGTTTTTCCCACTGTGGATGTGGTAATATAAAAATTGGCCATTGTATTTCTTTAACACTGGTTTTCTTTAAGGGGGCTAAAACACAACCAGAGAAAAGCATCCGTCCGTATTGTGTATTCCGAATGTAATGCTAAAAGCTTATGAGACATAAACCAAAGAGTACAAATAAGAAATCCAAGTAAGATAGAGAGAATGATCTTAATCCAACGCAGACGAGCACAAAAACCACAAAGTAGCTTACATTTTACATAAATAGCACGAGTAGAGGAGTCAAACTATCAAACTTTGTGAAAAGTTACAGAAGGATTGTTTGTTCCAACTTACATAACTATTACGGAAATTGTAATATCCCTCTTCACTTCAAGCAAGTTCACTACTGCTTTATGTGCTAGAAAACATGATAACGGTGGTTTCCCACTTCTATCTCCCTCCATCCTGACTTTGTGTCCAATAAGCTTCGTGTGAAAGCTCAAGAAGCTCTGTGACTGAGAGAAGCTCTGTATACAGTGTCAGAAGAAAAGGAAGTGACAACTGGTTTAGGACAACCGTTAGCTACGCATGTGCATTTCCACAGGTGGAATGGGTACTTCAGCATGATTGATACGAATCCCAGTAGCATCCTTTAAAATATCCAGAGTTGCATACCTGGGCCACAGTTTCAGCTATATTAATCAAAAAGTAGGTCAGGCTGCTGTCAGTTGGAGCTGCTCCAAGCACTAGTCATGCCTTGACAAATGTATCAGCAGACAGAGCATGAGTTTTTCCTACAATCAATTCATTGCTGCAACTGCTGCGTAAATTTTATAATGTACATATGTATGTGGTATATTGTGTCTTTAAGTTGCGACATTCATATACCAAAGTTTTCCGGTAAGTCCAAATAGATTTATCAGTAGCTGTGTTCCTATTGTAAATGTGCACAAAACTTTGTTGATATTCTGCTAATGCAAAATTTCGCAATCACTGTGTTTCCATTAAACATCAAATGCATTTAAAATCAAACGTGAATAAGCTCGTTCACATGTTAACTCATTGAAAAAACAGCGCCAATGGATGTAAACACTTAAATGAGACATTCAAATCTCAGCCATGGTACTGGTGCTCATCATCAGACATCAATCAGAGGAGACGTCGGAGTCTTATGGTGCGTTCACACTGAACGCGATTCCTGCCAAATTGAATTCACCACATCTCTACGTCATAAAATAGGAGGAGCTTTAATTGTCTGTTCAACTCAAAAGGGCGGAGTGGGATTTTGCTAAGCCCTCTATGTTGGTGGCTCCAAGTCGTCAATCAACTGTCCTCGGTTTATTCAAAATGTTGCTGCCCGCTTTATAAACAACATTCCCCGACGACAGCACATCACCCCTGTTCTTTCTTCTAACTACTGGCTTCCAGTTTCTTTTAGGATTGATTTTAAAATTTAGCAATTTGGTTGCAACTTGAATGGTGCAGAGCTGTTTCTATCTAACTCTGCCCCTCCAGCAGCCCTACACCAATTAACAGAGAGAAAAAAGAACAATAGGTTAAACTTTAAAAAAAAAAGTGAACAAATGAACAGTCTCATGACAACCCAACCCTAACAACACTACAGTGCGTTTCAGGAGCGCCCTTTTGTCACTGCACTATGTTATAGTACTGTAACATTATTTTGAAGAGAATCATACCAGCTACTAATTGAAATGGAAACAGCTTTATAGGTTTCTGTTATTGTCTGTGTGACCAGAACTAAGTAAAACTACCATGTTTGGGCTGAAATGACATGCATTTTCCTTTACTTTGGGTTTATTTTGAACAAGAACATATAGGTCTACAAAAACTGTTACATATTTTCTTATGCTTCTTTTCAGTTTTAGATAAAAGATTAAAGCATCTTCAACACCTGACGTCTTTCTTTGAATTACACATTTACACAGTTATGATTCAATGCAGTAAAATAAAACCATTTTAAAAGGCAGTACTTTTGCAATACTTTTTTTTTTTACCTAATGATTTAATTTATGAATGTTCGGCCACTGAGTTGTTTGCCGTCAGTAACTGTGGCCCCCTAAGCAAATAGCCCCCAGCTATGGGCGAATAGCCCTGAGCTATGCATTCAACACTTCCTGACTTTTTCACCAGTATTAACATCCAGTTGTTGATCATGTCTAATGTGATATGAAAAAATATTTTCTTATAAAATACACCAATTTTGATACTTTGAAAAACCACATCATCCTAGCACTTTTTTTTTCTTTCAAAATTGACATGTTTCCATTAAGCAAATAATTATATATTTGTGCAACTTCATGGTCAACGTAAACAAAGTTACTGCCAACATTGCTGGAGGTCAAATTGTGTCTGCTACAATTTGAGAAATGTAAAGTATCTGTTTTATTTACATTTCATTAAAAATACATCAATAATTATGAACTTTCTAACTTTAGGTTAGGTTTAATGCTCTTAATTAAGTTTGACTTTGAAAGCAGTAAATAAAATCTGGGACAAATGGCAGCAAAGAGATAAAGGCCAAAAAATGACGACAAAGAGGTGTAAAATAGTTAATATGAGACACACAGGAGAAACAATGCCAAAATTTGGCCAAGTCACATGAAATGACGCTGCACATCTGCAAATAACACAAAAAAAGAAGAAACTTAAATGTGTCTGCATCATTTGCTGTTCACTGTGTAGTGTTTTCTTTCTGCCTCTGCATCTTGGTCGTCTGTAGGACAAATAGCAGGCCCAGGGGACCACTGTTTCATAATACAAACCTCTGAGGAAACAATCATTTGACAAAATTAACACTTCCTTAACACAACACTCGCTCATTAGTCCGGTGAGGATTCTTCAAAAGAACACAGCCAGGTGTACTCAGCATATTTTTGCTTTAGGGTAATGCTGGAATATAAAGGCTACCCATAACAAAAGGAAACAAACGTGATCAGGCTCTCTGAATTGGCTACATCCAAGTTCACTGAACCTTAACTGGCTTTCTTGGAGCGATGTTTAACCCTCAACTTTACAGAATATGAGCCCTCTGATGCGCAAACATGCAAATTCAGAAGAAACAGACCAGAAACAAAAACAGTTACAGCTGCTGTATAGATTCTCACAATTATATAACCACTTTTACTGTCAGGACCTAAAATATGTCACATTACTGTCCCAGTATTAGCCCACTATTCTCCACAGAATTGCCATTTGGAAATGCTTGACCCTCACAGCGTCCTACCCTTGTGCTTAAGGATAGTATGATGTGTTTGCGCAGATACTAACTGTAATGGTATGTTATGTCAAATTCTTTTATTTTTTACTATTTATTTGTTAGCAGTGTTTTTAGCATTGCATAACCTTAACAAATATGAATTAGGGGTGTAAATCACCAGCTTTAGCTTTA
Source organism: Fundulus heteroclitus (assembly GCF_011125445.2). Classification (NCBI taxonomy): domain Eukaryota; kingdom Metazoa; phylum Chordata; class Actinopteri; order Cyprinodontiformes; family Fundulidae; genus Fundulus; species Fundulus heteroclitus. The sequence goes on from NC_046365.1 coordinate 9,850,606, forward strand.
GCTTATATCAATTTGTTTAGATGACAATACGATATATGTCAATGTCACAAAGTCTTTTACAATTTCTGCTCAATGTGATCAATATGATGCGACATCATCTGCCAATCTAACACTATTATTTACATTGGGGGAAAAAAACAAATATGATTTCACCATTTTATTTCCAAACTTTTACATGTATCAGGCATTTAAATCAAAAACAGCATTCACCTATAGATCACCTGTTTGTCTCATGCTTCAACTTCAAAATAAAGGTGTATCTTTAAAATTAAGATATGGGTCGATGGAGCACTGCACTGTTAAAGAAGCGCTAACTCGCGCCGGTGATATCAGCTGATAAGTAAAGCACTTCTCATTGGTAATGCTTGGTTCTTACCTCCACAGGAAATTTCCATGAGTCTGAAGGCTGAGGTAAGTTTTTTCCTCCAGTCTTCTACCATTATTGTGACCAAATTTCTGATAAAATATTAATGGTAGTGTCATTTGTCATGTTTTGTTCATTTATTTTATTAACTATTTCTTGGCACTTGGTAAGGATCAGATTTGCTGTTTTTATGCAATGAAATGTAAAACCCTGGACAGGCAAGAGTGTATTTTTATATTCTACCATGAACACACAACAAATTAGCTGTAGAACATTATCTCCTTTGACATGGCCTGAAAAGAACGAGAGATTACTCATTTCACTATATCGCTCATTACTTCAATGTCTCTATAGAGCACTGTTTATGGTTTTTGCACCACTGAACAATGAATATACATTTTCCTCTTTGTTTTGAAGAGTTTATGCCCTGCTACTCTACTGAAATACATATCTGTTTGAAATATATTATGGATTTCTCTCACTAACAATAACATAAGGCAGGGTTTTCTCTAGGATTTTTTTTTTAAACTGTGGTGGTGATTAGTTTTTTGTTTTGGTTTTGGTTTTTGTTTGTTTGCATATTTGTTCATACATTTGTGACCCAGACTACAGGAGAGCCTTTGAAATCAAAAATTGTGATTCAATATGTTTGGAAATAAAATTACCTTTTTAAAATGATTTATTAATTTTAAGACATTGCCTGAATCCACACTACATAAAACAAACTGTACCAAAAAGAGAGTTATCAGAGGCGCACAAAGTGAATGAGGTAAATAAGGGAATGAAGCTGTGTGTGAATCAAATTCAGGAAAGGATTTTAGTGCAACAGTTTCAGAGACAAAAAACAAAAGACTACTTTAAAAATTATATTTACGTGATGAGGCAGCAGCAGCTGTTGTGTGCCTGTGAGACAGCGCTGAGGGAAGTTAGGACTCTCATGGCAGTAGCCGCTATCACTGCTGCCTCAGTGACTCCAGAACGACTTGTGCTTTCGGTGAAGTCGCCAATAAAACGAAAAGGTCGCTAGACTTGTTGCTAGTCGCTTTTTGAAAGAAAGTCGCTAGAGGGATCTGAGACGTTGCTAAATATAGCAACAGAGAAGCTAAACTGGCAGAACTGGACTCGTCTCTAGTTTTCCTTTCCCTCTGGATGCAGCTCACATAGACATTATATAGGTTGACGCCCCATGGACTGATGCTGCATGGAGTGATCTACTTTCAATAGTTATCGCCAGCTATTGCAAATACGGTCAAAGTTGTTCCCTCTGCATTTACTCCCGTTGGTTACTATGCCAGCCTTAAGTAGGAGCGACCCATCCAAGATGGCGGCGCCACGGGATGCAGTCCAGCATGTAATGAGGCGTCTACATATATAATGTCTATGGCAGCTCAGTAGTCACTAGCCAGCTTGGCAGCCAGACAGGCGTTGTTGTTGTTTTTTTTCAAAATAAGGTACATTTTATTTCATGATATTTAAACAAATTTCATACTCTGATTATGGTTAGTATAAGTGTGCAAATATAGGCTATACATAATATAAGGTATATATAACTCATGTTTTACAACTTCATTCTAAAGGTGTGGCGGCTTTTGTTTTGCCATGGTGGTGCACCACGATCAATTGCACTGATGTTTAACACTAACGCATGAGCATTAAAAGCCCTCAAATTTGGGCTTATTGGGCACAGTGTTGCATATTACTCAATAATCTTAGAGATTATTGAGTAATATGAGAGATAAGTTCTGAGGTAAATCGAATATACCATTATTCCCAAAAACGAGGCTGTGACGTAGACATGTACCTTTTTAACAAATAGGAAAATTTAACTGCAGTAGCCACTGTACAACCCAAAGAGGTCAACACTAAGATGGTTTTATATTGCAAATTTAAACAAGTTTACACAAAAATGTCAAGATTTGCACACTAACAAAAAAGGACCCTTAAGGTCCTATTTATTCAGTTTAATTGCAAAAAAAATTGGGGTTTAGTTACTCTTTAACACAGATCTTAAATCACCATGCTCTTATGGTGGCCAATGGGTGTAAACAATGCCCAAACGGCAGGGCACTCCAAAAAAGTGTTGCAATCACAGTAAATAGGTTAAGATCACACTGCAGTGCAAATCAATCTTTTTTATAGCAGTGTGAACAGCTCAATTCCTTTCTTTTCACCCCCCAAAAAAATCCAATTTGCGCCAATTCCACGTGTGGTACTAATTTGTATATATATCGGATATTTTCCAAGTCTCCACGGAGTGAAAGATCATGTTCCCTTTATCTGTGTTTCACGTCACTCCCTCGTCTCTCATTAAACATCCACACACGATAGTAGCAGTTAGTGCTCTATAAAAGACCATAGTTAATAGCTGAGCTGCTTTCTTCTTACCTTCCTTTGTCTTGCTATAATGTGGTCTGAATATCGTCGGCTCCCATTGCTCTACAGCTTTCTAATAATAACAAGGAGAGATGCTGTGTTTTTTTTTTCACAGGTTTTTTTTCTCAACACAACTTTACTGAACACTGTTTTGTTATCTGCGCATGCGGGTCGTTTTGTGGTCTTGAACCGTTCAGACATCAGTATGATGGCGGCCACATTTAATAGTAATATGACCGGCCACCTCAAAAAATCTGATTTCAGCAACAATTCGGAATTGAGCATCAAGACCTGCAGTGTGAACGTAGCCTTAGACAGAAGCTAAATAAAAAATGCTGCAAGTACGAAAAATAAAAATTTGCACTAAAAAAACTATGCCTTTTTCTCTTGTACGCCTGTGTAAATATGCTGATGTTCTATACTACTGCAAAAGATTACAACCACATGTCAAAAAATGACTATAACGAAAATGTACCATTTCTTTCTTCCGTCCACCTTCCTTCTGGGGATCAGGTTAATGTGTTTACTAAGGGTCAGGTCCCACCTGACTTTGTAGTTGACTCTCCCTAGCGCTCCCAGGTTTTTTTTTTTTAGGACGTGTTTGCAGCTTTCTTTCACTTCCTACTGTTTTTGGTACTTGCAGCATCTTTCATTTAACTTCAGTCTATTTTCTGTGATTGCAGCATTTTTCTTTTGCAGTGTTTGTCTGTTGCATTTGTTTTTTTCATCATTGAGGTGTCTGCAGCGTGTTTGGCCTTGTTGTGGTGGGTTCAACCATTTGCTGCGCGTTTACACGGGTCGACCACCCTAGGATATAGATCCTTCTAGTCAAGTTCTAAAGGCACCATTGCATGTAATAAATGTTGATTAACAGCCTGTAGTTGGCACACTGCTGTTTTTAGGCACAGGTTGCTCAAGTGCGAGCCGCCAGAATTGACAGACTCGTGGAAAGATGTCGAAAGTTTTCTCAAAACCTGAGCAAAAGTCTGGTTGCCTCCGATTTCACCTTGTTTGCTGTTGCCATGTTCTGGTTAACTAAGAATTTGCAGAGGCAAATCTTGATTAAAAGTCTGGAAATAATGGGGCTGTTGTTTGTTTACATATTTCCCAAACTGTGATTTGATGTTGACTGAATATGAACTGCGCTCCTTTAGGTTCCTTCAATTACTGATTCAGCTTTTTGATTGTTTTTGTATTAATGTGTCAATAAATGATTGAAAGAAGTGTTTACTCCCCTTAAACCGATACGTTTGTCACATTACAACTAAAAACTGGAATGTATTTTACAGCCTTGTTGTTAATTACTTTTATTTCTTGTCTGTTTTTGGACTAAAAATAAACAAGAAGAGCGTAATTTGCTCCTTAAGGACACTAGAAGAGGTCTGTTTTATTTGAATAGAATTATGCTTTTTAATGTAAAAAAAATAAAATAAAAAAAAATCCAGAAAACAACATGCAAGTGAAACTTTTTTGTTTGTGAGCCTTTTCACTACAAAGGCAGCTAGCACTAAATTGACGTTGGGTCAACCAGAAAGGGCAGAGCTTTTAACATATTGATGTTACAAGTTTTTTTTAGCTGCAGATCCATCAAAATTATTCAAAAAACAAATTCAGTTATTGCATTATTTCATTTATTCCTCATGAAATAATTGAGAATGCGGCAGAATGGCAATCTTTTTTATCCGAATACTCAAATAATTGTCAGAATAATCGCTAGAATGCTTGATTAATAAAATAGTGGTTTGTGACAGCCCTACTATATTACATATTACTCTGTGCTGGTCCAGCACATAACATCCTCGGGAGCTACGTTGTTTATGGTTGTAACATGACAAAGTGATAAGAAATATTACCGTAGATCAGTGTGAATACTGTTGCAAGGCACTGTCAATGGTGTAAAATGGAGGAAGAATTGTGGTTCAGGAAGGGGTGTCATTTCTGGAAAGAACACAATGTTGCTGTACGTACAGTTTTGGTGCTTTGCTAAAAATGTGTTTCTCTGACTGAGAGAGAAACACGTCTCCATTTAGCGATGCCATGCACCGTGTGTCATTTCTGTAAAAGCTCAGACATGCATGGACGGCACAGTCATTTCTGAGGCATTGTGTAACTCCTCACTCCGCAGTCTCCCTCTCCGACTGGCTCTGAGTAAACAATAAACACCAGGCTGCTCAGCACCTGTAATCCTCCGACGACTCAATCAACATTTGTAAAGCTGCTCACACGAGGCTCATATCCAAAACTGACTCAACCGGCTGTCGGCGAGTTCCAGCATCACCAGCATCGGCGCAACGGCCTTTTATTCGTGGCAGCGCACCGATGCCACCATGTTCTCGGTTCACCGCTGAAAGCAGGGGCCACGCTTCCCCTGCTTTCAGCGGAGTCAGAGCTCTGAACCATCCCACTCCCTAAAAACATGCAGCATCACGACGCAGCGACAGCACACCCCTCCCAGGCCTTGTTGCTTATTCACTCAGAGATACATGTGTCTACAAAGCTGACTCCTTCATCCGCTGTCAGTGAAGCTCCCTGGGGATTCTGCCGCCTGCGCCTGCGTCTCTCTGTCTGTCTGTCTTTTTCACCTTAACCCCTTGCTTGCTTTCTGCGCTCATCGTCTTCTCTTTTAAGAGAAAAATCTGCCCAACCGGCTCTGCATTTTTTTAACTTTCGGCCCGATTGGAAAATTTAGGTTTGCGTTTGGGTGCTGTCAGCTTCTGTGCCTCACATGTTAATAAGTGAGCATAATACAATAAGCCTATTCTGTGCTGAAGCTGTTGCCTTGTGCGGTAGGGACACGCCAGCTGTCACACCTCCTCTAAGTCACGCTCCAACAAAGACGCGCACCCAAATTAGACGGTTACGTCAGATCTTGTGGTTTGACGAATGCTCGGTTTAGATTTGTGCGAATAAACTTGTTTTACCCTCGAAGGCTAAAAAAAAAAAAGATGGAAAGAAACTATGCAGCCAAACAGTCTAATCCGCGGTGCCACCAAGAGACAAATCCTGGAGCTGCTCCATTGGCAGGAGCCGGACACTGTGACAGAATGAAGGATTTTGCTCATTTTCTGTTTCAAAACTGCTTGCGCACACAAGAGAGAAGATCAAACGCATATTCAGCTGGTCTGAAAGCACTGCGTGCTTCTGGATGTTAGGAAGGGTCTCTCTTATCAGAGGATTTTACTGGCTGACCTTCTGCATGCACTTTCACCTTTTACTGAAGGAACACCTACAGCGCCTTGCAGAATAATTCATATCCTGACTTTTTTTATTTTATTTTTATTTTTTTTATACCACATTTCGTCACATTACAGCTCATAATTAATGACAGTCGTCCACTTCTTGTATGTTTTCTTTACAAAAAAAATGCGTTCTGCCTGGGAACTGCAATTTGTAAATCTGGACATAGACTTTTAACTGGAATAAGGTCTGGACTTTGACTGGTCCATTCCACCACATGAAAAGGCTTTGATCTAAACCATTCCAGCTGAAGCTTTGGCTCTATGTTTAGGGTTATCTTGTTGGAAAGGGACCTTTTACGGCAGTTTGAGGTGTTTTGCCGCTTGTAGCAGGTTTTCTTCCAGGATTGCTCTGTTTTTAGCGCCACCTATCTTCAAATCAACTAACCAGCAGCGTCACCCCCGCTGAAGAAAAGGTTTCCCATCATCATGTTTCACTATGGGAGTGCTGTAATCACAGCAATATGTAGTGTTGCACAAAGCGTTCGTATGTGGACCAAAACTTTTGGTTTCATTTAATCATAGCACCTTCCTCCACAGGTTTCCAATGTGCCCAACGTGACTTATGTACACCAGTAGCAGGGATACTAAAGATGGTAAATAGTAGGGTTGTCAAAATAATTGATGCCTCAATATAGCTGATACTGAAAAATTAATTATTCAAAGATATATATTAGCATCAAAATCTATATAAACTGAACCATGAACATCTGCCCAAATTGTCCGACTTCTTCTGGCTGCAGCACAGGGACACTCCCGTCTCCTTCCTGCAGCTGTACACCATGAGAACCTAATGTGTAACTCACCCCCACAGAAAAGCCCAAACCCGTCCCCCGGACAATTTGAAAAATCCAATCAAAGCGGTAATGTGGGGGAGGATGTAACTACCAGATTGATGCTTACCCTCCGATAGATCTTTTGAGGTGGAAAATGTTTCCCCCCCATCGTCACCGGAGGTTGAGGGAGGCTTTGTGGAGCCCAGTGGGCCACAGCCTTATCAATTTGAGCCGCAGGCTCAGCAATGCCCGGAGCCGATGCTGCCGAGGCAATGGAGGACAGGATCGGTCCAATTATACCTTATTATATTTATTTCCCGCTTTGTAATCCAGGGTGGGATTACTGACAGTTTAGCGCGTGCATGATTCATTTGCAGTGTGGACACAGAGTGGCATTTATTTCCTCTGCTCTCTTTGCTCTGATTGCAGGCGGGTTTCAGGACGAGGCAGCAGCTGTCTGCCTGTGAGACAGCGCTGAGGGAAGTAGGGAGGGCTCACAACAGCATTGCTGCTGCCTCAAGACATTAATTGCAGAACAATTGGTGCTTTTGCGTAAAGTCACCAATATAACAGGAAAAAGCCGATAGATTAGTTGCTAGTCGCTCTTTGGAAGAAAAAAGTCACTAGAGGGCTCTGGAAAGTCACCCATTTGCCAACAGTGCTCACTACGGAGTCACAAGCCAGAGCTGCGTTTAAGCTGACGTCAGCTTCTCCTTTTGACATTACAAAAACTTTTGAACCAATAGAAATCCAGATTTGAAATTCAATGCAAGACACCCGTTGAAACTTCGCATGGCGCCACACTGACAGTCACAGACACAAAACAGGGATTTGGTGATGAGTTACCCTTTAAAGTCTGCTAACATGTGGAGAACAGCCAGAAGACATCATGCAACCCTTTCTATAGAAAGATAAACATAAAACGGTTGTTCCGAGAAGCTTTCTCAGGTAGACAGACAAGAAAAACAAAATGCTGAACGGTGTTACATTCTTAGTCAATGGTACAACACCAATGTTTGACAGCAACATAATGTGATCAAGACATTGGAAACAAATGTGGAATCCATATCAACCTACCCCAGCTGCAAAAAAAAAAAAAAAAAAAAACATGAAGGGGGCAAACACTTTTTCACACCACTATAAATGTGACCAGCATTACATTGCTTGTTTTAAAATTCCCTGGCTGATAGCACAAACACCTAATATTTAATTTTATTGTATTTTTTGTGTTTGTTAAAACAGTATTTCAAGAGTGGGGCTTTTTGGAAGACTATAGTTAGTGTTTAAGTATTTTTAATGTCTTACAATCACACATAATTAGTTGTATTTTCAAATTTCCTGTCAACTTTTAACAAACAAACACGGTGAGCCACTGTAGCAGGACCACAAGGCCTGGCGAGTTTTCTGGTGGGAACTTTGAAGTCACACACCATTTGGTTTGCTTCATCACATAAAATCCAATAAAATGTATGAAGACTTTTTCGGCTGTAAGCAGCAGCCAATGGGAGAACGAGCTCTCCAAGAAATAAGCCGCACCTCCCCTATAATACTTTTTTACACTGATACTATTGTCTAGACCGATTTTCCCTTGCGGGCCACCAGAACACTTTGTTTTGATGGGCTTATTGAAGCCAGCGCCTTGTTATCCCCTATCTCAACACAACTCAGGCTAACAATGTACCAGGAGAAAGCTTGTGCCAAGAGAAAAATGCTGTTTTTATTTCATGCTTCTGCGCTAAATGTGTCTTTGCTGCCATTCTCTCATGTTTTTCTCTTCATTCTTTCCTACAGAGGCGCTGCCGTGTGCTTTTTATTCCCTTTAAAACACTGGTTCTAGGCATAGATGAGGCCGTTTTGTCGAGTGTGACAGCCAAAGATTGAACACAAACCCTACCTGCAACTTGAGCTGATCACATCAATGAAAGCCGGCACAGACTTCCGCTATGTTTTGATCCAAGCCTGTTTTTTTTCCTGATGCATTGTTATGAACTGAGGGCTTTCACAAAACAGCACAGCTCACTGCGCAGTCCTCTGTTTCATTGAGTACAACCACAAGGCCAACAACAAATCATGCAGCACATCACTGCGAGTATTGCTTCCTGTATGCGCCACGTCCTTACAATAGAAAACAGCTCTGTTTCTCATTATTATTCTCTTTGTTTGCATTTAGCTAACATGACCTAAAATTGTGCGTCATGGCTCGGAGACTGCATGAGCGCCTCCCATCCCCTCTCATTAAGGTAATGTTGTTTTAAGACTATGATGGCATTCAACAACAAACTGCTACTAAATATAGCAGGTGATTCTGTTTCTGTTAAGATCTGTGTACCAAAATTTAATTATCAGTTATTAAAGAAGTATCGTTATAATTGTAATTTTGACTGCAATTTACTACTTCTGTGGCTGTCGGAATAACTGATGCTCTTCTGTCCTCAAAAAATAATGAACCCTTCATCTTAATGCACACACAAAAAGGGCTGCAAACAAAGTGCTTTCCTACACGCATTTCCTACATGAGTTCACATGTCCTTTTAAGGAACTTCTTAAGTTTAAATGCAGTTTGAGGCCACAGGACTAATAGACGGATAGACTGCATTCATGTGTTTGTTGATCCAACAGTGAAACAACCTATGTAATAGACTAGAGAGAAGCTAGGTGGCTGGCCACATCATGATGTGGAGGCGTTTTGCTGCAGGAGGGACTGGTGCGCTTCACAAAATAAATGGCACCATGAGGAAAAGAACATTGTGTGGACATATTGAAGCAACATCTCAAGACATCAGCCAGGAATTTAAAACTTGGGCACAAATGGGTCTTTGAAATGGACAGTGACGCTAAGCACGTCGCTAAATTAGAGCCAAAGTGGTTTAAGTACAGCAAAGTAAATGTTTTGGAGTGATGATCACAAACACCTGATCTTAGTCTCATTCGAGTGCGGATCACCATAACTCACAGAGACTCCTGGATAGGTGTCGAAACATTTTCAGAAAAACTGAGCAAAAGTCTGGTTTCCTCTGATTTAAGCCTGTTTGCTGCTGCGATGACCCGGATAACTGAGAATTTGCACAGGTACGTGCATGTAATTATTTGGCTTCAACACTGTGTGGTAAATGGCCCTGTTAAAAAAAACAAAAAAACACTGTTGCCCAACATTTTCTACAGCTGCATCTAAAAAAAAAATTATTATTGCACAAAGATGAAGCTAGGAAACTGACTGCGCTGTCAGGGCAACTTATGTCACGTCTGCAGGCCTTGTGGGTTTGTGTTCATGCAGTAAAGTTGATGTATGGTTGATGATTAAACTAAATTTTCTATGTGCTTCGGGTAAACAGACTTAATAACTTGTAGAATTCAGATGTTAGTGGCATTTCAGAAAATGTCCCAAGATTTCTTTCAGTGGAGTTTCGTATTCATGGGCCATTTCCAAATAAGTAGAATCTTCTGTTGTTGTCTGCTCGTTATTGTTGTGTAAATCACACATCTTTTAAGATCATGCCAACATTTTTACAGTGCAAGAACATACCTGGTGCAAGGAAGCTGACAGATGCAGCAGCATCCAAGCTAGTCATGCAAATCCATGGCCTACCTTGAACATTGCCAGCCTGGATCTCCTCTCTGCTCTTCAGAACAGGCATGATGGAGTGGCCTGCGATGCGAATCCTCCTCTCATAGCCTCAGATGAAGGAACTGAGATGCAGACAGATGAATTTGGCGTGCAGAGGACAGAAGTCTGGTGTACAAAGGACTGGACTTGGGTTGGCTGAGGGTGGGAAGGGGGGCCTCTGAACAGTTAGTGGGAAGGAGGATGGTGTGTGTCAGCAATGAGATCCAGACCGACTGATGAGGGGGGGGGGTTTCTTCAGGATTTCAGAAGTCTTAAAAACTGAACATTAACCTAAAAAGTCTGTAGCGTAAGTGAAGAGAGTTGAAGACACTAGATCGTGTGGAGCAGGGATGGCTACAGTCTTTTCATTGGTCGTTTTCCCTCCAACTCCCTTTCCCTTCCCACCAAAGATGGTGATAGAGCTTGCTGAAGCCTCCCTCCACGAGTCTGCTGGAGTGTGAGAGCTGTTGCTGTGGAGATGAGCAGCGCTGTGTCTATATGTACTCCTCTGCGTCGCTCTCCCCTTCTTTTCTTCTTTGGCTTTCTGTCACTTCTGTGGTTTTTGCTTAATTTAGCCCGTCATGATCAGCAGCTTGCCGGCCCGATCTCCTCTTGGCTGTTCTCGGTCTGAGCAGAAATGAGAAAAGAAGGACAGAGTCAGGCGGGCAGGTTACAGCAGCAGCACACTGCTCGCGAAGTCTGAACATCAACGTTTAAACAAGTCAGCTGCTTCTGAGGTCAAGGTTTAATTCAGTCGAGCTGCTGTAACGACTCGCTCCTCTCGCCGCTATCTCAGCATGTTGAATATTGTTTGGCTCTGGTGTTTGCAGCTATTTATTTTCATGGCAAATGCACCCACTGCTGTTCTTCTCTACTCGCTTTGATCTACTGCTTTTTTAAGTAAAGTCCTGAGCAGAAGGTGATATGAAAAATGTATACGACGGGTTGAGAGAACATTAATCCTGAGAGACTGTAGTAGTCCCTGCATCAAGGCATCAGGTTGCTTCCTTGTTGTACAACAATTTATCAGCCTAATGGTCTTTCTCACAAACAATGAGGCCCACTAACAATCAACATATTGGCTAGGTTATCTCTTGACTTTACCACACGTTTTCCTAATGACAGTGTTGAAAGGTGGCCTTGAAACCTTTCCTTTGCTTTGTTGTTTGTCTTGCATTGCAGCAGCATTATCACGCACTAAAAAAGTAATTCAAGGGGGAAACAATTTTTTTTAAAGAAAATCCTTTCTTGTACTATTATTGGTACCTCTGCTGTAAAATCTACAACCCCTTTTAGCCAATAGGAGCAGCACGTAAGTGTTGAAGTAAACAGGCATTCCTCTTTGCACGATCTCTCCAGAGCAGGGGTGTCCAAACCTTTGGTCACTTGGGCCAATATTGTCAAGTCAAAAGTATACGAGGGCCACAAAACATAAATAAATAAAAATGTATTTCCCCAAAATTTTATTGCTATTTTATTGCTTCGCACAATATAATCATGCAATATTTTAATTAAACAAATTTTTCTGTAAGGAAGAGATGCATAAATAATTTTAGGCCCAAAACTTTAAAAGCATTTTGCACATCTGCCTTATTAAAAGACAGTCACCCAGTTTGCTAATTGTTTTGCAAATTTGCAAACTGGATGACTTTGTGTAACTTTGTGTTGTACCTTATGTTTTCAATTGCAAGAAGATTTTAATTTGTAATAATTTTGCTCTAATTCAAAATAAAAACGATCCATCTGCATCAATTACCCCTGTTGGTGGGCCAAATCATTCTTGAATTGCAGTTGAGGGCCACACATGATCAGTCTACTTTGGACACCCTTGCTCTAGAGTTTCTAGAGCTTCCACAACCCTCGCTCATCCTCTCTTCTCTTCAGCTCAGCCCAAAACTGAGGATCACGTCTGAGGACTGAGATGGCCATGAAAGAAGATTGATTTTATGATTGCTAAACAATTTGTTTTGATTTGGCCAAGTTCTTCGTTGTTGTTTTCAACTTGGGGCCTAACTCAATTTACAGGTTTCTTTTCTTATTTTTCCAGTGAGAGATTATTCTGAAGTAATGAGCGATGGTTTTTACAATGGTTTTACATGCTGTGGTTAACTGGGAGCTTCCCCACAGACTTTTTGACCCCTGTTGGCTCCAGATTTGGAACAGACGTTGACCATTTGCTTCATCATGAGTACGTACACTAAAGCAGTAAGCCAAGACGCCTGGTGGCCACCACAACAGAAGCTGAATGCTAACATTTACGATACGATCAAATCTCTAAAAGTCAAGTGTACCTGTTTATTGAACTGAACACGTCGTTTTTGCCATATTGCTCATCACTAACAGGGTGCAGCCGTCTTGTTCTTGTATGTTCCTTGTCTCTAAATAGTTCCTTCAAAGGCGACAGAGACATCATTGTGTCTGTACAGCAGTGGAGCCAATTACCGGATAAACATATGCGTGTAACCACATAAATTTAGCCAATCAGCACCCATAAGGGTCAATGTTTTGACACGCCATCCTAGATTAGTTCACCATGCTGCGGATGCACTTATTATTCACAGAAACAAAGCCGGGAACCAAAGAGCCAGAGCTACATGATTTAATCAAACCTTGGAAAGGGTACAAGTGAAACAGCGTTTCCCACAATCACAGAGAATTCTTGCGAAATCGAGCTTCTGAGCAGAAGAGCACAAAGACTACAGCTGGAAGCGCTCATGCAGATACAGTGTGCAGATTTCCATGCTTACTGTTAAAACCATCAGGGACAGATAAAACACAGACTGTTCAACGCATGAAACATTCATGTGAGCAAAGGAGAAGGACCAGAGAACCTGGACTCTGCACAAAGGTTAAATGTTTGATTTTTTTATATTTCTATAAAGACATACTTGTGCGATTTTGCTAGATTGCTGGTTCAAAAGTTAGCTTTCCATATATTAGCAAAAGCAATGATATGAAATATTTAACCGGGGTATATATTGGAATGGGTTGTGTGAAATGCTAACTGTTAAATAATCAAATGAATGGATAAAATCAATTCACGTTTAAATTTTCCTTGCTATTACATTAGTCTAAAAAAATGTGTAAAGACCTCCAGAAAGCCTGAAAACTACTCATTACAATAGGGTTTCCCAGGCATTAATGGAGTTCTTTATGTTATTAAAAAAAAGAAAAAAGTTAAATTACCAGTTTCAATGTTTGATATTTTTACTTATACACAATTTAAGAACCACAGATCCACTTTAACCCTTAATGTAAGTTTATTTTCAGGCTAAATAGAAATTAAACGGCCCTTTTTTATATTTCATGTGTGTAGATTTATCTGTGGATTCCCAGAAAATAACTTGAACGTTTTGGCCAAAACATTGAAATCATGTCAAATAAAAAGGTAAAAATTGTCATTTAAGCATAAACGTATAAATATACACTGCTTTACATTTCTTTAGAAATTCAGATTTTTTTTTTATACATGAGATAAATTCCCATTATAGATTTCAATTTTCCAACTAATGCAGACCTGGAAAAAAAACAATAAAAAGAAATTCCCTGCTTTTCCTGACCTTTCAAGCCTGCTCTGAAACTGTAAAGGGATAAAACAGGATGTCATATTTTTACACGTACAACTTCAACGGGCTGTTTCTGTGACAGGATGTGTGTGTCTGTAACTTGAGGGGGTTGGATAATATGTAGATATGCGCCGTTAAGCCTTGGAAATGTTGTCAGTGGAAATCCACATGGGCCGAGTTTTAATCCCGTCTAGCAGTGAAATTAATTATTCATTTCACCAGTTTTGTTTAAAAATATCCATCTTTCACTCTGACTCCTTTATAGTCTAATTATTTCTGACTCTCATGGTGGTATTAAAATGAAACATATGGCTCGGCTCATTTTTGATTAACCCTGTTTCAATAAGGTTTATCTGATTAATCTAGTTCCTGCAGTTATAGAAAACCATTTTGTTCCAGTAAAGACTTTTATGACATTGTTTATATTTTCTATTTGTTTAGGCAATGTCTGCTTTTTATTAACAGCAGCACTGTTTCTTTAATCTAGTACTAGCTCACAGCATGCCAACAATTCCTCATCCCTTGTGAAAGTTGTCCTAAATCATTTAGAGCATTTAGAACATTTGGTGAGAAACCTTGAAGAAAAGGGCGTAGTATTTCACGCCGCTAATGGATCATTTACAAATGAAATCCATGACAAAGATTTTTGTCTGGAATAAAATTTTAAAGACACTACACTGCGGTGTAGCTTTCTAACGCAGCATATTACGGAAGCTGGGACTTCCACAGCAGGAGTTAATAAAACACAAAGCTTTTAAAGAAACGCAAATGAGGAAGAAACAAAAAAAAAAAAAAAACGTGTCAATACTGCTTTATGCATACGTGATTTGATGACATCACAGAAGGCACCAGAATAAGCTTGTGCTAGTGAATATGATGACTCTTGTTATGAGGTAAGAGAGAAGGCAGTTCTTGAGTTGCCCTGTTGTGCTGACAGCAATAACAAGGAAGAAAGAAACCACTAAGTTGCCAGCAAAAAGAAAGAAAGAAAGAAAAAAGCGGTGACAGAATGACGGACAAGATACGAATGCTTCTTAAGCTTTGTGAGAATAATGTGACTTGCTAAAAGTTAGCTACTACTCACGCTAAAGTTAGCATTTAACTAAAGGCCGATTTCGTCTGCGATAAATATTACCAGCTCACATTTTCGCGCTACTTTCTTTACATTTATAAAGCTCTCATTGGGAGAATCCCTCCATATCTAATCATTACTTGATTTCCATAACACTAGTGGAAGTTGACTTTGCAGCACTTTAATTAAACACCTTCTCCCCAAAGCCTCCTATGGTTGCTTATCTTTTCAGTGTTCAGCTGCAAAGTGATCTGAATTGTCTGCAACAGACCCTTTAGTTCAGCTTTTCCATCTTCCGCTTTTTAGCTACTTATTTTACATTTGTCACAATATCTGATCTTTAGTATTTTCTGGTGTTTCATTGTGATAACTGTTCTGTCGTTTGTCGTTACACTTTTGTGGTATTATATGGTTTAGAATATATATTCATTTTTCAATCTCCCTTTTTATGCTGCCTCTTTGCCAGGTCTCTGCTGTTAACGAGAATTGGTTCTTAATCTATTTCCTTGCATAAATAAAGGTTTGACAATACAAAAACAAACAACTTTGTTACAACCTTGTCTTGTTCTTGTGAACTTAATATTGTGTAACGTCACATCCCCTACCCCTAGGGTTATTCTTGCCCGATCTTCTTATCGGATCAGAGTTAATGATTTCAAACGAACACATTTGTTATTAAAAACATGAAGAAAAACAACAAAGGGAAAAAAAATCCAGCCGCTCAAACGCAAAGTAGTCTGATCAGTTGCCTTATGTGATGTCATCAGAGGCATGCGGCATGGAAAATTGTTTTTGAGAGGTAAGATTTCACCTTACTTCTTATAGCAATTATGACCAACTGGATTTAAATCAACATTAGCTTTACAGAAAAAGCCATGGCAGTAGCTTTAAAATGTTAAACTAGGAAATGATGCTGCTGCCATTTAACTCAGTCCAAGGCATCGTACTCCCCACCTGTGGTCATACGCCGGTGAATCCATCATTGGATCACTGTGTTTTTCCTGAAAACACCCGGCCCATTATAGCCGTGCTGTGCTCATTAGGGTCAAGCTGGAGAGTTGAGTACAAAAAAAAAACATAGCTCATGAGTCACATTAGATCTCTGGTTTATTTGCTGGGATTTATTCATATATTTTTCGGAGCTCTGAAGCACCTCCATTGAGATGGATCAGTTGTTTTAACAAATAGCCAGGCCTCACAAGGAGAGGGAGACTAAAATACATTTTAATGCACACACCTCAGACTGACGGAGAATTTTTGGCTGGTTTCTGTCATGAATTATAAATAGAGCCTGATAAGCCTCTCTTGCTTAAAAACACAGTTGAGCAAAGCGGTGAGGGAAAAGAGGTGTGAAATTCATAGAGATACAATAGTGACTGTGTAAAAAAAAAAACGGAGCGAGATCAAAGGCATGGTCTGCTAAACAATCAGTTAGTCACAGCAGAGTGAAGAAAGGTTTCAACCCTCAAGCAAACGTGGTGGAAAATATGAAAAACAGCCTTTCGTGGTGAACCTGCCGATGGAAGTTCATGCACGACACATTAAGATTATGCAGACACGACGGGTGCACGCTCCTGCTAGTTCAGCTGGACTCGCGCACGCAACGCCTACACCCCAACCCCCCCCCCCCCCCCCCCCCATGCATGCTCAGTAGGAAGTAGTGAGTGCTAAATGGATTCACTACTCACCTAATTAACTCTTTTCTGCAAAACATAATTTAAAGACTGTAGTGGAGATGTTTTAACAGTGGAGGAGAGTTGAGAGACAAAAAGCAAAGGACAGAGCGAAACGAGGGGGAGGCGGGGGGGTCCTTCGTGTTTCCTCATGACGACATCTCCCCCTCTAAATAAGAGGAAGAGGGATTTATTAAGCCCCCCCTCTCGGCAGTCCATAAGAAGGTGGTTGGTGTAGCGTCTAAAGAAGCTGGTGTAGGCCTAAGCTACAAGTCTGCCATCAGGTTGAGCGTGCAGGGCATTTCAGCTTCCTGCCCATGTGCATGTGGGCTGAGTGGAAGGTTGACTAGAAACTGCAGCAGAGAGGAGCACAGAGGAAGCATCAAACCAAAAACATAAAGAGGGGATGAAACCGTGACAGAGGAGATGAGGGAAATGAGAGAGTCAGTTCAATCTGTTTACATCTGTCTATCGGTCTCTCTATAACCTGCACGTGCCGCCGAGAGGCCCTCAAAGCACACAATCTAAGAAATCAGCAGCCTGCTAATGCCTCCTGGTCTCCGTTGCATGGGCAAAACAAACATGGAAAAGCTTCGAGAAACGCGGCGAAACTAAATGTCCGGATGTGCATGGAGGTGGGAGGAGAGCATGCAGGTGCAGCGGGACCGGATCCCTGGAAATATTTAGGCTCGTGCGCGTGGAGTTGTGTGGGATGAGAAGGCAGCGGGAGGAGAAGGCTGGAAAAGAAATAATAGCTGCTGATGAACTCGCAGCAGAAATTAAGCATGAAATGAGGAGCAGTTTTAATGGCTTCACATGACCAGCATTTCAGAAGTCAGTATGCAGCTTAATCAACATCCATTCTCATTTATTTCAGGCTGAATGGGGGGGAAAAAAACTTTTGCACAAAATGTTTTTGTGTTTTATTTTGCAAACAAATGTTTAAAATCTCACAAATCGTGTTTGGTTTCATTGGATGGAAAGGTGGGGGTGGGGGTGGCGTTAAAGATATAATGGAGGGGAAAAAATCGGAAAAGGCATCAATAAAAATGGGTTTTCACAATGAGATGGATGGATGAGGAGCGTGCAAAGGGCGGCGCGAGACCAGACCAAAAGCCACTCGGCGATCAACCCTTCTTCTTCTGAGGCTTCAGTTTAGTGTGCGAGTGCATGTGTGTGTCGATGTGTGTTTTATGTATACGTAAAGCACACACAAATACACACAGACAGACAGATAGACAGACACTAAACGATAGTTAACCTACCTAGAGGTAACATTAAAGAATCCCGCAAGAGTGTGATGCAAAGAAAATGGGTGTGGAAGGACCAAGAGAGAAGGAAAAAAAAAAAACAACAAAAAAGTCATTCATGAGGATATTTTAGTTGTCTCTGAAGAAAAGTCATCCAACTTCATATCACATCAGAGTTTAGAGACAGCGAGAGGTGTGAGATGGAGGGATTGCGAACTGATAAGTGGTAGAGATAAAAATGACACGGAAAGTGACAGGGGATGGTATGGATTGGTGGGGGGATCTGGGGAAAGAGTGAGGGGGGACAGGGAAAAGGACGGGAAAAAAATCAAATCAGAACTGCCCTCTCCTTCCTCGCACTCATGGATATAAGAAATTATACACCACATAGATGGAGAAGTAGATGAGGAGGCAGATGACAGAGAGGGAGACTATATGAAAAGATGAAGCACCTCCCAGCACCGCGATGAGGAATAAGAAAAATATAAAACGAAAGAAAAAATTGAATACTCCAAAGCCTTCCGTTTTTGCTCTGTTTAGTGAGGCGAGGGGGAGGAAGGGGGGGTCTTTCAGTTGTATCCCCCCCACTCGCTCGCTCTCTCTGCAACTGATCAGTCTTCTTCTCCCCCCTCAGTCCTCCTCAAAGCGAGATGCCACCTTCCCCTCGGATGAGCCGTGACCTCAGGCTGACTGCATGGTCGGGGCGTCGCTGCGCAGGGATGCAGAGCGTGGAGCCGAAACACACTTCTGGCGGGCGTAGCGAGCGGACCACAACTCCAGCCGCGCTCTTTCGCTCTCCTCCCTCTACTCTGGAGAGGAGGGGGAGCGAGGGAGAGAGCAGAGAGAAGAGAGAGAGGGAGATGTGTAGGATTGTGAACCAAAGAGGGAGTACAGTAAAGACGGGCTGCAGCAACAATTGTGCAGAAAATTGTTCCTTTAAAGCGAGCGTTGGCTCCCTCTGTTGCTGCGCTCAGAGACCAAAAGAAAACGGGCAACTGGGACGATCAGTTACTGGCAGCGCCGCAGGACATGCAGGATCCAGCCCCATAAAATCAGAACAGATTACAGTTAAATGATCTGATATATGGATTTGTATTAGCAAAGTTTACCTAACATATGAAAAAAAAACACATCATCAGTTGTCATATTTCAGACATGTGGATTAAAAATATCACTTATTTCATCAAGAAGTAACTGAAATAATTCTGGCGCCTGCAGTTTTCAGCAGCATATATGTATTATTAATAGAAGCAGTGCTAGTAGTAATATTTTTTATCATTTCACTCATATTTACACATTCTGACTCGCACCACAGAACGCCTTCTCTCTTATTTTGTTTATTTGTTTACACAATATATAGTTCAGTCTAAACATCTCAGAGAGATTCGGTTTATGAGGGTAAAATAAAATAAACATGCATTTGCAAAATTTGACTCAGAATCAAAATCAGGTTTTCGTTTGACTCAGGAGTTACAAACATTCTCTGTTTCTTGGTATTTGTTGCATGAAACAATGAACATAAATTAGAATATTATTGAAAACTTAATTTATTTTAGTACGTAACTTAATTCACTAAGTGAAGCATTTATTTCTGTTGATTAGGATGATTTCTGCTTGCAGCTAATGAAAACATCACAATTAGAATAGTACGTCAGACCAACAGAAAAAAAACACTTAATGTGGGCCTAATGAAAAATACGTTTAATAAAGGTTACCGTTTTCAACAGGTACTTTTAATCTGACAATGTCTCATTAAAACATATTCTAATTTATTGAGTATGACTGTATATAACAACAGACAGAACAACTATGTTCAGCAGTAAATTTAAAAATGTACAGTGACAGTGAATTAAACAAAAATGCAAACTCTGGGAATGATTTAGGGAAACTCCACATTAATTCCCACCTGATTTAGGTAGGTATACCTATAGGTATATGACATTAGATGCACAAGATTGGTACATCAGAACTAAACATTTTTAAGGATGCCTGTCCTGTTCAAACATCAGACATGTAGTTAAAGGTGCTCCTGGCTGTGGACACGAGAATAAACACCCTGGTAACTTAGAAAGCGCTGTCTGAGGCCTCCAAAAAGAAGACTGAAGCAGCTCAGGAGTCTGCTATGGATTTAAAGATGTATCAAAAGAATTAAGGGTCAGTCATGCTATTGTACAGAAAACAGTCTACAAGGGGAGGACATGCAAAACAACTGGCGATACCTCCACGTTTGGCTGTCTGAGTTAACAAAAAATAAGGATTTTAAAGAAACGTCCTCTGTCTACTCCATCACCTGGAAAGAGACGCAAAAAGAACAGCACAACCAACAGACATAAAGCAACAGATCGAGTAACACCTTGATGCCATTGCTAAATCATATGTATTATTATTTAAGCTGACATGTGTAATGTGATACCTGAAAAAAGAAAGTGAAAGAAAATAAATAAATTAATTCTAGGCTTCCTGTATATAAGTGAACATTTAATACCTGGAACCCTGCACCTGTGGGAGTTTGTGAGAGTGCACTAGTTTAGGTGAAAATTATCCAGAAGGAAATAGCTCGATAGTGGTTGTGGAGAACCAAAGACCCGCCTTCCCCGAGCACAGAGGCAGGGGTCAGGGGACCCATAACCCCGGACTCCCAAAAGGGCCCCCCAAAGCAGTGCGCCCAAGAGGGGCCATCACAGGAAATCCGCAACCCCCCCCCCCGAGGAAAGAGGAGAGACGATTTCAGGTCCCATGGCCAGGACCTGAAGTGGTCCTGGCCATGGACCCTGGGGGCCAGAGGGTCCATGGCCGGCGCCCACCAGGGAACCCGCCCCAAACCCGAGGACCGTCAATGCGCCAGAGGGCCAAGGCAACTGCCAGCGCCGCGGAGGAGGGCAGGACGTGGGGGGATGGGCCCGGCACCTATCGGAGACTTGAGACGTTCTTGGGAGAGGGAGCGGACCAGACCCGAACCTGGAGAAAAAAAAAAAAAAAAAAAACTCATTCACACCATCCCTCCCTAGTGCCCCACTCACCACACACAGACACAAAAAAGGACGCTGTACACACATTCCCACATAACATTCACATCCAAAAATCCCAAGTGGGGGGGTCACCACAATTCAACTATACGACTGCCTGTGCCCGCCCCCCGGCCCTGCCCCCGGACCAGACGCCCCCCAAAGAGGGGGGGCCAACACGACCTGTACGGGCCACCCGACCAGAACCCCCCTCACCCACTAAATACCTAATAAACCCCCTCCCTCCCCGACCTTACCCTAGCCACCCCTGCCCCCCACCCCTTTCTGGGGAGAGCAGAGGCGTCAGCCCCAGACCCGGCAAGCCGCTGGCTACCCACAGCAGCCCCCTGCCAAGACCCCGGACCCAGTGGCCCGCACCTCCTCCAGGCCCCAGACTCCATGCCGCGATCCTCCCTTCGCCCGCTCAGATGTTGTGTTGTTGCATGTTGTTCTTGTTATGCCATAAGCTGGTTGAATATGCTTATTATTATTATTATTAATTATAATTTGGTATTATAATTTAAATAATAAATCATTCAACTCAAATTTCCGCTATAACAAATATAGTTCAAATGGTGGTGATGTTAGCTATAAGCTTGTAAGTATTTATACCACTAATGCATTAGTTAATTTGCTGTTATGAACTCATTTATGCTGGAATAAATGATCAGGTCGGACTGTTAACCGACGAGGTTTATCCAGCAGGCTGTGAGAACCCCAATGTAACTGCAATTAGAGTTTAAATCCTTATTCCTTATCACCATCCAATGATATTGTCTCTGTATTAATATCAGATGTTAACTCCAAAGGAGGTTAGCTCTGAATTCTGAATACCCAGGCAACTGTGAATTGGACTGAACACAAAACAATGTCTATTCCGCAGTCGTTGGTTTTATTGAACCAAAAGCAATTCCCTGTTACAGTAATTCTCTGATTCAACAACTTTGGAATTCTTACTCATTACTAACTAAAACATGCAAAATATATATGTGGAAATAAAGAACAAAACAAAAATAAACAATGGATTAAAATGAGCGGTTAGCAGATCTTAACTTAACTCACAGTTGTTTACACCGCCCTCGAAACACCGGCATTTGACGTATCAGCATTGACAGACAGAACAGCTTCGGGAATCTCACTGGACGCTTTGATGTCTTACCAAAAGCTAGTTCAGCTAAGCTCCCTACAGTTCAGATACACGTCCCCCTCCCAAGATGGCTGCTACGATGACGTATGAGGGGAGGTCCTAATGACGTAACCACGCTTACGCTGATGGGATAATGCCTCGCTTCGAGAGGGCGCAGCTAACTGGGAGTTTAAAGCAAAGCCCGCGAACTTGAGCTCGGACAAAGAGATTAAATTGATAAGAAGAAGCGAAAAGAGAGAGGGGGAAAGCAGGGAAGAAGATGAAAGGAAATGAAGCAGTAACCCACGGCGGGGTTCTTGATGGATCACAAAT
Source organism: Fundulus heteroclitus (assembly GCF_011125445.2). Taxonomy (NCBI): domain Eukaryota; kingdom Metazoa; phylum Chordata; class Actinopteri; order Cyprinodontiformes; family Fundulidae; genus Fundulus; species Fundulus heteroclitus. Next base: position 9,872,984 of record NC_046365.1, read on the forward strand.
CAACACAGCAAAATCAATTGTAAAATGCATGCACATACAAAGAAAATGTTCAGCAAAATAATTCCAACTTCGTCGTGGAATAAAAGCATTAACCAACACCTACAAAGTTCTAACGCCTGCCCAGGCACTTCTAAACACCCTGTTGGTGAGACAGAAATAAAAGGGGAGACCCCGTTACTTTGAGGTGCCTCGGGGCTGGTCCGGAGCGCTCCGAGTAGTGCGGCTTTCAGGACGCGTCTTGACGAGCGCAGTTGTCCGCAGGCTGCAGCGGGACGGGGAAAAAGCTCCTTCGTTTCTTTCTCCGGGTTCACAGTCGCTTTGTTGGCCAGACAAAGCGGGGTCCTCTTCGATCACTGGGAGATACGGCGTCTCTCAGTCTTTTGATCAGAGGGAATTTAAAAGTACTTATTTTAGTCGACCTCCTGTTATGTAAAGCAGGGAATAACCGTTGCGTCGAAAACTCTCGGTCCAGCGAGGAACTCGAACACGTGGTGTGGGATTGCCCAACGGAAACAGCTGTGTGTGTCTTCTCGGGTTGGCTAAAGCCAGGGAAGAAGGAAGATTGTCGTGTGTGATCGGCTTTTATAGCCATCACCATAGCAACCTTATCTTGATCGGCGGCCATTTTGCCGTGTTGCGTGATGGGAGTTGGTGGCCATTTTGACCACATGAGTTGGTGGCCATTTTGACCACATTGCATCATGGGTAACGCAGTCCGTTACGTCCCGAATTGATGCCGTTTTTTGTCACGTCTGAACTGGCACAACATACCCCCCTTTAGCTTTGAAGAGTGGGATGCTGGTCACAGTCTTTAAAGCTACAACCAAGTCCATTCTGGCGTGACGAAAATCCGTTGTGCATGAGTGGAACAACCTAATAGTCTTTCTAGTAGTCCATTGGGATTCATGCAGTTCAGTTCATCATCCAAGAGGAGGAAAAACAAAGCATTCATTGTGCCTGGGTCAGTGACCTAGCCTGGGCAGGACTAAGCTATAGCTAGTCATTTCTATTGGCTAATAAGGCAACAATAAAGTAATAATAAAAAAATAAAAAATGCAAACTTCACAATCACCATTGTCAATACATTCATTGGTCATCAGGTTTGAACTTTGAACCAAAGAAAGGAGAGAGGGAAAAAGGGAAAGGAAAGAGACAGCGGTTCGTAGTCTAATCAGCTTATGGCCTTCAAGGAGCTGGTGCTACGAACCTGGGGGCGACGAAGGTGAGGGCGTCAATCCTGGTTTGCAACTGTTTGATCTGCTTGTATGCTGCATACGCCATCGCGGTAGTGATGGCCCATCCAAATAAAAGGAGAACCACAATAATGGTCATAATGTGAGTGTCGGTCGACTCTGTAGCTCTGGGGAAGCGAAGCAGAGGGACCGAGCTCAACTCTGATGGAGTGAGACTGAATTTAATCAGCTGGGTGCCTGCAAGTAAAAGCTGTCTTTCAATGCCGACATCAATGCTGAAATTGTATCCCTTAAAGACATCTATTATTTCAATCTCTGAGTCATATTTTTCAGCGTCAAGGTGATGCAGAACCATGTTTCCGATGTGGACTACAGCGCCTTGAGGTGGGGAACAGAAAATGGTTTGGTTGGGCAGTTTTAGTCTAGTAACTGTGTCATGCTGCTCGTAAGATAACAGGGCTTCTGCCTCTGGGGTGCTAACGAGCCAGCGGTTACCTGCCCGCTCAATTTTGGTTTCCACACCTGCATCTTTAAGGGTCATTCTAGCCTGACAGTTTTGTTCAGGAGATTCATTCCTTAGACCACACAGGTAATTGGTAACGTCTCTGATAAATGGGTTGCTTGGACATACCCAGTGGATGTCTTTGGTTTTGGTACACAAATCCAAATTAGGGACTAAATAAAGCTTGGGATCAGCATCATGATAGGCCAATATTGAGGGAGTTTGTAGGTGTACGTGGGTCTCACCTTGCCAAAAACCGACATTCAATACTGATTTAAGCCTATACACATTAGCTCTTTCAATGATGGGAAGGTTTAGCATAAATCCTATCTCCAAGTTGTCAGGATTTACAAATATCGGAATTGCACTACCTAGGCTGTACGCCAGGTGTATTTGTGGTGGTTGCAGTGTTTCACTAGAGGCAGATTTGAGAACCTTTTCGACCAAATCTACTGGTACCAGGTACGGAGGAGTCCGTCCTTCAGCAAGGCTATTTATGGATGAGCTAACCTCTCGAGTGAGGTCCTGCATTAAATCTCTAACAACCTGAGTATACATCATGTCATTCTTTACCACTTCTGTGAGCGTTTCCAAAGCAATGCATGGTGTTATGGCTGAGTGTGAAATTATAGACGTGAAGTTATGTATGGACACTTGCTTTATTAGTGCATGTTTAAAGTGTCCTGATTGAACATGCACTTGTCCTATTTAATGCTATGCATTGTTCTCTTCGCCGGGGGCGGAGTTAGGCTCCGTTCCCTGTGAGGAGAGTTTAGTGGACGGTTTAGTTTGGTTCGCTTGAACCCATGTGTACTCTGGACTTTGCACGCTGGCTTCTAGGTTCTTTCGAGGCCACGCGAAAGTCGTTCGGAGACGGTCTTTTAAGTCAGTGACGCACTGGTGTGCAGTGTAGACGGTTGTCACACTGACGTCTTCGGGCTGGTAAATGAGATTCAGGGGAAGTGTCCTTAGTCTTCCTGTCATCATCTGGAAAAGTGTCACCCCTGTGGAGCATGGTGAGGTAGAGCGGATTAGCATTAGGACCAGGGGAAGCTTTGTATCCCAGTTCCTGCCATGGCTGCTGGCATGTTCCTTTGACATGCTGACCACGGTGCAGTTCATTCGCTCCACCTGTCCGGATGACTGTGGGCGGTAGGGAATGTGGAATTTAACTTCCACGCCCAACATATCGAGAAGCACGGTCAGAATGTTTGACGTGAAATGCGTTCCTCTGTCCGAGTCGATGGACAGGGGAAGGCCCCACCGGCTGAAAACGTGATTTAGCAGCAGGGCTGCTGTGGTGACAGCGGTGTCTTTCGGTGCCGGCAAACATTCGACCCATTCTGTGAAATTGCCTGTTATTGTCAAAAGGTATTTGTTATCTCTTGGCGATTTAGGGACTGGACCGATCCAGTCAGTCTGCAAATGTGACCACGGAAATGTAACCCCCCTTCACTGAAGCAGGGCTCGGTCTGGCGGTCGTGTGGGTTGTAACTGGCTGCAGGTTAAGCAGCCTTGTACATACTCCTGGTTGTCCTGGGCCGTTGAAGGCCGGGACGTCACCTGTTGGGGAGTTTTCAGATTAGCTTTGCAGCTTCTGTGTCCTCCTACTGGTGAGTCATGGACGTGTCAAAGTGATCCCAAGTTTGTTTGAATCTTTGGGCTGAATGGGCTGAAACTCATAAAACAGCTCCTTAAATGCTGTTTCCTCTGTTTCAGTGGTCAGTGCATCAGCTTTTTCCAGCTGTTGCATGATTTCTGTTTCGAAGCCAGGGCAGGGCTCAGTGGGTGAGTCCCAGTTCTCTGGTTGATTTGGTGCTGGTTCTGTTGGGTTGGTTGCTGTCGCATACACCAACAGGTTTCCTTCAGCTTCAAGCGTAGCACCACAAATGGATCCAGCAGGCCGAGCTTCATGTCGCCTGATTTGGATCATGCTGGAAGGAAAAGTAAACACGGTGTCTGGAGAGTCCTGTCTGCCGGTCAAAGATAAGGGCAGGTCTCCGATGACGGGAATGCTCAGCTCAAAGTTGTGGAAAGAGCTTTCGATGAGCACCCCAAGAGGTTTCTTCGCCACCACTTGGATCGGCATGCGAGTTGGATTCTCCACTAACAGGTAAGCTGAGCGGTTGTTCAGCTCAAGCAGGGGTGTGCCCCGGATGACCAGGTTGGATTCCTGGAAATAAGAAAGGGGTTGAAAGAGAACCTGCGTGCTCTGCATTTGTTGTCCTTTCAGGATGGCTAATCTAATAGGTACACCTGCAGTCTGTGGTGGTATTAGCATGTTTGTCTCGCTAGCCACCTGGCAAGCCTGTGGGATGGTTTGCCCTGATCGCATGGCTTCAGGGGTGCCCAGGAAGGATCTTGGGGTCACGTGAGCTTGGGCCCACAGGACCTGGTTACAAGTGTCCAGCTGTGCACCCAGCCGTACCAGAAGATCAGCACCAACAAATACTGGAGGATGTAAATTCTCTACAATGCTGAAAGGATGAGAGAGCTGTCTTGTGCCAATCTGTGCATAAAGTATGCACACCCCCGTTGCTTTCAGAAGCCGGCGAGGCCAGTCTGCTGAGAGCAAGTAGTGGCTGTGTTTTGTTTCAGCCAGATGGGGCTTTTCACGGCACAGAGAGCTGTACAGATCTCTGCTGATCGCAGATTTCTCTGACCAAAGAGCCAGCAGCACGTCTGGCATGAATGTGCTTTCCAGGTGCACACCTTCAGCCACTCTGGGGTTATAAGGTTCAACTCCAGAGTGTTTAAGTGAGCAGAGGAAAGATGTGTGGCTGCTGAGAGAAGTTCTCTGATCGCTGAGAAGCGGTGGTGTTTCAGAGGATTTGGAAATCGGCTCTGTTGAAGGCAGAATTGGTGCCAAGAGTTCTTTGGGCTCCTCGGAGCATGTCACCTGATTGATAGGGACGGACAGTCCACTTCCAGAAGTGAGGGGCTTGGGAGTCCCCACTTGGGCCCAAAGATGACCATGATAGCAGTCAATGAGTGGGGCTAACCTGTTCAACAGGTCCTGACCCACAAGAAAAGGTTCTGTGTCCAAAGTACATATGTAGATGGGGTGCACCAGGGTCATGTCACGGAAAGTGATGTCTATCCATGCCCGTTTGGTGATGCATGACTGATCCTGAGTGTAGCTGGTGATGCCCACGTTACAGGTCTCCACCTGGAACGGTTTCCCAAGAGACACCATAGCTCTGGTCACCTCATCAAACAAATCTGAGCACATTAGACTGATCTCGGAACCCGTGTCTAAAAGAGCATTTGCAGTTACACATCCTCTGATAACTGTTGAGCAGTATAAGCGATGCGCATTTTCATGATGGTTTAGCTCACCTAAAAACCTTAGAAAAGTGGTTTTCTGATCACCTGCTGATGGGATCTTAGAAGGTTGTCGGTGAATTTTCGGTTGGTCCCCCCCCCTTAATCAGATAAACTCTGTTAGAAGGGGGAGCCTGGTCCACGCCTAGTCATGCTGACAGGGGTTTTGGGCCTGGCTTACCTGGAGGGTCGACAGGATTGGATGATGGCTGGGACGGCTGCGGCGCGATCTGATGCACTGTTTCGACTAGTGACCTGCAAAAAGTCTCCTCCATCTCCTTTCTCATTGACTCCTCCATGCGCAGGTTCCAGCCTTTGTTGTCATGTGTGCTTTTCGGCTTTTCTGGCCTGTCCGTTTGCTTACCGTATCGGGCTGGATCCGGCCTGTGCCATTTTTGAAACCTCTCACCTTCCATGCTGCCATGCTGACCTCTCCTATCCTGAGAAGCTTTCTTCTGCTGCGGCTCAAAACCATGTTGCTTCTTAGGGCCAAATCTAGTTTTAGGTTTGAAGGGAGGCATCTCATGTCCCTCCAGACCTAAACTCTTTTCTGGTTCGGCTTGAATCTGCAGAACCTTTTTATCACTATCGGCTCCTTTGTTGGGCCGGACACGTGTTTCCCATGCCACCTGCGCATATTTCCTGATTTCCTGCATGGTAAGTTTCTTGGTTCTACAATGCATGGTAACCTCATAACGCACGCTTTCATGAAGATTATGGAGGAACAAAGATTTGAAAGTGTGGTCTTCCTCCAGGCCGGGAGCATTTCGTCCCTGAAAGTAAGCAGCCCGCAAGCGACGGTAGTACTCTTTTGGTGCTTCAGTTCTCTTGTGCTGAATTGCAAAAGCTCCAAGAGTCGCAGAAGCTGGGTCTGTAAACACAGAATATTCTTCTCTTAAAGCCTGACAAAGAGCTGAGTAACGGTCACGTGTAGCTGGAGGGAGGCTTTCTATGAAAACATGGACACTTCTGGACGTGGTTTTCCAGATAAGCTTCAACTTTTCTCGAGCTGAGGGGCTATATAAGTCTAGCAGACAGCGCTCTACCTCTCTGAGATAGTCATCAATGGTGGATTCTGTACTGCTAGGATCAAAACGCTCTATGTCTCGGGCCAGGGACTCAAGTTGACGCATCCGCAGTCCCTGTTCAGGGATCGGAGCTGGTCCATCTGAGTCCTCTCCTGACGACTCCTGCCTGCGGTAACCACGATAGGAGGGAGGCTCCAGTTCTGACCACCTACCTGGCATCGGCGGCCGTTCGTGGGACACCGGGGGACCCTCCCTGTCATGAACTCTTGTCTGTGGACGCAGTTCAGAGGAGTGGGGTTCACCTGTGTCCCAGGAACGGTGCTCTCGTCGCCCTGGTGGGGGGAAAAGATCATAGCGGGCCGTGTCAGGGGTCAGGTGGGAAGCAGGTGTTTTCCCATGATTTACATCATGTGGATCAGTCCTGATTGCCACCGTAAGTTGTTTAGGCATTTCTTTTCGTATCACACTGCTATATCTGTCCTGACCTTCGCTTACCCCTCGCTCAGAAGGTGTCTGGGGGCCCAGTTCATCCAATGTCCTCCAGGTGTGATCTCCATGTTTTCCTTTGGAGTTCTCACACTCAGATCCTTCTGTCTGCAAGCTAATGCGATCCTCCTCTCGCTCCTCTGTGAGATGACAGCTGCCCTGAACACTTCTCTGTTCTAGCTCCCTGATTCTTTCCTCAGCTAAAACACGCCTCTCAGTTTCTATCACTAACCTTCGGTGGTATAATGCAGATAACTCACCCAAGACATCTGCTACCAATCTACCCTTTGGCTTGCTCTGGACCTCCTCCACCAATTCCTGAATTCTCCTCTCACAGTCTTCTATGTTAAACTGATTCAGACGGGTTTGTTCGTCCGGTGTCATTTTAAGCAGTGAGCTAATGACATCCTGGGCCTCCATTCCAATGGAATGGTTTGGACCTTCAGCTCCTTCAGACCTAAACACTGAGGAATCTTCACTATCCATTCTGTGTCAGCTATGGATAACAACACAACAAGTAACAACACTGTAGTTTAGCAGAGCGCTAAATGACAGACAACAAATAACAACGCTGTATTTTAGGTTAGCACTAAGCAACAACGCATACACTTTAATTTAGCTCAGCGCTAAACAACAACTGCTAACACAACTGTTAAGTGGCTTCACTTTAACTGTTAACAGCAAACACGCACTATGACTCACTTTACTGCAGGAAGTGGGTTCAAATACGTGCGTTTAATTAGGCTGCGCAGGGGAAAATCAACCCTGCGACTTACAACTCCTATGCTTCAGGAACGGTTAATATGCTTGTTTAACTTTGAGAATATTAACTTTGAGTGACATGGACCACTAACCTTTCGGCCAGTGATTAAATGATAAAGCTGTGGCTTTGTTTGTGATGTAAGTTATTTAAGAACAGGTGCTCTACACATGTGTGGAAAATAGCAAAGTGTTTTGGAGCTTCAGAGGTGGCAAAGAATGACAGTTAAAAACCGCTAATTGCAACCCTAGTTTCAAAATCACAGCTTAATTTTGACCACTTATGATGAGCAGAAGGGGATAAGGGAGGAAAGAAAAGAAAAATTTTCAAAATAAAATAATAATAAAAGTAAATCAAAAAAAATTCAAAAAGGGAAAAAATTAAGATATGATAATAAGTAATAAAAAAATGAATAAAATAAAATTAAAAAGACAAAAAGGGCGTAACCATAAGGCAAGTTTTTTTAGAGACTGACTTTCAAAAGGGTCCCTCCGGGACACTGAGCGATCTAAGCTGTCTTTAAAACCGTGACTGCAACTACCTATCCTGGCCACCAGATGGAGGCAGGGTGCCCCTCACTTTGGGAAGACTGAGTTGTAATTACACACAATGTCCAGCCGATGGGGAATCGTGTCCCTCTTTAAAACAATTATGCTGCAATTACACAAAACGTCCACCAGATGGAGGTAAGGTCTCTCTTTTCAAAGCAGAACACGACACAGACTCTGATTGACAAGTAGCAGACGCTGGCTGCTGTCTATTTCAATCTAGCTGACTTCCAGTCCAGAAAGCAATATTCAAACCTCAGGTTAACAACCTCAAACCACCACAAACACGTATATATTTAGTAATGATACCTCCTTAATCAATTATGACTGAATAGCCCTTTTGGCAAGGTGAGCAGTCAAAATGCTGGAATATGGATTGTGTTAATTAAATTCATAAGTTGCTGGTTATTCGATTTAGTCTAAAGGAACGCCAGTAAGTAGACTCCGCCCACTCAGGGAAAAGCCAATTTATGTTATGCAATAAGCTGGTTGAATATGCTTATTATTATTATTATTATTAATTATAATTTGGTATTATAATTTAAATAATAAATCATTCAACTCAAATTTCCGCTATAACAAATATAGTTCAAATGGTGGTGATGTTAGCTATAAGCTTGTAAGTATTTATACCACTAATGCATTAGTTAATTTGCTGTTATGAACTCATTTATGCTGGAATAAATGATCAGGTCGGACTGTTAACCGACGAGGTTTATCCAGCAGGCTGTGAGAACGCCAATGTAACTGCAATTAGAGTTTAAATCCTTATTCCTTATCACCATCCAATGATATTGTCTCTGTATTAATATCAGATGTTAACTTCAAAGGAGGTTAGCTCTGAATTCTGAATACCCAGGCAACTGTGAATTGGACTGAACACAAAACAATGTCTATTCCGCAGTCGTTGGTTTTATTGAACCAAAAGCAATTCCCTGTTACAGTAATTCTCTGATTCAACAACTTTGGAATTCTTACTCATTACTAACTAAAACATGCAAAATATATATGTGGAAATAAAGAACAAAACAAAAATAAACAATGGATTAAAATGAGCGGTTAGCAGATCTTAACTTAACTCACAGTTGTTTACACCGCCCTCGAAACACCGGCATTTGACGTATCAGCATTGACAGACAGAACAGCTTCGGGAATCTCACTGGACGCTTTGATGTCTTACCAAAAGCTAGTTCAGCTAAGCTCCCTACAGTTCAGATACACGTCACCCTCCCAAGATGGCTGCTACGATGACGTATGAGGGGAGGTCCTAATGACGTAACCACGCTTACGCTGATGGGATAATGCCTCGCTTCGAGAGGGCGCAGCTAACTGGGAGTTTAAAGCAAAGCCCGCAACTTGAGCTCGGACAAAGAGATTAAATTGATAAGAAGAAGCGAAAAGAAAGAGGGGGAAAGCAGGGAAGAAGATGAAAGGAATGAAGCAGAGTAACCCACGGCGGGGGTTCTTGATGGATCACAAATCAACACAGCAAAATCAATTTGTAAAATGCATGCAACATACAAAGAAAATGTTCAGCAAAATAATTCCAACTTTCGTCGTGGAATAAAAGCATTAAACCAACACCTACAAAGTTCTAAACGCCTGCCCAGGCACTCTAAAACACCCTGTTGGTGAGACAGAAATAAAAGGGGAGACCCCGTTACTTTGAGGTGCCTCGGGGCTGGTCCTGGAGCGCTCCCGAGTAGTGCGGCTTTCTGGACGCGTCTTGACGAGCGCAGTTGTCCGCAGGCTGCAGCGGGACGGGGAAAGAAAAGCTCCTTCCGTTTCTTCCTCCGGGTTCACAGTCGCTTTGTTGGCCAGACAAAGCGGGGTCCTCTTTGATCACTGGGAGATACGGCGTCTCTCAGTCCTTTTGATCAGAGGGAATTTAAAAGTACTTATTTTAGTCAAACTCCCTGTTTATGTAAGCAGGGAATAACCGTTGCGTCGAAAATCTCTCGGTCCCAAGCGAGGAACTCGAAACGTGGCGTGGGAGTTGCCCAACGGATACAGCTGTGTGTGTCTTCCTCGGGTTGGCAAAAGCCAGGGAAGAAGGAAGATGTGTCCGTGTGTGATCGGCTTTATAGCCATCACCATAGCAACCTTATCTTGATCCGGCGGCATTTTGCCGTGTTGCGTGATGGGAGTTGGTGGCCATTTTGACCACATGAGTTGGTGGCCATTTTGACCACATTGCATCATGGGTAACGCAGTCCGTTACGTCCCGAAATTGATGCCGTTTTTTTGTCACGTCTGAACTGGCACAACATTCTCAAGTGTGTTTAAAACTGGGAGCAACGAAGGGAGTGCACGGCACAGCCCACCCCCCCTCCGGAAGGAAGCTGGTGCAAGCGCCCCCCCCTCCAAGCAACCCTCAATGTCTAAATGCGAGAGGGGGTGAAGGGAGCCGTCCGAGGCAAAGGCTCACACAATATACAGCCCCCCCACCCCAGACGTCTTCCCCCCCACCCCCCTATACCAGGGGCAGACACCCGGGCAGCGTGCCCAAGGGACCCAGGCCCCCAGACCCACCCAGGACTCACCCAGCGACAGCACAGCTACCAGGTCAGTGACCCACGTCCTTCACCGTTGTAGCTCCAAAGAGTTGCGCAAGCGGCGCTGGATAGGCCACCCGTAGGCCTCCCAAGCCCCTCCCAGTGGGGCAACAGACCCTGGAGTCAGGACCCACCAAATTCAAATTCATGAGGATAGTTTTCTTTGCGATACATAATGCAGTGAAAACCGTCCGTCTTCTTCCGCTTATCCGGGGTCGGGTCGCGGGGGCAGCAGCTTCAGTAGGGAGGCCCAGACGTCCCCTCTCCCAGCCACTTGGGCCAGCTCCTCAGGAGGAATCCCAAGGCGTTCCCAGGCCAGCCGGGAGACATAGTCCCTCCAGCGTGTCCTGGGTCTTCCCCTGGGCCTCCTCCCGGTGGGACGTGCCCGGAACACTCACCAGGGAGGCGTCCAGGATGCATCCTGACCAGATGCCCGAGCCACCTCAACTGGCTCCTCTCGACGTGGAGGAGCAGCGGCTCTACTCTGAGTCCTCCCCGGATGACTGAGCTCCTCACCCTATCTCTAAGGGAGAGCCCAGACACACTACGGAGAAAACTAATTTCATCCGCTTGTATCCGTGATCTGTTCTTTCGGTCACGACCCAAAGCTCGTGAACCATAGATGAGGGTAGGAACGTAGATCGACCGGTAAATCGAGAGCTTCGCCCTTTTGGCTCAGCTCTCTCTTCACCACAAACGGATCGGTACAGCGCCCGCTTCAGAGCAGACGCTGCACCAATCCGCCTTTCGATCTCCCCGCTCCATCCTCCCCTCATTCGTGAACAAGACCCCAAGATACTTGAAACTCCTCCACTAGGGGCAGTAAATCCTCCCAACCCGGAGAAGGCACTCTACCTTTTCCAGTTTCAAGACCATGGTCTCGGATTTGGAGGCACTGATTCATCACGGCCGCTTCGCACTCGGCTGCGAACCGCTCCAGTGAGAGCTGTAGATCACACCTGATGAAGCCAATAGGACACGTCATCATCCGCGAATAGCAGAGACGCAATCCTAAAGGCACACCAAAACGGATCCACTCAACACCTTGGCTGCGCCTCAGAAATTCTGTCCATAAAAAGTTATGAACAGAATCGGTGACAAAGGGCAACTTGGCGGAGTCCAACTTCACCGGAAACGAGTCCAAATTACTGCCGGCAATGCGGACCACGACTCTGACACCGGTCGTACAGAGACCTGACAGCCCTTATTAAAGGGTCCGGTACTCCATACTCCAGCGGAGTACCCCCCACAGGATCCCCGGGGGACATGGTCGAATGCCTTCTCCAGATCCACAAAACACATGTTGACTAGTTGGGCAAACACCCCATGCCCCCTCAAGAATCCTGCTGAGGGTTATAGAGCGGGTCCAGTGTTCCACGGCCAGGACGAAAACCACATGCTCTCCTGAATCCGAGATTCGACTATCCGACGGACCCTCCTTTCCAGAACCCTGAATAGACCTTACCAGGGAGGCTTAAGAGTGTTGTTCCCCTGTAGTGGAACACACCTCGGTCCCCCTTTCCAAAATACAGGGGACCACCACCTCAAGTGCCAATCCAGAGGAACTGCCACCGATGTCCAAGCAAGTTGCAGAGTCGCTGTTAACCAACACAGCCACACAACATCCAG